>NC_086447.1:359002477-359373727 GCF_028390025.1 Pseudophryne corroboree | reverse complement strand
ATATACTATCCTTATCTAGGATATCAATATTTCCAGTCAGGGAATCCGACCATGCCAACCCAGCACTGCACCTCCAGGCTGAGGCGATTGCTGGTCGCAGTATGACACCAGTATGTGTGTGAATACATTTTTGGATACCCTCCTGCTTTCTATCAGCAGGATCCTTAAGGGCGGCCATCTCATGAGAGGGTAGAGCCCTTGTTCTTACAAGCGTGTGAGCGCCTTATCCCCCCTAGGGGGTGTTTCCCAACGCACCCTAACCTCTGGCGGGAAAGGGTATACAGCCAATACTTTTTAAGAAATTATCAATTGTTATCGGGGGGAAACCCACGCATCATCACACACCTCATTTTATTTCTCAGATTCAGGAAAACTACAGGTAGTTTTTCCCTCACCGAACATAATACCCCTTTTTGGTGGTACTCGTATTATCAGAAATGTATAAAACATTTTCCATTGTCTCAATCATGTAACGTGTGGCCCTACTGGAAATCACGGTTGTCTCTTCACCGTCGACACAGGAGTCAGTATCCGTGTCGGCGTCTGTATCTGCCATCTGAGGTAACGGGCGCTTTAGAGCCCCTGACGGCCTATGAGACATCTGGACAGGCACAAGCTGAGTAGCCGGCTGTCTCATGTCAACCACTGTTTTTTTATACAGAGCTGACACTGTCACGTAATTTTCAACAGTACATCCACTCAGGTGTCGACCCCCTAGGTGGTGACATCACTGTTACAGACACTCTGCTCCTTCTCCACATCATTTTTCTCCTCATACATGTCGACACAAACGTACCGACACACAGCACACACACAGGGAATGCTCTGATAGAGGACAGGACCCCACTAGCCTTTTGGGGAGACAGAGGGAAAGTATGCCAGCACACACCAGAGCGCTATATATATATATATATATATATATATACAGGGATAACCTTATATAAGTGTTTTTCCCCTTATAGCTGCTGTATGTTTTAATACTGCGCCTAATTAGTGCCCCCCTCTCTTTTTTTTTAACCCTTTCTGTAGTGTAGTGACTGCAGGGAAGAGACCGGGAGCTTCCCTCCAACTGAGCTGTGAGGGAAAATGGCGCCAGTGTGCTGAGGAGATAGGCTCCGCCCCCTTTTCGGCGGCCTTATCACCCGTTTTTCTGTATATTCTGGCAGGGGTTAAATGCATCCATATAGCCCAGGAGCTATATGTGATGTATTTTTTTGCCATGTAAGGTATCCTGTTTTATTGCGTCTCAGGGCGCCCCCCCCAGCGCCCTGCACCCTCAGTGACCGGAGTATGAAGTGTGCTGAGAGCAATGGCGCACAGCTGCAGTGCTGTGCGCTACCTTATTGAAGACAGGAACGTCTTCTGCCGCCGATTTTTCCGGACCTCTTCGCTCTTCTGGCTCTGTAAGGGGGCCGGCGGCGCGGCTCCGGGACCCATCCAGGCTGGACCTGTGATCGTCCCTCTGGAGCTAATGTCCAGTAGCCAAGAAGCCCAATCCACTCTGCACTCAGGTGAGTTCGCTTCTTCTCCCCTTAGTCCCTCGATGCAGTGAGCCTGTTTCCAGCAGGTCTCACTGAAAATAACAAACCTAAACTAAAACTTTCACTAAGAAGCTCAGGAGAGCCCCTAGTGTGCACCCTTCTCGTCGGGCACAGAAATCTAACTGAGGCTTGGAGGAGGGTCATAGGGGGAGGAGCCAGTGCACACCAGTTAGTCCTAAAGCTTTCTTTAGATGTGCCCAGTCTCCTGCGGAGCCGCTATTCCCCATGGTCCTTACGGAGTCCCCAGCATCCACTTAGGACGTTAGAGAAATTTATTCAATGTATTTTATTATATCCCAAAGTATTTACTGTTAAATACAGTATGTTAAACATAACTCGGTGTGCTTATATACAGTATGTGCTGTCAGTAATATCTGTAAATGGCACAGTTTGTGTCAAAAGTCATTCTCAGACAGACATCAGTTATTCTGCCAAACCTACATCTCAGCTCCGAAACGAGTATGTATCATGTTTTATAACGTATTAAAATACCTAAAGCACAAAAAGCATATTAAATAGTTTTCCGAGACAAATGCTGTCTACAGTCTAGTTTGTGATGCTGGACAAATAAGAGCTTGAGATATTAACATACAGTAGTCAACCTCATCACAGGTACAGAAATACTAGCAAGAACAAGCACTGATCACAATAATGTCCTTTTTTGTGATTTATATGTCCTTAGAAACACAAACAGAATATTAAAGGAGTAACGAAAAAGGAAAAGTCCTTCAGAGTAAGTACGGTATAATTAATCAAAACAGTACGCTTCAAATGGTAAGCACACGGCTTAGGGGCTAAGTCCTCACGCAAAGTGGCTGCAGTTACAGTAAGGGCAGACATGGAAGTAAGATTTACTACATTATGCTAATAAGAGTATCTGTTCCACTAATACGGGCGTTTGTAAGTGTGCAAGAGAAACCACGTGCCAGCTGACGCAACTGTAATCATTAGTATCTGCACCTGCATTGGCCCCATGCTAACTGCAGGAGATACATCGGAAAGAGGCTTCCCTTCCCCGTACCGATGACTCAGAGTCGCATGGAGCTTGCGACTCCCGCAAGTCAGGGTGGTTACATATTAATATTTTTTTTTTAAAACACAGATACAAAAAAACACAGATAATTAATATTCACTATGCAATGTAATAAAAATATGCTGCACTAATGCTGAGCCAAAATAACACTATCTGCACTTTTATAATATATTTGCATATGCTGCGTGCATCATCATGCATAGTCAATATTATATTTGGGTTTTTATTATAATGTGTGCTGACTCAGACTGTAAAAAGACCCTTACCAATACAATGTCACAGACCCCGCCCGCTATCCAGGCTCCCAACGCTGCATGGCTGAGTCTGTTACTCCTGCAGTCAGTGTCACTGCCTGTGCCGCCAGCTGCTCGCAGTACAGCTCCTCTTAGGTGGACACCGTCACCACTGCAGAGTCCAGACTGAACAGGAAAGGGCGGGGAGGATGGTGTAGCATCGAGCTTCGTGTGGGCGCGGCGCACGACAGGGATCCGGACAGGTGACCTGGGGGCAGCCAGTGGGGGGTTACCGCAGGCGGGTTTAAAGTTAACAGATATAGTTTAATCATCTATGCATGCTAGCCGCCGCACTGCCCAAGATGGTAGTGTCTGCATACATCCCACCCCTTTGTATTATTCTAAATTACGGGCGTTATTCAGAGGTGTACGGACACCTGATGGTCCAATGGTGGGGTGGCTTTACATGCACACGACCCACTCTACACATGTGCAGAACGGGTCCTGCATGTCCACATGCAGTGCCCCTTGAGCCTGTTTGATAGGAGCAAGGGGTGGGCGGAGCCACCATTTTCTGGGAGTGCTGAGCCAAGGTCTGCGTCTTTCAACGCAGGTTTCTTAGCCTCGGCTGAGCAGTTCCGGCATTCATTGAGTAAGCTTCAGCTTACTTAGATGATTAATGCTGCCAACATCTCAACCGATGGTCGCGATGGTGATCCAATACTGCGTCTTTAGACGCAGCTCTCATGGCCTGATTCAGAGATGTACACAATGCCGTTATTTACGGTGTTGAGCACTTATCATCCAACCTAGCGTGTACACTGTGCATGTCCTTGCACACATATTTCTATCTCACAGTGATAGAGCACTTATTTACTAAACAGATGGTTGCAGTGTGGGCGGTATCTGGCTGGTTAAGTCATGCAGCAATTCTCTCCATAGGATAATGTAATACAATTGTATCATTCCCTTCCCAGGGCTGTCTCTTGATCATTACTACCCTGTCCTTGCCTTCGCAGTCTCTCACTTACGGAATACGGTCGTTAGGTCGACGCAGCTCGTCACGGATTATGTCGACGTAAATAGGTCGACATGGTCATTAGGTCGACATGTGCTATGTCGACGGGACGAAAGGTCGACATGAGTTTTTCACTTTTTTACAATTTTTGGACTTTTTCATACTTGACGATGCACGTGGACTACAATTGGAAACGGTAACCTTGCCCGAAGCTGCGAGAGGACACGGTGCACTAACTGGGGTTCCCCGTCACTTTACGAAGAAAACGACACCAAAAAAAATCCAAAAACCCATGTCGACCTAATGACCTGTTGACCTATTGCCCCTGTCGACCTTCCATGGTCGACGTAATGACTGTCAACCTAAGTTGACCCATGCTTCAATTCCTTTTGCAGCCTAAGAGGCCACAATAGTGGGTCTATGTACAGCATCTGTAAGGGAGTAAATAGATTTCAGGCATCCCTCCACATGCTTATCTTATTCAGTGAAGAGACAGTGGTGACAGACAGAGTGGATGACACCACTTGGCGGGTGACATGAGAATCCACCAGCAGTGAATTTTCACACTTGTTACATAACTCTGCAGGGAGAGGATAGCGAGCCAAGGCCCATTTAGACAGAGGGAATTTCTTCCCAAATGGTCAGAATGGGGTAATAGATTTTTAACCACCTTCTCCCGTTTAAACAGATCAGTTTTCTTAGCCACAGTAGTGGAATCCTCATCATCAGTGATTTGTAGGATTTGCTTCATAGCAACCAGAAGGACAGGGACATCAATTTGCAATGGAGAATCCTTGTCAGAAACACCTGATTCAGTGTCTGACAGGACAGTATGCTCCCCCCTCCTCTTCAGATGAAACATCTGAGAGATTTGTGGATTGTGAGGATGAAGCAGCCCGCTTAGATGACCCAGAGACACAAGAGTGACCTGGAGTAGATTTTTGTCTGACCACGGAATGATTTAATTGCTGCAACTGGTTAGACAAATTTTCCGCTCAAGGTGGATTAACTATAGGGACAATTTGTGGCTGTAATGGCACTGGTGGTCCCATAGGGGGCGTAAGGCATTCCACTAGAGGACCCAATAGGTTTGTGAACGCAGCCTAGGGTGGCTCCTGATTGATTACAGGAGCTGTGGACTGACTGGGAGATGTATGATAGATAGTACACAGACCATCGTACACAGCTTTTCCCTCTGGTAAATCTTTGGCGCATGCTCTGCATGATGCAGGAGCGTCCAGACTTACTGCCCTTCCTGTTAGACATAGTACACAAATGCAACAATAGAGCGAATTAGTACGATAAAGCCAGACAGAGTACAATACCTGCGGATAAAGTTAGTATGTGACTGTAGACACAGTACACAACACCAGCGAATAAATCCAGTAATATGTGACTGAGTACAAGGTAGAATACACGTAATAGGTAAATACTGTGACGCACTACATATATGACCCTGATGCACCTAGTCCCTTAGGGTACAGAATATAATGATAGATATATCTGGGTGACAACACATAGGACCCAGATCCATGTGTTTTCACAATCGTGGCAGTGAAAAAACAGCTCTTATCTGGGATTTTGTTTCGCCTGCCTCCGACCAGTTGAAAAATATCACCAATAGTGCCGGCTATCGTGGGTAGTGAATAACCCCGGTCATATCAAAAAGCCATGGTGATTTAACGTGGCTAACTGCATTCCCCTTGAGTATAAATGTAGGCAGGTGCTGCAAAAGATAGAAAAAGAGCCTATCCCAAATGTTCTAGGTATGAAATTACTGTGCATTAATGGAAATGTAAACTACTGTAGCTGTACCCTGTGAGGCACGTGAGTACAATGGCTGGGGAGGCATTGGCTAGCATCAGAGCCAGATATACACACACATACAGTACATACTTACCTACTCTCCCAGAAGCTGCGGGAGGCTCCCATTTTTTGGGGTAGCCCCCCCGCGCCCCCGGAAGAGTGGGCAGGTCTCCCGCATCCTGCTCGCACCCTAGTGATGCGAGCAGGATGGAGAGATAATCTCCCGTTTTCGCGGGTCCGTATGGTGGGGAAGGGGTTAAAATGACACAAATTGCGTCATTTTAGCCCCGCCCCCTTCCCGCGGACCCGCGAATCGTGGCATTTGCCGATGTGGGCTTGGTGATGTCACCATCCGGCCCCGCCCCCCGAAGACTCCTGCAGAGTCTCCTCTCCGGGCTTCACCCGGAGAGGAGAAATAAAATGTAGGCAAGTATGATACAGTATAAGATTTGGTGGTGATTTTTCACTATAAAAATTATTCAATAAATACATGGAAACATAGAATTTGATGGCAGATGAGAACCACTTGGCCCAGTAAGTCTGCTGCTTTTTTAACCATATTGTTACCTCAAACCCTATTTGCTCCTTATTTCTATGTAAGCATATCCTTATGTCTACCCTATGTATGTTTAAATTGCTCTACTACTGTCTTAGCCTCTACAACCTCTGCTGGAAGGCTATTCCACTTATCTACTACCCTTTGAAATATTTTTTCCTTACATTTCAACCTACCTCCTTCCAGTTTCAGTGTATGTTCTCTTCCTTTAAAGAATGTTTCCTCTCTGGGCCTTGTTAAAACCCTTCATATATTTAAAAGTTTCTTTCATGTTCCCACTTTCCCTTCTCTGCTCCAAACTATACATATTGAGATTTTTTTTTTTGTCTTTTCGGGTAAGTTTTGTGATGTATGCCATGCACCATTTTAGTTGCCCTTGTTTGCACAGTCTCTAATGTATTAATATTCTTCAGAAGATATGGCCTCCAGAACTGAACACAGTATTCTAGATGAGGCCGTACCAATGACCTATACACAGGAATTATTACTTCTTTCTTTCTGATGCTGATTCTTCTTCCTATGCAACCAAGCATCTGAGAAGCCTTCCTCATTGCTTTGTTACAATGCTTACCTGGCTTAAAGTCACCTGAAATAGAGACGCCTAGATCCCTCTCCTCCTCAGTAGTTTAAATTATAGTGCCATTAATACTATATTTAACCTTTGGATAACAAAAATGATATTTGTAAGTTGTACATATATTTTGTGTTATTTGAATAATTTTTATAGCCAAAACTCTGGAGTATACTGTAGAGCAGGCATGTCAAACTGGTGGTCCTCCAGCTGTTGTGAAACTACAAGTCCTAGCATGCTTTGCCAGCATACCTTCCACTGATAAGCTGGATGACCATGAGTTTGACATGCCTGCTGTAGAGTAGGACAGGTGACGCTAGACACTTGATGTCACTGGCTAGACCCCATTTTTAATATTTGATGATTACTGTATGAGACCAAAAACAAAATGATCACTAATAAAACTCAATATACAGTATACATAGGAAAAAATATACTCTAATGCATGTAAGGTTTAACTTATCAGTATTGAGGGACTACACTGTCACCTGTTAATATGGCACATGTATTAAGAAATTAATCAAATTTAAAATGACTTATTTTGATTGGACATCAACACGTTAAACTTTGTGCCTTTACTTAATTTGACTAAATACACAATAATATATTGTAATGTCTTATATTGAGTAGAAAGCTGAGATTTGTATCTGAATATACAGCAGAACACTGTATTGTATATTTGGCAAAGTTCTATACGTAGAAAGTATTTAGCTTTAAGAATGTTAAAGTGCAGAATGCAGTGTAAACTCTGTAGACAAAATGATTTATGTAAAAGCTACTCTCAGCAATCCATTCAGCACAGATAGTTACTGTTGTCCACAACAAACAAAGGGGTTTTAAATAAACTGCAAACAAGGCAATAAAAAAATGGCAACATTTAGTAAACCACTGTTTTTCATACATCAAAGTGCTTGAGTTCTGTCCTGTTTAAAACATCATGCAAGACATAAACTGTATGATGGGTATGTTTTTGGTGACAGTGAAATGTGAGTTCAAAAACAATATTTGTAGGTCAGTTTATTTCTCTAGTGTCACCAACAATCTGGTATAACAGTCAGTTTCTCTTTCTTAAAGGATACAGTAAGCTCCACCAGCATCAAGGGCTCCATTGGTTGAAATTGCGCAGACTGACAGCACAGTCATACCAATGATAAAATAAGACAAGATTAGCATGCCCACCGTCTCGTACAGGCCAGACTGTCCCACAACGAACCCTGCAAGGGAAATGACATATAAGGTTATTCGACGTACTGCATACCAGAGATGTGACTGGTTCTTACATGTGTATGCATACATTAAATGTAAAGGTGGCAATGTCTCATTTATAATATGTCCTATTTGCTCACGATTACCTAATATTAGGCGTTTATGTCCATAATACTGTTAGCACTGTACTAAATAATGGAAGAGAAATTTCTTAAAAGTGCTTCCCTTATACAGTAGCTGCAGTCATTTGGATTCAGAGAGGGGAGGTGCTGGATGAAGTCATTATGCCATCTAGCCTTGCCACTTTTTTGAGATATAAGTAATCGAATGATTACAAATCCTATTACAAATGTGTCCTTATACATCTTTCCTCAATAAGCTATGCAGCGGGAGATGCCTAGCGTGAGTGAGCTGACAGGTCCTATGCAACTCCATTAGTGTTGGGCTTCTTCTTTTTTTGCAGAAAATGCGTCTTATTCACATTGCTATGTGAATGAGACGCATAAGCAGACTTTGCTGGTTGACCTTCGTATGCAGATCCGCTTTGTGTGTCATATTTACATTGTTTTGCGAATAAGATTAATTTTAATGGAAAAGTTGCATGCGGTACCAAGTCACGCCACGGCATGGCGTGGCTAAAAGGCTGTTTAACGTGCAGGGAGGCTAGATGTAAGTGGACACATCTGTGCCTATCTTCCCCTAGAGACAGTTCTCTACGCCCACTGCCGGACCCCTCACCTCATCCACACGGGTGTGGTATGGAAGGTAGATAGTAACTAGGTCGACAATGTCTAGGTCGACCACTACTGGTCAACAGTAACTAGGTTGACAGGGTGTCTAGGTCGACATGGTCTTTAGGTTGACATGGTCTAGGTCGACAGGTCAAAAGGTCGACATGAGGTTTTTTTTTATGGGGGGTTTGTGTCGTTTTCTTCGTAGAGTGACCGGGAACCCCAATTAGTGCACCGTGACTTCTCGCATGGCTCGCTTCGCTCGCCATGCTTCGGGCAGATTACCGTTCCCAACTGTAGTCCACGTGGATCGTTAAGTATGAAAAGGTTCAAAAAAAGGGAAAAAATTGTGAAAAACTCATGTCGACCTTCTGACCTGTCGACCTAGAATCCCTGTCGACCAATAGTGGTCGACCTAGATAGTGTCTACCTAGTTACTGTCGACCTAGGGACCGGATCCCCATCCAAACACCCACATATCTTCATTGTCCAGTGTTCAATTGATTGATCCCTCTCACCTAAAGCAGAGACCCACAACCCTCTCCCTTCCTCCACTATTAATTTTCCCGTGATTGCCTACCATTTCCTCACATTCATGCCTTTACCTCTATTACTTGTTACTCCCTAATATAAATGTTTTGCTGTTTTTGTTTATTTCTTACATTCTACCGTCTTTGTTGTAATTACTATTTTTCAATGTCTAATCTGCTTTCAGGTGGCTACTTACGCTTTTTAAGCCACATCTTATCCTTTTTTTCAATACAAGTTCTATTCCGCTCTGTATACAGACTTAATCACACACAATATACAAGTGTCATGTCACATTAATTAGCACAATACCCTGATTTGTGCTAGTCACGTTGCATTTAAGATGCATATTCAGCAAAAAAACACGCACCATGTTAGCAGAGTTGCACGGTACCTCACGCCAGGCATTTCACGCTGCATGGCGTATTAACGCTAGATGTATGACTAGGCCAAATTATATGATTATAGATGTTTTTAGCAATTTTAAATGAAATCAAGAAACACTTGAGGATTTGCGAACATATCTAATAAATAGGGACCTAAACATGTAGTTCACTGTGGCTGTAGGAATTATGGGCCTCATTTAGAGATGAATGCAATACACATGAAGCCTGCATCTTTGGATTCCCCGCACCCAAATAGTGACAGGTTTGCGGCTTAGGGGGCACCGCACATGCACAGAATGGGTCTAGTACAGGCACCTCACCATCAGAGATGTGTGTAAACCAGAATTAGAGGAACCACATCAGCTTCTTGCTTGTGATATGTTTTGACCAATGGGAATACATAAGGAAGTGTTTGTCGATTTTTATTCTATTTCATTTGATATTGTATTCGATTTATAGGTGATTTTATGTTTGATTTTGAAATGTACTGTACATCCAAAACCGAACAAGAAACCACTAGTCTAAATGGACACACAACGAAATAGATTTTAAAATTGATTTCAAAATCAAATATTAGTAAGTGAACGATATGGACAGTGAAAAAGTATGTCGATTTGATTTGATTTCAGTCGATTTAAATTGACCTTAAAATCGAATAATAAATCGAACATTGGCAAATATACCCCTTGGGGCGAGTGAGCCATGCTGAGCATCTTTTTCACTCAAATGTGCATCTTAATCAAAATGCAATGTAACAAACCGCGTCATTAGACTGCACTGATTAATTTGCTATGAAACACTACTATATAGTATACATGTGTGCGACTGAGTCATAGGGCCGTATTCAATAGCGGTCGGAAACTGCCGTCTTGTCAGAAAGACGGCAGCTTCTAACAGATTTCTGTGGGAAGGGGTTCCGACCTATTCAATATGGGCAGTTTTTTTTACGACAAGTCGGGAATTCCCGACTTGTCGGAAAACACGTGGATCGGCGGAATAGCCGCCAATCTGCGTGCTTCTGTCGGAAACGGGGCCAAATCCAACAGGTTTTGGCCCCCTTTCCGACAATCTCAATCTAACTTTAAAAAAAGTTGGATTGAGCAGGGCGTGCCCCCGGCCAGGCTCCTCAATCCAGTCAGCGCCTCCCCCCCGTCGCAGACATCACCCCCCGCCGTCACAAACATCAACCCCAGCCACCGCAGACATCACCCCCCGCAGCCACTGACAGCAGCAGCAGGACAGGACACCGGGACCGGCCAAATCCAACTGTCATTGAATAGCCCTTGTTGGATACATTCCAACAAATGCATGTCGGAATGGATCCGACACTTATTGAATATACCCCATAATCTGTATACGAAGAACAACGGAACTTGGCATAAAAAAACCTGTGGCCATTGTATTGTAGCACTTTATGTACAGATTCAGTCTCTGTCGCACACAGATATACTGTACAACTGTTGCATATCAAATTAATCAGTGTAGTCGTGTGAATCGGATTTGACCAACTGAATTATGACAATGACGTTACATCTATATGTTGGTGATAGTATGTTACAGTGATTTCTGCCTTGTTTTAATAAACTAAGTTGGGTGGCCGTGCCCAGGAAAACGCGTCAAGCCTGTTACCTGTTGACATCTACTTTTTCTGAACATCTAGGATCCATATATGGACTACTGCTAATGGACTTTGGTGAGCTCTGGACATTCCAGTTGTCATTACAGCAATCTATTGGAACCCCTGTGGATACCGCACTGCAAGCCTGCATGCTGATATAAGTGACTGTGGGGCAGATGTATTAAGCCTGGAGAAGTGATAAAGCAGTGATAAGTGCAAGGTGATAATGTACCAGCCAATCAGCTCCAATATGTAAATTTACATATTGGTGCTGATTGGCTAGTGTGTTATCACCTTGCACTTATCTCTGCTTTATCACTTCTCCGGGATTAATACATCTGCCCCTAAGTCAAAAGGGCTGTACTGTCGTGAGATTTCCCCAGAGATGTGTGCTAAGCAGTCTGGTACAGACCGCTCAACACACATCTCTCCTCCCACTCAGCACAGCGCAATGTACTGAGCGAGGGGGGGGGGGGGGGGGACATGGATGCTTTAATGTATATTAAAAGGTCATTTCCCATAGGCTAATCACTAGCCTTTGCTGGCTAAAGGCTCCCATACATCAGCAATCAATTTGGGCAACTTGCTGTTTTGAAGACGATTGTGCAAATAAATCTGCAGTGTATGAGGCTGCCAGATCGTAGATTCAGACCAAAATGTTATTGTGATTGTTAAATCAGCTTGTAAAATATGTTGGGTTTCATAAATCAACTGGGGCTGTAGATTACTAATGTAGGGTAATAATCAGCAGATTTGCAGACCGTTTCTAGTAAACTCATGAGCCTTTCAGGATTAGCAGATCTGTATTAGTTGAAAATGATCTGCAAATAACTGAAAAATATCTGTAATGGGAGTAGTAGGGTATGGCGGCTATATAGGCGCAGATTGGTGTATTGGGGAATCTTTAAATGTTGGGAATAAATCTCAGTATATACAAATTGTTTTTTTCTTTTGTGTGTGTGATTACTGATGTATGGGGGCCTTAAGTCTCAGTTGATATTGTTGCTGCCTCTACAACCCCCTCCCCACCCCCACCTCTACCCTTGTTTATTGTCTGTAGCATATGCCAAGCATCAAATCACAGGAGAAATTTTGAAGACCTTTCTTAGGCATACAGGATGCTAGAATATGTACTGAATGTGTCACCTGTTTAGGAGGTTGAGGGACATGTCCAATCAGGTGCTACATTCAGTACTTCCCTCACAACATTTTATGGTAGGGAGATCTTGCCCCATCATTGAATACCTGTTTAATATCCAATTGTGGATATTTGCACTTTAAAGAAGACTTGTCCCCGAGTGCTTGAGGTTATTTTTGTCATAAAAATCATCTTATAAAATTTTTAACAAGTTTTTGCTACATTTATTTACATAAAAAAAGAATAGTTGGATATACGTGTTATCACTCATAGGTGGAATTTATCCCTATTTAAATTGGTCTATCTACAATACTTGATTGGGTGTGGTATATTTTGTCAACATTCATGTCAGCATGGCAATGCTGACATTGTGTTGACATTCATGTAGACATGCTTAGAATGTTGACAAAACGTCCCTGGTGGTGTAGTGGTGACTTACCTGGTAAAGTGGGTCTGGCGGCTCCATCATTGGGTCTTTTGGGGCTGGCACTGACTGCCTGCCCATTGTGTGCTGCTTTTCACATTGAGTATTATCCCTAATCCCCATCCCTCCCCCTTAATCTTCCCTCCTATAGCCCAAGCCTAAACCTTCTCCCAGTGCCCAACCTTCCCTCAGTCTAACCCTCAGCTACCGCAGCCTAACCCTGCAAAATGTGGACATTTCACATGTTGACATTGTGAACAGACTGACATTCTGCGGATGCCAAGGAGTTCAATGTCAACATTATAACTGTTGACGTTGTGGTGTCAACACTAAGTGTAGACCTTATGGGTACATCACATTTGGTTTAGTTCCTTCTATTATCTTCTCCCACTGCCTGCTGCCTCCTGTACCACTGTGCTGGGTTGCCAGTAAATCCATTCAGCATATACCACTGGTTTATGGGAGGGTCCACTTTTTTCATATCAAAATTATTTAAGTCTGACCTAAAGTATAAACCATATCTAGCCAGATTATTGGAATTAGAACCACAAGCCTGCAGGTCATATCATCTATATAAATAACAACTATAGAAAAGTATTTGTAATAATACAAAGAAATTGGGTGTTTTTCAGGTAGAGAGCACAGAAAAAGGTGCACTACTGTATATGCTAATGCGGGAACTTCTCAATATTCATCCCCCAGATGCTGCTGTTCAATGTCACAGAAAACCTGAAATAATTGTATGTATGTGTTTAAATACGGCACAAGTATGCCCAAGCAATTGTTGCCTATCACATGCTGGAGAAAAACTACATAGATATAGGGCCCCATTTATCAAGCCATGGAGAGTGATAAATAGCATGTTGATTAAGTACCAGCCAATCAGCTCCTAACCTTCATGTTACAGGCTGTGTTTAAAACATGACAGGAGTTTATTGGTTGGTATTTAGCACCATGCTGCTTATCAGTCTCCAAGGCTTGATAAATCTGGGCAAAAATCACGCATAAATGACTACAATAAGAGTTTATAGCGATGGGAAACATTTTACTTTTAGATATTGGTTTGGTAATTAGTGAATCTCGTTTTAGGCAAGGGAATTTAATTTTGAAAATCACTATCCTCATTTCCTACGAGTGAAGGATTTGTCCTTGATCTCAAACACTCTTGCTTATCCACTACTCCTTGCTTGATGCACCTTCCAAATACAAAGTAAAAAAGAGGTGAAAGCCTAGCCCACTTCTCTATTACAAATCCTTCCTCATTAATATTATCGCTTCCTGTTTTCTTCAATTGTAATAGTCATTTTATGGGCCATTTATTTATTACGTAACTCTGGAAATAAATCGGACAGCTGAACTGCCTTTACTTTCTTTACTTGTGCACTGCCTTAATTATTGCATTATGGATATTATATTTTTCAATTAGTTTGTTTACTTGCACCGATTTCAGGACTTGCTTAATCTTATACTCCCACAATAAAAATATGGGGTCCCACTAACTGTAGCAGATAACTGTAATTCCTAGATGTTCTTTATATGCCTTGCAAATTAGGGGCCTCAATTAGAGTTGCCTTTTATATATATACAAAGACTATACAAGCAAAAATGGTTGCACACTAACCTTAACACTACATTATTGATATATACATGGGTGGTTCAAGAAGTAAGGTAACAACACCTCTCAGTGTGTAATGTTCTGTATTTCATTCTAATTTCCTGCAAGGCCAGATCAGGTAGACCACTGCTTCCCCTCACAGCCATTAGACTGCACCTCATATCAGTCATACTATCCCAACATCAGTTTTAAGATGGCGGGGCTGGTGGAAAAATGGTCAAACATTGAGATGCGCAGTGTGATCAGATTTCTGCGTCTAAAGGGCACATCAGCAGCTGAAATCCATTGCCAACTTGTCGAGGTGTACAGTGGTAACGTCATGCCACGGAAACAGGTTTGGGTTTCCGTGATATCATGTTGGTAATGAATTTCAACTGCTGGTGTGCCCATTAGATGCAGAAATCTGAACATACTAAGTGCCTCAATGTCTGACCATGTTTCCATGTTACGAAGGCCGGTGAAATTGCTATAGTGGATGACGGATCTCTTCCCGTGGAAGCTGGCCTTCGTGAAGATCTTCTGGGCGTTTACCCCTGTGCTCCCTGGGTTAAGTCTCATAGAACACGCCAGCAGATCTTCTTGCCTATAGCAGCCGCTTTTCCAATACCGTGCCTGCCAGTACTGGGATGCCCACCCGTACGTACGCCACTGACGGTAGTATTAGCTTAACCACAGGGAAACCTGAGTCTACGCCGTTAGAAACTAAACACTATGATAACTACAGTGGAGAATAGAGGCGAACAGAGCAAAGGGAAGGCAAACAATTGACCTAAGGCTGGATCACAAGTACAAAGACAATACGGAAGCAACAAGACTAAGGGGAGGTATATACAGAGAAGGTAATAAAATTAAAGTATCCCAAACGGTGAATAACCTCCAGGCTGGGAGGAGCAGTACTACTATTAGTAACTAGTGTGCACAAGTACTATGAGCAATAACAAAATACATAAATATAGTACTGCAGAAATATACGAAAGAAAGCAGGAGCAGTGCAGGGGTTGAATACAGGAACTCCTACTGGAGATGGTTGCTGACAGGCAGAAGAGTATACACAGACTGAGACTGTAATCCAGTGGCTAGGGCTCCCGCAGCAACTAGGAACTATGGGGGTCATTCCGAGTTGATCGCTAGCTAAAAGTGTTCGCTGCGCTGCGATTAAGGTAAAAACCGGCACTTCTGCGTATGCGGCGCAGTGCGCACGCACAACGTACTTTCACAACGGCCGATGTATTTTTACACAAGGTCTAGTGAAGCATTTCAGTCGCACTGCTGGCCGCAGAGTGATTGACAGGAAGAGGGCGTTTCTGGGTGTCAACTGACCGTTTTCAGGGAGTGTTCGAAAAAACGCAGGCGTGCCAGGAAAAACGCAGGCGTGGCTGGCCGAACGCAGGGCGTGTTTGTGACTTCAAAACAGGAACTGAATGGTCTGAAGTGATCGCAAGCGCTGAGTAGGTCTGGAAACTGCACAATATTTTTTTGTAGCCGCTCTGCGATCCTTTCGTTCGCACTTCTGCTAAGCTAAGATACACTCCCGGAGGGCGGCGGCTTACCGTATGCACGAATGCTAAAAACAACTCGGAATGACCCCTTATGATCAGCAAAGACTGAGGGAGAGATCAGGAATATAAAGGGAATATAAAGGGAGGAAGAACCAATCAGCAAGAACACTAACCTCCCCTAATTGCGATCCAGTGCAATTCAATGCACCTGCCCGCAGGTCCATGAGTGCCAAATACACTACTCAATGTTTTCCCTGCTCGCTTGTGTGTTATTTGTGACGGACTACTCACTTTAACACCACATGGGAGGTCAGGGCTGGATTAAGGGGGGAGCGACACAGACGGGTTATCACCCAGAGTGCCCCACATACAGGGGCCCCTAACACAAGGTCAGTCTGACCCTGCAATTTCCAAGAACAGATGCACCTGTTCCTTAACGGGGGTTGCCATAGCTCTATGGTCTTGTGAACAGCACAGTGCATCTACCCAGAAATCTCTTCAGTGTCACTCGACACATCACATCCATGATGCTGATGAGGGGACTCGGGAACCGCTCTGCGCTGTATGCACAGTGCATGCAGAAGAACAAAGAGCCAGGAGAATTCCACAGGAGAATGCCACAGGAGGCGAGGACTCAAGGGGCCACCAGGGGGAGGGGGTGCTTCACTGTGTATTATACAGTGGAGGTATAGTGACTATATTGTGGGGGGGGGCACTAGGTAGGAGGCTATTTTACTGGAAGGAGCCCTGCAAACCTTAATCCAGCCGTGTGGGAGGTTTAGTCCTGGCTCAATCATCGTCCTGCTGAACCTGCTTTCGTGATACACTTTGTGTTGCTTTTTTTTTACCCTGTATAGTATGTGTGCCTTTTGATCTGTTTATACTGTATAACATGCATGGGTCTCTGTTAGTTAATGGGAGAGGCCTGTTAATTATAGTTTTAGATTTCTCAAGCCCTCATGTTGTAGTATCTACTCACTTCATTAGTTCTTTTCTGGTTGGTTTAGTGGCTTATTATAGCTAGTTCTGTTGGCTGCAGCTCTGTTTGGAATGGCTCCATCCTTTCTTTGAGGTGGGTGGAATTTTTAGGTAAATTAGTGTAGTTTGGGGTGGTGGATTTGCTTAGAGATCCAGGTATACCTAGGTTGGGGGTTAGCTATACCGGGTGGGAGGTTCGGGGTTAGGTATAACAGGTGGGAGGATATATCTTAGTTCTGGGTGTATTTTCTTTTGAATTAATAGTAGATGTGTATATTGTTGTTTTCATTCATTCTGTCTCAGGAGCAATTTACAAACATGTAGTTATATAGCAGAGGGGGTATACACTTGGGTTCTCCAATCTCTTGTTGATAGTTGGGCTATCTCCTAACATAGTACATATTTTTAGACTATATGTCAGTTAAACTCCACCCCACTACTATTTTTTAGCATGGAACTTAATGGAACCTTCATGTACTCATTCTGTTTTTACCACAAGGGGTTTTAGTGTTTATCTTATGTATTTTGCTAATCATTGCTATTTATTCCTGCTGGTTTATTAAGTTGTTATACATATCTATCCGTTTATTTTTTTTATTCTTTAATTATTCCCCTTTCCTTGGTATATACTAGACATTGGAGCTCTACTCTCTTTTTGCTCCTTTACCTTCATCTGAACCGAGGTTCTACATTATCGCACATCAATATTCATGTCTGCCATGTGATAAGTCCATGAACACTGCTTATATCATTCAATTACCGGAACTTTCAGTTCCTCAATTTTTATCTCTTTATTAATTAACAAATCTTCAGTGCCGCAACTGCCATTTCTGTTTATATGTTCAAGTGCATTTAGAGCTATACACAGGTTTAAATTCAATACTGGGACCTGTAGTGCACCCAACTATTTTTATACTTGCTTTGTAATTTTTACCTTTTTCATCTGAAGGAGTAGATATGCGTCCCTGAGCTGGTACATTTAATCTGGTTGGTTTATTCACCAATTATTTATTTTTATTATTTCTATGTGCTTCTTCACTGCGTATCATTTTTTATGTGTTTTTATAGAAAGATATTATTTATATATAATTTTGACGTGTCTTCAATTTTTTTCTGCCTTATTAATGTACTTTATTTCACTAGTGCAGATCCACTAGTGGTTATCTTTTTGTATATTGTGTTGTGAGTACACACACATTCACATTCGGCGTTTGCAGCTATTGTAATTTAAAAATCCTATTTAGGATGAACACTTATTTTGTTATTAATTTCTTCTATTTTGTATTTTAGTGCCTAGTCACTTATTGCGTTAAATAAAATACCTCCACTGTTCAGTTATAAACTTGAGCCAAAAGTGTTGTTTATAGCATACAGTACTTTGTTCTGTTTTAGAACTGTTACGTTACGTGCCGCTTTGGCATTTTTAATTTTTAATGGCATTTTGAAACATAAAATAAAATACTTTAAAATGACTGACTCATAACCTATGTCTTCACTTTATAAATGTAGCAATTATTTTAGGCTAATTATATCAGCACATTTACCTTTATCTTCCCCCACTGTCATAGAATACACACTTTGCATTAACAAGATCATGAAATGTTTTGAAATCTGTTTCAAACAGCAGAAGTTAATATTCTGGTGAAGTAATCGCCAGTCTTGTGACTTTTCTCTGCTACACACTAAATTCTTCTTTTCCAACTGTGCACATCCTAGAACCTGAATGATCTCATGTGACTGAATTACAGTAGCTTCACTGTATGTCTTTCAGGACATGAAATAGCCTGTAAGAGGTGAGGTACTGTAGGTTCATGGAGATAAATGTAATAACACAGTTGCAATCAGTGGGATTTCTGAACATTTTCGAAAAGTAAAAAACAATAACTTGTTACAAATGCTGCCCTTTTTAAAGTAAAAGGGCCTAATTCAGACCTGATCGCAACAGCAAACTTTTTCTCTAATGGGCCAAACCATGTGCACTGCAGGTGGGGCAGATATAACACGTGCACGGAGAGTTAGATTTGGTTGGGGTGTGTTTAAACTGAAATCTAAATTGCAGTGTAAAAATAAAGCAGCCAGTATTTACCCAGAACAGAAACAAAATAACCCACCCAACTCTAACTCTCTCTGCCCATGTTATATCTGCCCCACCTGCACTGCACATAGTTTTGCCCATTAGAGAAAGATTTTGCTTTTGCGATCAGGTCTGAATTAGGCCCAAAGTTTCTACTGTACTTGAGCAAATGACTATTGTATGAAGGATTAAATGCAAGAACGCTCTATTTGTGATTAAAATGCAGAGGTCATTCTGGAGTTAATTATTTCCTCAGATGATTTTAGCAGCAATCACAGCGCTACCTGGACTAGTGACATTAATGAAAAAATAAGACTAGTTTTAAATCTCCAAGCTGCTTACAATTTGCAATGCCTCCTATAAAGTGACAGATGCACCTTAAATGTGTAATGGTCCTACACACTTGCCAATGTTTCCGATTCGGACGATGTTCAATTTCAACGATTAACGACCATCATCCAAATTGGCTTGCTATGCTAAACGAGGGAAAACCAACGATGAACAACCGCGGTGACGCGCATCGTTCATCATTGGTGCATACACACTGAGCGATACGAACGATTTATCGCTCATTACTGAACGAGATCGTTCACATTGCTCATACACATCGGCAAGTGTGTAGGGCCCATTAGCCAGGTTGGGAACCTGTAATCAAAGTCTTATGTCCAACTGTCTGTCTAAGAGCAGGAACTGAATGCTAATACTTTGCTGAAGACAAGATTGTATTATATAAGTATGTACAGTGAAATCACCTCTAGCATACCAAGTTTCCCGCAGGAGACAATGTGATTAGTCAACAGTACTGTCAGTGAAACATGTACTCCGGTAAGAAGACAAGGATTTGTTTGTTGTACATACAGTAATGTGGATCTGGGATATACTCCAACTCTCCAGGGGAAAAATATTATCAAGATACAATGTTTAATATGTTATGTGACAAAACATATGTGTCTGTTGACATATGACTAATATTAGATCATGAAACCGTACATCATTTGCGTTATGTTTTTATATTATGTGCATTGATGCTCCTCCTGCTTAGAATCTTGATAGTTTATTATAGGATGAAGTCGTAACAGTTGCTAAGGCAATTAACTAGTCTAACCTGTAGTTTATGTCCACACAGGCTATGCACACACACAGAATATCACTCAAAATCTACTTTCACAACCATTGGTGAATATAATAATAATAATACATAAATAATTTTTTCAGACTTTTGAATGTAGCTAATATAAAAAACAATCCATGTGAATGTAGTTTACGGAATACTACTGTCTTTGTTGAGGCCTGATCTGTGTAATATTTGATCACATTAACGGGCAGATGTATTTAGCCTGGAGAAGGCATAAAGAAGTGATAAACCAGTGAAAAGTGCAAGGTGATAACGCACCAGCGAATCAGCTACAATATGTAAATTGTCAGTTATGAGCTGACTGGCTGGTGCGTTATCACCTTGCACTTATCACCGCTTTATCACTTCTTTATGCCGTCTCCAGGCTTAATACATTTGCCCCTAAGAGATCCGAATAGGGATAATTAATCTGATTAGAAACAGTCTACTTTACAATAATGTCCTGTATTCATAATGATCCCTATTAATGTTTTGTGTTAAATATGCATTAAAGCAATAGAATAAGTGTAAAGTGTAAGAACAAAATGTCAATTAGTCTCATCCGTTTGTATGAATCCACCAATCGGAAGTCTATCCAAACTGTATAGAGCATTTAACCAGTCACTCTGACCAAATTCTGTCTTACATCTATTCTATTTCATGTTAGAATAGAACAGACAGCAGACACGTTTTTACCAATTTGGGTAAACTGAAAATCATTTGTTATTTCAGATAATTAGTGAGCTTAATAATATGCAGACTTTGACATTTATATATTAATAAATAATGTTGATATATACATTAATGCTAACGAAAGGCTTTACTTGCTTTTTAATCTTCACATATAACATGTTAATCACTTAAAATTTAAATTTTCTTTAATTTAATAAGGTTTAAAATGTATTTTAAAATATATAAGTATTTTATTAAAAAAATGTTGGTTTTTTTTTTTTAATATACCAAGGGGGTGTTTTACACCCCACCCTCCAACCCTGTATCCATAGGCCCCCAATGTAATTCCCTCTATTGACATAAGATGCCCTGAATTATCAATCCCCACACCCATTGGTGGTAACAGATCCCCTGGCAGAGCTCCCACCCTCACTTCCAGTGTCAATGAGTCCCAGTTAAGTACCTCCCCTCCCCATGTGTCACTATATATTTTTTTTAAATATATATTATTAATATATCCCCCCAGCCAAAACATCTTTTCTATGGGGCAGCATAACCCCCTATGCCAAATGACACCCCTCCCCCCACCTCATCTATTTGCAGATTCACAGCACAATGTGAGGCAGGGGAGACTGATCATCAGAACCCCTGGCACATGTCCCCAGACTGCCGCTCACAAGTCATTCTGGGGCACGATTTTGGATGTTAGCGGTCACGGACCGCAACATCACTTCCAGGGGGGGCGCAGCAACAGGAGGAAATCCATTCTGCAGTTGTGCAGAACAAATTTCTTCCATAACAGAAGGTGACACAGCAGGGCTTACTGGATGTATGTGATGTGACATGGCCAGGTAACGCGCTCCTGGCTGTGGTTGCATCACATACGTTTGTGCCAGGCAAGTGGTTAAATAAGAGAAGTATCAGAGCAAAAACTAAGAATAATTAAATGCAAGTCCCTCATAAAATAAACTGCAAAGTCTAACTATATTTCTGCACTTACACTAAAAGGGAGCAACTAAAAGTGCAACAAAATAGCAGCTTTTAAAATTGTGTCTGCATTATATTAACTAATGAAAATACACAGCATGTCTAGTTTTAGCATTATGGGGGTAATTCTGAGTTGATCGCAGCAGGAATTTTGTTAGCAATTGGGCAAAACCATGTGCACTGCAGGGGGGACAGATATAACATTTGCAGAGAGAGTTAGATTTGGGTGGGTTATTTTGCTTCTGTGCAGGGTAAATACCGGCTGCTTTATTTTTACACTGCAATTAAGAATGCAGACTGAACACACCACACCCAAATCTATCTCTCTCTGTACATGTTATATCTGCCTCCCCTGCAGTGCACATGGTTTTGCCCAACTGCTAAAATGTTTTCTGCTGCGATCAACTTGGAATTACCCCCCATGTGCACTGCAGGGGAGGCAGATATAACATGTGCAGAGAGAGTTAGATTTGGGTGTGGTGTGTTCAATCTGCAATCTAAATTGCAGTGTAAAAATAAAGCAGCCAGTATTTACCTTGCACAGAAACAAAATAACCCACCCAAATCTAACTCTCTCTGCACATGTTATATCTGCCTCCCCTGCAGTGCACATGGTTTTGCCCAACTGCTAAAATGTTTTCTGCTGCGATCAACTTGGAATTACCCCCCATGTGCACTGCAGGGGAGGCAGATATAACATGTGCAGAGAGAGTTAGATTTGGGTGTGGTGTGTTCAATCTGCAATCTAAATTGCAGTGTAAAAATAAAGCAGCCAGTATTTACCTTGCACAGAAACAAAATAACCCACCCAAATCTAACTCTCTCTGCACATGTTATATCTGCCTCCCCTGCAGTGCACATGGTTTTGCCCAACTGCTAACAAAATTCCTGCTGCGATCAACTCAGAATTACCCCCTATGTACCATAGGTTCCTGCCTTGGGGCAGCAAAAGACAACCTTCTATACAAAGCATTTGTTTTCCAGCAGCTTAGTCCAGAGGACCTAATTCAGTAAGGATTGCAGATTCTGCTTTATCTGCAATCGCATGCTGGGGACGCCCAGCATGCGACCCACCGCATACTCACTGCGGTCATGTTGTATTTGCAAGTACAGCGTGGTCGCCGTCATTTTCTCGAACGGATCGGCAGTGTGCCCCTAAAACATCACCAACACACCGCCATTTCCCCGATGCCACCCCGAAAATGCTCGGACGCCACCTCTGCCCGCCCCGCGACCGCGTCTGCCTGTCAATCAGGCAGAGGTGTTCGCATTTAATGCGATCCAATTGCCTTAACTGCATGCGCACGAATAGGACAGGACCTGCGCTTGCACAGAGCACATCTTTCTCAAAAACTGTGGTCGCATTAGAATTGCAATGCGACCTGAATGAGGCCCAGTGTACTGAGCAATAAAAAAATTAAACCGATATGGGTTTAGCTGAAGTGCATAAATATTAAAGTTGTTTTCTGCATTAAATTGAATTTAATGAAATTCACATTTTAAATTGTGTATGGCTTAAATCAGCGCTCACTGCAGTTATAGTACTTCGGTAAGAGTAAAGGCCCATACACACTTGACGATGCACACGTCGTTAACGACTTCCCTTGAACTTCCCTTGAACAGCTGAGCAAACGACATGAGCATACACACTACCAACGACCAAAGACCATTCATCGTTGAAGCATCCAAGCTGAACAGTTTATTAAAATAATGAGCTGGAAACAGGGCTGGTGAACAGTGGCTTGGTCGTTCACACCATACACATTCAACGACGTCTCTGGTTGGTAACGACCATAGTGGAAATTGAGCATACATGCTCCACAGATAAGCGAGGGTCGTTAACGTCCCGCAGGGCCGCACATCGGTGGTCGTCGGATGCATACACACTTGACGATATAATGAGCGACATCGTTGATGAGGGCTGAAATGAACGACGTCGCTCATTTTATCGTCAAGTGTGTATGGGCCTTTACTGTATTTCCCTTGGATTGTGACAATTCATTATTATAAGCAGTGTTGCACCAGTTTAACTAGATCCTGTGGTGAGCACAAATGGCACTGCACCAAAATGGAGATGCGAAATAGCAGCTCTGAATGGAGGTCAGAAGACTGTGGTGAAAACAGCAAAGATTTTATACAGCCCACATAATTTGCAGAGTTTACTTGGCTATCTACAGTGCATCCGGAAAGTATTCACAGCGCTTCACTTTTTCAACATTTTGTTATGTTACAGCCTTATTCCAAAAAGGAATAAATTATTTTTCCCTCAAAAGTGTATACACACAATACCCCATAATGACAACGTGAAAAAAGTTTTGTGGAGATGTTTGCAAATTTATTACAAATAAAAAACTAAGAACTCACATGTACTTAAGTATTCACAGCCTTTGCCATGAGGCTCAAAATTGAGCTCAAGGGGCATCCTGTTTCCCTTGAGATGTTCCTACAGCTTAATTGGAGTCCACCTGTGGTAAATTTAGTTGATTGGGCATGATTTGGAAAGGCACACACATGTCTATAAGGTCCCACACGTGAAAGTGCATGTCTGAGCACAAACCAAGCATGAAGTAAAAGGAATTTTCTGTAGACCTCCAATACAGGATTGTCTCAAGCACAAATCTGGGGAAGGGTACAGAAAAAATAGGATTTTAATTACCTACCGGTAAATCCTTTTCTCGTAGTCCGTAGAGGATGCTGGAGTCCACATTAGTACCATGGGGTATAGACGGGTACACTAGGAGCCACTGACACTTTAAGAGTTTGAGAGTGTGGGCTGGCTCCTCCCTTTATGCCCCTCCTACTAGACTCAGTCTAGAAACTGTGCCCGAGGAGACGGACAACTTCGAGAGAAGGATTTTACACAGATAGTGGCGAGATTCACACCAGCTCACACACACAAGGCAAACCAAGCTAATCAGCTTGAAAACTCAGCAATGGCTGAACCATATTACTTAACCAAGTAAGGAAAACAGTACTTAACCAAGAACAAAGCAGTACTGAACAAAGTAACCACTGCAGGATCACGAAGCGCTGGGCAGCCGCCTAGCATCCTCTACGGACTACGAGAAAAGGATTTACCGGTAGGTAATTAAAATCCTATATTCTCTTACGTCCTAGAGGATGATGGGGTCCACATTAGTATTATGGGGATGTACCAAAGCTCCCAGAAGGGGAGGGAGAGCGCGGAGGCTCCTGCAGTACTGATTGGCCAAACTTCAGGTACTCAGAGGCCAAAGTATCGAACTTGTAAAACTTTGCAAAAGTGTTCGACCCAGACCAAGTAGCCACTCAGTAAAGCTGTAAAGCTGAGACACCCCAGGCAGCCGCCCAGGAAGAACCCACTTTACAAGTAGAGTGGGCCTTAACAGACGTAGAACACGGCAATCCTGCCATAGAATACTCATGCTGGATAGTGAACCTGATCCAGCGAGAGATCGTCTGCCTAGAAGCAGGACACCCAAGTTTCTTGGGCTCATACAAGACAGAGTCCGATTTTCTGTGACGAGTAGTCCTCTTCACATAGATTTTCGGAGCCCTTACAACATCCAAGGACTTTGATGAAATTGAGGAGTCAGTAGCAACTGGCACCACCATAGGTTGGTTGATATGAAATGCCGACACAACCTTCGGAAGGAACTGCTGATATGTCCGGAGCTCAGCTCTATCCTCATGGAAGATCAAGTAGGGGCTTTTACAAGACAAAGCCCCCAGCTCCGACACACGTCTAGCAGAAGCTAAGGCCAACAAAGTGACAGCCTTCCATGTGAGAAACTTGACCTCAACCTCCTGTAGAGGCTCGAACCAATCCGATTGGAAAAACTGCAGCACCACGTTAAGATCCCATGGTGCCATAGGCGGTACAAAGGGAGGCTGGATGTGCAGAACCCCTTTCAAAAAGGTCTGAACCTCCGGGAGGGAAGCCAACTGTTTCTGTAAGAAAATGGATAGGGAAAATCTGGACCTTTTACGGATCCCAACCTCAGGACCATATCCACACCTGCTTGCAGGAAGGGGAGAAACCGTCTGAGTTGAAACTCCACCGTAGGAAACGTCTTGGACTCACACCAAGATACATATTTTTTCAAAATATGATGGTAATGTTTAGACGTTACTCCTTTCCTAGCCTGTATAAGGGTAGGAATAACCTTGTTCGGAATGCCCTTCTGAGCTAATACCTGGCGTTCAACCTCCATGCCGTCAAACATAGCCGCGGTAAGTCTTGATAAGCGAACGGCCCCTGCTGCAGCAGGTCCTCCGGAAGAGGAAGAGGCATCGGCTCTTCTAGCAGTAGATCCAGAAGAACCACGTACCAAGCCCTACTTGGCCAGTCCGGAGCAATGAGGATCGCCTGAACTCTTGTTTTCCTTATGAGTTTTAGAACTCTTGGAATGAGTGGAAGTGGAGGAAACACATACACCGACTGGAACACCCACGGAGTCACTAGGGCGTCTACCGCCACGGCTTATGGGTCCCTCGACCTAGAACAATACTGCCGAAGCTTCTTGTTGAGACAAGAGGCCATCATGTCTATTTGAGGTACACCCCAAAGATCTGTTACCTCCGTGAACACCGCCGGATGGAGTCCCCACTCTCCTGGATGGAGATAGTGTCTGCTGAGGAAGTCCGCTTCCCAGTTGTCTACTCCCGGAATGAAGATTGCTGACAGTGCCAATGCGTGTTTTTCTGCCCAGAGGATGATTCTTGTTACCTCTGGCATTGCAGCTCTGCTCTTCGTTCCGCCCTGTGGTTTATGTAAGCCACTGTCGTTACATTGTCCGACTGCAGTTGAATGGCTCGATCTCGCAGAAGATGGGCCGCTTGGAGAAGACCGTTGTAGACGGCTCTTAGTTCCTAACTGTTTATTGGTAGGCTGGATTCCAGGCTTGACCACCTTCCTTGGAAGGTTTCCCCCTGAGTGACTGCGCCCCAGTCTCGGAGACTTGCATCCGTGGTTAGAAGGATCCAGTCCTGAATCCCGAACCGAACCTGTGGCCCTCCAGAAGGTGAGGTACTTGTAGCCACCAGGAGTGAAATCCTGGCTTTTGGTGACAGACATATTCTCTGGTGCATGTGTAGGTGAGATCCCGACCACTTGTCCAGGAGATCCAGTTGAAATGGCCGAGCATGAAACCTTCCGTACTGTAGAGCTTCGTAAGAGGTCACCATCTTCCCCAGAAGGTGAATGCACTGATGAACCGAAACCCGGGCTGGCTTCAGGACATCCAGTACCATTGTTTGTATCACCAATGCCTTTTCCCCCAGAAGACACACCCTCTCCACTTCTGTGTCGAGGATCATTCCCAGAAAAAACAACGTCCTGGTCGGCTCCAAATGTGATTTTGGAAAATTCAGGATCCAACCGTGTTCCCTGAGCAGATGAGTCGTGAGAACAATGGACTGCAACAACCTCTCCCTGGACGATGCCTTTATCAGCAGATCGTCCAGATATGGGATCTGATGGCGGAGGAGAACCATCATCTCTGCCATCACCCTCGGTGCTGTGGAGAGGCCGAATGATAGTGCCTGGAATTGATAGTGACTGTCCAACAGTGCAAACCTGAGGTAAGCCTGGTGAGACGGCCAAAGCGGAATGTGGAGGTACGCATACTTGATATCCAGTGATACCAGAAACTTTCCCTCCTTCAGAAATAAAATCACTGCTCTGAGAGACTCCATTTTGAATTTGAACACCCTCAGGTAAGGGTTCAACGATTTCAAGTTCAAAATTGGTCTGACCGAACCTTCCGGTTTCGGTACCACGAAAAGGTTTGAATAATAACCCTTGCTTTGCATATGAGGAAAAAGGATAACCTATCCGAAACGCGTTGTGCCTGGAGTGGGACTTCAATCTTTTCTGGACCCTTTACCGGTGATCTTGCTGTATCCGTCTGCAATTGGGCTAAGTGTGTGGTGCGTTGCTGGGCTGCCCGGCTGGAACCCATCTCTTGAACATCGAGGCACACACCACATACCCAAAACGGTATGAGTCAGAAGTCCCACCATTGAAAAATCTTGCACAAAGACTGTCCTTTTACGTTTACACTGCTAATGTTTACAAATAAGGGTCTGTGCAATACATTGTTTTAATACATGTTACTGTATGTTTTAACCCATGTTTATGTGCACTGTGTCACTTTATAATCATGGATGTCAAAAAATAAAACATTTGTCTTTTTTGTCAGAAATCAGACTTTGTTTTATAATACCATTGCTACCTCCTTGAGGAAATTAGCGCTCACTACAGATATAATTTTTTTCTCCAACATTGGTTCTTGACATATGGTGTTTGTGTGTCCATTGATATCCCAATAGTGTGCAGCATTTTTTTCCACCCAGTGCGCAAGAGTCCATCTAACCTATTTTTTTCTTTGCATATGAGGTGGAACTGGGACAATGACCTGTGATTTTTACCAATTTTAGGATGGCTTCCTGTAGAATAGCCCTGTCTGTCAGCAAAGCTGGCAAGCCCGATTTGAAGAATCGGTGAGGCGGGAGTTCTTGAAACTCCAGTCTGTACCCCTGGGACACAATATCCTGTACCCAGGGATCCAGGCCGGATGACACCCAGACGTGGCTGAAACGTCTGAGTCTCGCGCCCACCAGCCCGTCCTCCAGGCTTTGAGGTCCACCGTCATGCTGAGGATTTTGAGGAACCAGAAGCAGGTCTCTGGTCATGGGAGCCTGCGGGTGCAGGCTTTTTGGATTTTGCCCGACCACCTCTAAAGAAAGTGGTAGAAGGCTTGAGCTTTTTTGTCTTAGCAGTCCGAAAGGACTGCGGCACAGCTGAAGAAAACGGTTTCTTCGTAGGAGTAGCAGCAGAGGAAAGGAAAGGTGACTTACCCACGGTTGTCGTGGAAATCGACGCATCCAACGCTTCCCCAAATAGAGCCTGACCTGTGTAGGGTAGGTTCTCCACACTTCTCCTGGATTCTGCGTCTGCAGATCACTGGTGTAGCCAGAGTCCCCTGCGAGCTGATACCGACATGGAAGATATCCGTGCAGTCAGCGTACCCAGGTCTTTCATGGATTCCACCATGAACCCCGCAGAATCCTGTATGTTACGTAAAAACAGTTCAATGTCACTACTATCCATTGCATCCAAATCCTCTAGTAATGTACCTGACCACTTTACTATGGCTTTAGAAATCCATGCACAGGCAATAGTGGGCCTTAAGGACACTCATGAAGCAGTGTATATGGATTTGAGCGCAGTGTCAATCTTACGATCAGCCGGTTCTTTCAACGCGGTAGAACCAGGGACAGGTAAAACCACCTTTTTAGACAGTCTGGAGACAGATGCATCAACAATTCGTGGGTTTTCCCATTTTTTTCCTTTCTTCCTCAGGGAAGGGAAAAGCAACCAGAACTCTTTTTGGGATCTGGAATTTTTTCTCCGGGTTTCCACAGGATTTTTAAAATATAGCGCTTAATTCTTTAGAAGTGGGAAAGGTTAGCGGGGCTTTCTTATTATCAGTGAAGTAAGCCTCCTCAACCTGCTCAGTGTAGTGTCATTAATGTTTAACACATCTCCAATGGCCTCATCATGAGCTGCACCCCCCTTTGCAAGGAATGCCCCCTCGCACCCCCCCCCCCCCCTCCTCAGCACGTCCCCAACACCGTCTGAAGTATCAGAATCGGTATACGTGTCATCTTGCATAATTTGGGCAAGTGCACGTTTCTGTGGGAACATGCTAGGGGATTTTGAAGGAAGAGGGACAGAGCCTGACAAAACTGCCCTAGACTTCTTCAACACCTGAGTGTATTGGCTTCAACAATAGGGATCTGAGACAAAGCATTACAATCCTGTGTACTTGGAATGGATCCCTCCTGAGAGGAAACATCTTCTGCAGCATATGACACAGAGGAGGTCATTCCGAGTTGATCGCTAGCTGCCGTTGTTCGCTGCGTAGCGATCAGTGCAAAAAAGTCTAATCTGCGCATGCGCACGCGCGTTGTACAGGAACAAAGTCCATTGTGGTTTTGCACTGGTTCTAGCGACGATTCCAATCGCACAGACGGCTGCAAGGTGATTGACAGAAAGAGGGCGTTTCTGGGTGTCAACTGACCGTTTTCAGAGAGTGCTTAGAAAAACACAGGCGTGTCGGGGAAAACGCAGACGTGGCTGGGCGTTCGCTGGACGGGTGTGTGACGTCAAAAGACGTCCCTCCATCGTTAGAATCGATGCACAGGATAAGTAACTAGTGTTCACGCTAAGCAGTTTTAGCAGGGCGCCGCGCCCTGGCCGATTTTTTTAAGAGCAAAACCCACCCTTCCCTTTCTGCGGCGCCCTGCTAAAACTGCCGCCCGCTTCCTGCCCTCACAGCGTGTAAAGATGCCGCACGCACGCTGAGAGAGCGCTTGGGGGAAGCCCAGCACCTCCGTCGGTGTTGGCACACCCCCAACAGTGACGCCGCCGGCCGCCTACGCCCCCTTTTATTACCCGGGTTGGAAACGCCCCCTTTTATTACCCTGGATGGCCACGCCCCCTTTTCAGCGCGCACGAGGCTTCGCCGCACGCGCGCGCTAGTGACCCTCTAGAACCGGCGCCCTGCCCGGCCCAGATTCTAGAGTGAACACTAAGTAGCTACAGGACTGGTCTTGTTTTGCACAAAAAGGTTTTGCTGGCGCTCTGCTGCACAGGCATTCGCACTTCTGCAAAGCGAAAATACACTCCACGGTGGGCAGCGACAATGCGCTTGCACGGCTGCTAAAAACTGCTAGCGAGCGATCAACTCGGAATGACGCCCAGAGTCCCTAGACATGGCTATGTGCATACCTCCCAACTGTCCCGATTTTCGCGGGACAGTCCCGTTTTTTGGGGACTGTCCCGCTGTCCCACCCGCGAGCCACAGTGTCCCGCGGTGGGGGGGCCAGTTGGGAGGCTCTGTCAATCGCTGCTAGAGCAGCGGTGAATAGACGCTGTGCACATGCGCACAGCGTCTATTCAGTGGAGTCAGAGGGAGAGGGAGCATGCCAGCGGCTCACAGAGCGCTGGGCATGCCCCCTCAGTGACGAAAACGGAGGCGTGGCTCGCGATCGCGGGTCCTCCGCGAAGCCACGCCCCCTTTCATAAGCCACACCCCTTTTCGGGAGTGCGCGCAGCTTTGCCGCGCGAGTGTCCCGCTCCGCAAAGAAGCAAAGTTGGGAGGTATGCTATGTGAGATAGTAAACACCCACACACACACACATATAGGGAAATGTCAGACACAGTTTCCCCCCAAGTATGCCACAGAGAGACACAAAGATTGGAGCCAACCCACACACAGCTCTTTTTAAGGTAGAACTAATGACACTACCAGCGCTGTCTGTGTACCTTAATAGACTACACAGACTTTACACAGCCTCCCCCTCCCTTCTACAACCCCCTAGTATCATACAAGATAGCTGGAGTTGACTTGGAGGGACAGCTCTCCCTGTCAGCGCTTCTGCAGGCAGGAAGATGGCACTGAATTCTGCTGGATCCGCTCTGAGGAGAAACTACGCCCCCTTTCATGGCGCTGCTTCCCGCTCTCCTGTAGTTTATACTGGGCTGAGGAATTGTGCTGGCAGTGATCCTGGGACCCTGACAGGCTTGTTGGACAGTGTAGGGTGTAGGAGCTGACTCAGGGCGCCCCTCACAGCGCCGCACCATGTACCACTGAGCCCCGGAGCGCAGTTGGTACTGCGCTCCCTACCCTGTTGCCACCATCTTCACACCGGATCCCCGCTTGCCAGGGGGGCCGCTGACTAACTCGCCACTGTAGTCTTCTGGCTCTGTAAGGGGGTGGCAGCATGCTGCTGAGGTGAGCGATCCCCTGTGGCGGCGAACGTTCGATCCACTCAGGAGCTTAGTCCCTGGAAGCAGGGAGGCTGTTGCCAGCAGCCGCCCTGTGCCTAAACTCTAAAAAAAAAACTCCTATGGAGCTCCCCTAACTGTGACTGACTCCTCCGGGCACATTTTCTAAACTGAGTCTGGTAGGTGGGGCACAGAGGGAGGAGCCAGCCCACACTCTCAAACTCTTAAAGTGCCAGTGGCTCCTAGTGGACCCATCTATACCCCATGGTGCTAATGTGGACCCCAGCATCCTCTAGGACGAGGTTTATGGTAAGAATTTACCATTGTTAAATCACTTTCTGCGAGGTACACTGGGCTCCACAGGGAATGACATTGAGGTGTAGAGTAGGATCTTAATCCGAGGCACCAACAGGCTCAAAGCTTTGACTGTTCCCAGAATGCATAGCGCCACCTCCTCTATAACCCCGCCTCAGGAGCTCAGTTCTTGTTAACCAGTCCAATACAGTAGCAGGCAAAAGAGACGACAACTGTTAGCAGCCACATACACCACATTCTCACGACAGGAGAAGGTGTCAGCGGCTAATGCCATACAGCCCAAAGAAGCTAAGTTCGTCAGGGTGGGTGCCTTGTGGAGCCCAGTGTACCTCGCAGAAAGAGATTTAACAACGGTAAGTTCTTACCATAAATCTCATTTTCTGCTGAGGGTTACACTGGGCTCCACAGGGAATGACACTGGGGATGTCCTAAAGCAGTTCCTTATGGGAGGGGACGCAGTGTAGCGGGCACAAGAACCCGGCGTCCAAAGGAAGCATCCTGGGAGGCGGAAGTATCAAAGGCATAGAACCTTATGAACGTGTTCACTGAGGACCACGTAGTAGCCTTGTACAATTGCTCAAGGGTCGCACCACGGCGGGCTGCCCAAGAAGGTCCAACAGACCAAGTAGAATGGGCCTTTATAGTAACAGGAGCTGGACGACCAGCCTGTACATAAGCATGTGCAATCACCATTCTAATCCATCTGGCCAAGGTCTGCTTGTGAGCAGGCCAGCCACGTTTGTGAAAACCAAATAGTACAGAGAGAATCAGTCTTCCAGATAGGAGCTGTCCTCTTCACATAGATACAGAGAGCCCATACCACATCCAAAGACTGCTCTTTGGAAGACAATTCAGGAGAGGCAAAGGCCGTGTTCTAAGAACCGCCCGGTCACGGTGAAAAATCAGATATGGTGACTTACAGGACAAAGCACCCAAACCCGACACCCATCTGGCAGAGGCAATAGCCAGCAGAATCAACACCTTAAGAGAAAGCCACTTAAGGTCTGCTGATTCAAGAGGCTCAAACGGAGACCCTTGCAACGCCTCCAGAACCACCGACAAGTCCCAAGGAGCCACAGGCGGGACGTAAGCAGGTTGAATCCGCAACACACCCTGAGTGAATGTATGAATATCAGATAAAGTCGCAATTTTTCACTGGAACCAAACCGACAGGCAGAAATATGAACCTTGATGGAGGCCAGACGAAGGCCCAAGTCCAGGCCCTGTTGTAGAAAGGCCAAAAGTTTGGCCGTACTAAACTTGTAAGCATCATGATTGTTAGATCTGCACTAAGCAAAGTAAGAATTCCAGACCCTATGACAGGGGTGGGGAACCTTTTTTCTACCGAGGGCCATTTGGATATTTATAAAATCCTTTGGGGGCCATACAAAAATTCTCAACTTAAAAAATTACCCTGCCCCCCAGTAGGTCTGCCCCTTAGAGGCACTGTGTGTGCGCGCCGGTGGCGCACGCACCAACAAAATGGGTGTGGCCAATTAAAATGGGACGTGATACACATATGCCCCCAATAGTGCAGTGCCAGATCCACAATTGCCCCCACAGTGCCAGGTATACAAATGTCCCCACAGTGCCAGGTATACAAATGCCCCTCACAGTGCCAGGTATACAGATGCCCCCACAGTGCCAGGTATACAAATGCCCCCACAGTGCCAGGTATACAAATGCCCCCACAGTGCCAGGTATACAAATGCCCCTCACAGTGTCAGGTATACAGATGCCCCCACAGTGCCAGTTATACAGATGCCCCTCACAGTGCCAGGTATACAAATAACCCCACGGTGCCAAGTATACAAATGCCCCTCACAGTGCCAGGTATACAAATGACCCCACGGTGCCAGGTATACAAATGCCCCTCACAGTGCCAGGTATACAGATGCCCCCCACAGTGCCAGGTATACAGATGCCCCCACAGTGCCAGGTATACAAATGCCCCTCACAGTGCCAGGTATACAAATGCACCTCACAGTGCCAGGTATACAGATGCCCCCCACAGTGCCAGGTATACAGATGCCCCCCACAGTGCCAGGTATACAGATGCCCCCACAGTGCCAGGTATACAAATGCCCCTCACAGTGCCAGGTATACAAATGCCCCTCACAGTGCCAGGTATACAAATGCCCCCACAGTGCCAGGTATACAGATCCCCCCCCCCCCACAGTGCCAGGTATACAGATGCCCCCACAGTGCCAGGTATACAAATGCCCCTCATAGTGCCAGGTATACAGATGCCCCCACAGTGCCAGGTATACAGATGCCCCCACAGTGCCAGGTATACAGATGCCCCCCACAGTGCCAGGTATACAGATGCCCCCACAGTGCAAGGTATACAGATGCCCCCACAGTGCCAGGTATACAAATGCCCCTCACAGTGCCAGGTATACAGATGCCCCCACAGTGCCAGGTATACAAATTCCCCTCACAGTGCCAGGTATACAGATGCCTCCCACAGTGCCAGGTATACAGATGCCCCCCCACAGTGCCAGGTATACAGATGCCCCCACAGTGCCAGGTATACAAATGCCCCTCACAGTGCCAGGTATACAGATGCCCCCCACATTGCCAGGTATACAGATGACCCCACAGTGCCAGGTATACAGATGCCCCCCACAGTGCCAGGTACACAATTATCCCTCACAGTGCCAGGTATACATATGCCCCCCCCCCCCCCCGTGCTGCTTACCGCTGCTTCTTTCGGCGGGACACGGAGGAGAGCGCGGCTATGTTGGGCGGCGGCGTGTAGGACTTGAAACCAGCCGCCGGTTCGAGAGCCAATCAGAGCTCGCGGACCGGTAGCCGCGGCTCCTGATTGGCTGCCGGTCCGCGAGCTCTGATTGGTTCACGAACCGGCGGCTGGTTTCTAGTCCTACACGCTGCCGCCGCCATCCGCCGCGCTCTCCTCCCGAGTCCCTGTCCTGACAGCTGAGACACGCTGCCGCCGGACTGAGCGGCGGCGTCTCACAGAGAAGCGGGTGGGCCGGAGCAAATGGTTTCGCGGGCCGGAGGTTCCCCACCCCTGCCCTATGATAAATCTGAGCAGAAGTCGGTTTCTGGGCCTTCAACATGGTTTGATTGACCGCCTCAGAAAATCCTTTGGCCCTTAAGATGGAAGCTTCAAGAGCTACGCCGTCAAAGCTAATCGGGCTAAATCCTGATATACACAGGGGACCTGAACGAGGAGATCTGGGCGCTGCGGAAGTATAAGGGGACGCTCTATCGAGAGACCCTGAAGGTCTGAGAACCAATGCCATCTGGGCCACGCGGGAGCGATCAGAAGTAGGATTCCTCCTTCTTGCTTGAACTTCCTTATTACTCTGGGCAGGAGGTACACCGGAGGGAACACGTATGGCAGCCGAAAGTTCCACGGAATTGCCAGTGCATCCACGAACGCTGCTTGAGGATCCCTTGTCCTTGCTCCGAAGACTGGAACCTTGTGATTGTGTCGTGATGCCATCAAGTCCACATCTGGAAGGACCCACTTGTCCACGAGGAGTTGAAACACTTCTGGATGGAGGCTCCACTCAATGCCATGCGGCTTCGAGGGCCACCTTGATGACTGATGTACGCCACCGTGGTGGCGTTGTCCGACTGTACTTGAACAGATCTGTTCTGTATTAAATGCTGGGCCAAGTTCAATGATTTGAACACCGCCCGCAATTCCAGAATGTTTATCGGGAGGAGAGACTCCTCCTTGGTCCACCGACCCTTAAGAGAGTGTTGCTCCAACTCCACGCCCCAACCTCTCAGACTGGCATCAGTTGTCCGAAGGACCCAGTTGGAGATCCAGAAGGGACGACCCCTGCTCACTCGTTGGTCCTGAAGCCACCAGCTTAAACCAAAAAAAAGTTTTTTCACAAATAACACACATATAAATAAGAAATCAGACAATACCATAAAAACAACAAAAAATATTCGATTACTTCAATGTTTCCCTCCCAGGACATCCCCCTCATATGTTTCAGTAAATAACATGGGGGATGCCCGTTGTAATGCAGGAGGTCTATTATAGCATGATGCAAGTAGCAGCTGGTCCGCCCCCACACACACCCCTGTGTCTGATAGGCGGATCTCCAGCATAAGAAAGGCGGCAGATAGCTCGAGGAGCAGGCGATCAGGTGATCAAGCTCCCAGAGCGAAACGTACGTCACATCCGGTTCCGGTGTCCGAACTTCCGGTCGCACGGACCGCGGACATCGGCTCCCAGCTCCAGGCTCAGCGTCCCCTCTCCCTGGCAGGACAACCTTTACCCACAACTGCGGGACCCCTCAGCATCCACACTGTCCACCAATGCATGGAAGCACAAAGGTTTGGGCCGCACATCCAGCAAGGGTATTTATTTAATTTCCACCTTCCACCAGGCGGGACTCCCACTATTTTGTTTAATTTCATCAAACCAACCTTTATATAGTGAACCAAACAGTATCAACTGGGAATATTCACTGTGAAATGAACACCATGTAAACATCTGAAAATGTTGTTTCTACCCATGAAAGCTGGTATATCTCTAGGATTGCTGAATTATCTTTAAATATTGACACTGCCATAATGTGATATAACCATAGGATATCTATATTTGGGAACAAATGTTGTTAGAACATTGTGTGTTTTCACCGCACTGAATCATATGTATCCAGTATTGGGGATTAATCCCTGTTAGACTATCATATTTATTGTGTGTTTCTCATTGCACTGAATCATATGTATCCAGTATTGGGGACCAATCCCTGTTAGACTATCATATTTTATAGATTGTAAGCTTGCGAGCAGGGCCTTCCTACCTCTGTCTGTCTGTTTTTACCCAGTTTTGTTCTATTACTGTTGTTCTAATTGTAAAGCGCAACGGAATATGCTGTGCTATATAAGAAACTGTTAATAAATAAATAAATATTTATTTACATACTTTACTTACATTACTGCCTGATTTTTCTTTCTCTCAGCATTATAGCAATCAGCACAAATGGGGCTCAATTCTCTGTTTATGGTTTATTTCTACTTTATGCTTAACATAAATTGGTAAAAAATTATACCAACAACAATTCAGGCATTTATGATGTGTTTAATGTAAGTGGCTTGTATGAGTATCTGCACACTGGAATTGACTGCACAGACTGGAGATTTACCCATCTACGGTCAAACCGCACTGAGTATGCCCAATCTCGTCTGATCTTGGAAGCCATACACTGCAGTCAGTACCCAGTTGGGAGACCACCAGGGAATACTAGGTACCGTAGGTATTTTACTCTCCCATCATTTGTGTCCTTTCGGTTTTCTGTGCAGATCCAGGCATCCAATCTCTACTCTTATTTAATTGTGATAGTCTGACAGGCTACAGCTGTACCTAACGGAGCTACCTTATTCCCACAAATTTTTCTCAATTAAGGAAATTCCTAGGCTATTAAGGGAATAAACATATTTTCGCTCGCCTAATTCTTATCGCCAGAAATTGCAGCATTTATGCATTGAATAATTTTTTATTTATAATTGCCTTCTCCCTCTCCTTTTAAGTATATCTCATAAAAGTTAAGTATTAATATATTCATACGTTCATACTGTATCTCATTATCTTATTATAATTTTTTCATAAGTGTGCCCTGGAAAAGATATATAGCTGCCTTTGTCTTTTTGCTCTTATAAAAGACCACACCCCTTGCCACCAGCTCAGTGACAGACGGACCTCCGGAGACAAGGAGATCATTAGAGACCTGATCCAGTGAGGCAGGCCGTTCCACTTGGCAAGAATCAGCTTCTGCAGGGGGCGGGAATGGAATGGAGCGTACTACACCATGTCACCATGAGACCTAGCACTTGCATTGCCGAATGTATCGACACTTGCAGACGAGACAGGAAGCATCAAATCCTGTCCTGAAGCTTCAGGACTTTCTCCTGAGACAAGAACAACCACTGGTTGTGAGTGTCCAACAATGCCCCCAGGTGCACCATGCTCTGAGCAGGGACCAGGGAAGATTTCTTCCAGTTGATGAGCCACCTGTGGACTTGCAGAAACTGGATAGTCAGATCCAGATGGCGTATTAGAATTTCTGGGGAATTTGTCGGGATCAACAAGTCGTCCAGGTACGGTAGGATCCTGACCCCTTGACGGCGGAGTACAGCCGTCATTACCGCCATGACCTTGGTGAAGACTCGCGGAACCGTGATCAAACCAAACAGTATTGCCCGAAATTGGTAATGGAGGTTGCCAACCGCAAACCTCAGGTACTGCTGATGCGACACTGCAATGGGAATGTGCAGGTAAGCATCCTGTATGTCCAGGGAGACCATATAATCCCCAGGTTCCAAGGTCAGAACAACAGAGCGAAGAGTTTCCAAACGAAACTTGGAGACCCTCACAAATTTGTTCAAGGACTTGAGGTTGAGAATGGGCCAGGATGACCCATTCCGTTTCGGGACAAGGAACAGCGGTGATTAGTACCCCTTGCCTCTCTGAGCCAGACGCACCTGTACCACCACTCCTGTGTCCAGGAGGGACTGTACCACTGAATGAAGAGTTTTTGCCTTCACCTGATCTGAAGGGACGTCTTTCAGGCAAAATTGATGAGGGGGACGATTCTTGAAGGATACGGCGTAACCTCGAGTGATGACTTCCCGTACCCAGGCATCGGAAGTGGTCCTCAACCATTCCTGGGTATACCCTAGAAGTCGGGCCCCCACCCTGGGATCCCCCAGAGGGAGGCCCGTCCAGCCATGCTGCAGGCTTGTCAGTTTTGGAAGCAGGCTGATGGGCAGCCCAGGCCCGTTTGGGTTTGGGCTTATTGGGTTTGGAAGTGTGAACCTGTTTTGGGTACGCCTGACCTTTTGCTTTCCCTGAAGGACGAAGGGAGCGAAAGGAAGTACTCTTAGCTTTCAGCACCGAAGGAGCAGTACTAGGTAGACATGCTGTTTTAGCAGAAGCTAAGTCATCCACTATCTTGTTAAGGTTTTCTCCGGAAAGAATGTCTCCCTTAAAAGGGAGTACCTCCAGATCCACAGACCCGGACCGTAACCAGATAATCCGGCGAGCCAAAATGGATGTAGTAGAAGCCTTGGCCGCCAGAATACCGGCATCAGAAGCCGCCTCCTTAACGTAATGAGAAGCTGTGACAATATAAGACAGACATTGTCTAGCATGATTAGAAGCGTTGGAAGGCAACTCCGCCTCCAGCTCCTGAGCCCACGCTTCAACAGCCTCTGCAGCCCATGTCGCTGCAATGGTAGGCCTATGCACAGCACCAGTTAGGGTGTAAATTGCCTTTAAACAACCCTCCACACGCTTATCCGTCGGTTCTTTCAGAGACGTGAGGGTAGTTACCGGCAGAGCTGAGGATACCACCAGCCGCGTCCCCTGCGAATCCACTGGCGGGGGTGTTTACCAATTTTTACTTAGCTCCGCTGCGAAGGGGTAGCGAGCCAGCATCTTCTTGTGAGGCGTGAATTTCTTTCCTGGATTTTCCCAGGACTCCTGACGTATGTCAACTAAATGGTCAGAATGAGGTAAAACTTGTTTAACCACTTTCTGACGTTTAAACCTGTCCGGTTTCTTAGGGGCCAGTGATCGCGCCGAGCAGAAAAAATTGTGGGTCCCGGGGACCCCTCACTTTAAAAAATTGGGGTCCTACTTCACAGTTTCTGGGTCCCATAGCAATGTATGCTTTTGAGCTCCCCTTATGCCTCCCCACATAGCATTAGACCACCCAACATGGCGGATAGCAGTTATGGCAGTATTGGGAGGCAAGTAGGGGGGTTAGGTGCAGGTAGTGCTGTAGGCAGTGTTAGGGGTAGGGAGGCATCAGTACCGAGGATTCGGTGCTTCCTGCTGCCCGTCAACTTTTAAGATCAGCTTCTCCGTGTCCTTCTTGAAGCCCTACCGCTATAACACGAGGTGTGTGCGTATGCTGGGCACTGTCTGAGTATGGGGTTGGTGCGTATGCTGGGCACTGCTTTGGTTTGGGGATTGTTTGTGTGTATGCTGAGCACTGTGTGGGTGTGGCAATTGTGTCTATGCTGAGCACTGTGTGAGGATATGGGATTTCATGTATGCTGGTCACTGTGTATGGGGGGATGTATCCTGGGCACTGTGGGTATTGAGTACCCATATGCTAGGCGCTGTGTGTGTGTGGCGGGGGGGGGGGGGGGTTGGGGTGTATTATGAGCACTGTGTGGGCATGGGTTGTGCGTATGATGGCCACTGTGCAGGTGTGTGTGGGTAATAGAGGGTGCTATGAGCATTGTAAGTGTGTATTAATGAGTACTGTGTGGGTATAGAGTGATATGAGAGCTGTGGGGGGTGTATAATAGACGCTGTGCAGTATTGGGGTGTGCATATGATGGTCACTATGGGGGTGTGAATACTGAGCAGTATGGGGGTGTTTATAATGGGCACTGTGTGGGTATGTGGGGTAGAATGGGTGCAGTAGAGGTGGAAGGTGGTAGGATAGGTGCAGTACTGGTAGCAGGGTGGGTGCAGTAGTGGTAGGAGGTAGGATAGGTGACGTGGTAGCAGGGGGTAGGATAGGTGCAGTAGTGGTGGTATCAGGATGGGTGCAGTAGTGGTAGGGGTTAGGATAGGTGCAGTAGTGGTAGCAGGATGGGTGCAGTAGTGGTAGGGGGTAGGATAGGTGCAGTAGTGGTAGCAGGGGGTAGGATAGGTGCAGTAGTGGTTGCAGGGGGTAAGATAGGTGCAGTAGTGGTGGTAGCAGGATGGGTGCAGTAGTGGTAGGGGGTAGATTAGGTGCAGTAGTGGTAGGGGCTAGGTTAGGTGCAGTAGTGGTGTTAGCAGGATGGGTGTAGTAGTGGTAGGGGGTAGGATAGGTGCAGTAGTGGTAGCAGGGGGTAGGATAGGTGCAGTAGTGGTAGCAGGGGGTAAGATAGGTGCAGTAGTGGTGGTAACAGGGGGCAGGATGGGTGCAGTAGTGGTAGGGGGTAGGATAGGTGCAGTAGTGGTAGCAGGGGGTAAGATAGGTGCAGTAGTGGTAGCAGGGGGTAGGATAGGTGCAGTAGTGGTAGCAGGGGGTAAGATAGGTGCAGTAGTGGTGGTAACAGGGGGCAGGATGGGTGCAGTAGTGGTAGGGGGCAGGATAGGTGCAGTAGTGGTAGCAGGGGGTAAGATAGGTGCAGTAGTGGTGGTAACAGGGGGCAGGATGGGTGCAGTAGTGGTAGGGGGCAGGATAGGTGCAGTAGTGGTGGTAGCAGGATGGGTGCAGTAGTGGTAGGATAGGTGCAGTAGTGGTAGCAGGGGGTAAGATAGGTGCAGGATAGGTGCAGTAGTGGTAGCAGGGGGTAGGATAGGTGTAGTAGTGGTAGCAGGGGGTAAGATAGGTGCAGTAGTGGTGGTAACAGGGGGCAGGATGGGTGCAGTAGTGGTAGCAGGGGGAAGGATAGGTGCAGTAGTGGTAGCAGGGGGTAAGATAGGCGCAGGATAGGTGCAGTAGTGGTAGCAGGGGGCAGGATGGGTGCAGTAGTGGTAGGATAGGTGCAGTAGTGGTAGCAGGGGGTAAGATAAGTGCAGGATAGGTGCAGTAGTGGTAGCAGGGGGCAGGATGGGTGCAGTAGTGGTAGGATAGGTGCAGTAGTGGTAGCAGGGGGTAAGTGTCAGAGTCGGTTTAGTTTGTGTCCCCGGAGGGGGCGCTAGTGGGTCAGTGGAGGTAGGTGGAATGAAGTGAGGAGGCAGTATTGGGTTTCTGCGCATGTGCACAATGTAGATTTATTAATAACAGAAAGTCCAGATAATAATGCAGCAGAAAGTAAAACAAACGAATGCAATGGAAATGACAATGGTAACGGCAATGGTAATGGCAATGATATAATATGGTTTGAAACTGAAAGTCTATGGCAGAGTTTGTAATGCAGAAATGGAACCAGAGTAATTAAAACGTGGAGCCAGCAGAGGTGGAATAATGGTAGCAAACCTGGTAGCAATGCAGGAGACTGGATGGTAATGTTCACTGTGCTGTTGGAAGTGCACAATCAGCATGCAGGCTGAATCACAGGTGAGATGACGGAATGCACCTGGAGAGGGAGTCTCTACTGCTGTAGGCTGGAGCACACTGCAGGTGTAGAAGGTGTGAAGCCAGAAAGGTATTGCTGGTGCTGGTACTTGTAGTTCCACGGAAGTAACAGGTACAGAAGAATATCCAGGAACACGGAGGATCAGGAGAATATCCAGGAACACAGAGGAACAGGAGAACAGGTCCAGACACACGGGTCGCAGGAGTGACACAAAGTTCAGGACAACCTCTGACTCACCCTGCAGCTCCTGATATACCCCCTGACCGGCAGGTATTGGCTGGAGTGAGACGAGGAGGTGCGGCCAAGCTCCGGATTGGCTGCCGCACTTACACTGGGGAAAACTGTCATGGCGGCGCCCATGACGCGGCCCGGCTGGGACGCGGCGCGCCCACACGCCCGTTGACTCCAGGGGCGCTCCCAGGCCTGAGATGGTATCCACGAGCAGGGTGACAGGTGACAGCAACATGCAGTGACCCCGGACGGAGTCCGCTCCGGCGGACAGACATAACAGCGGTAAGTCGATTCCTGACAGTACCCCCTCCCTTATGGGTGGGCACCGAACACCCACGTGGCTTGGAAGGATGAGACCTGTGGAAAACACGGACCAACCTGGGAGCGTGGACATCAGCAGAGTTCACCCAACTCCTCTCCTCAGGACCATAGCCGGCCCAGTCGATGAGATATTGCAGACGACCATACCGGTGACGGGAGTCCAGGATCTTCTCTATCTCGAACTCTATGCCCCGCTGAGTTGGAATGCTGGGGCCAGCTGGAAGAGCTCTTTGGAAGCGATTTAGGACTAATGGTCTGAGGAGAGAGACATGGAAAGCATTAGGAATACGCAATGAAGAGGGTAACTTGAGCTTGTAAGCCACAGGATTTAGAACTCTTTCGATGGAGAAAGGACCAATGAAGCGTGGTGCAAACTTCATCGAAGGCACTTTAAGACGAAGATTCCGGGTTGACAGCCAGACTTTATCCCCAGGTTTCAAGCTGGGAACTGCACGTCTCTTGCGGTCGGCAAAGAATTTGTACCGGGCAGAAGCCTTTTTGAGTGAAGTATGAATCTTCCTCCAGATTGTTGAGAACTGACTGAGGACAGTAGTGGCAGCAGGAACATCGATGCTAGGAAGGTCTTGAAAATCAGGAACTCGTGGATGCTGCCCATAAACAGCGAAGAACGGAGTAGTTTCAGTAGCTGTGTGGTAGCGGAAATTGTGAGCGAATTCAGCCCACGGGAGCAAATCTACCCAGTCATCTTGGGAAGATGATATGTACAGTCTCACGAAAGTTTCCAACTCCTGGTTTACCCTCTCTGTCTGCCCATTCGTCTGAGGATGATACGCTGACGAGAACTTGAGATGGACCTGCATGGCAGAACAGAGAGCTCTCCAAAACCTTGCCACAAACTGAACTCCACGGTCAGATATTATTTCAGTGGGTAGTCCATGTAAACGGAAAATCTCCCGTAGGAAGATTTGAGCCAGTTTTGGAGCGGAAGGAAGTCCTTGGAGTGGAACAAAATGAGCCATTTTGGTAAATCTGTCGACCACTACCCAGATGGTATTGAATCCTTGGGAGGAGGGAAGGTCAGAGATAAAATCCATAGACAGATGTGACCAAGGACGGCTGGGAATGGATAATGGCTGTAACTGACCTGCTGGAGACTGACGAGGAGTTTTGTGCTGCACACATTTAGGGCAAGACGCCACAAAGTCTTTGATGTCGACTTTCATCTTCGGCCACCAGTATGTTTCAGAGAGAAATTTAAAAGTCTTTAGGACACCAGGATGCCCAGTAAATTTAGACTGATGAGCCCAAGACAACAACTTAGAACGGAGTTCAGGAGCAACAAAAGTCTTACCAGGAGGCGGAGCTGGAGAAACTTGTGAAGAAGCAAAAGCAACAGGATCCAGGATTGAGCGTGGTACTGGATCGGATATTTCGTCCTCAGATTCCATGGATCGAGACAAGGCATCTGCTTTGGTATTCTGAGAACCTGGGCGGAAATGGAGCTTGAAATTAAAACGGGAGAAGAACATAGCCCATCGGGACTGGCGAGGATTAAGGCACTGAGCTGCCTTCAAGTAGAGCAGGTTTTTATGATCCGTATAGATATTAAATGGAAACTTCGCCCCTTCCAGGAGATACCTCCATTCCTCAAGGGCCAGTTTAATCGCCAGAAGCTCTTGATCTCCGATGGAATAATTAACTTCTGCAGGAAGAAACTTACGGGAAAAGAATCCACAGGGATGAATCTTCCCGTCAGCTCCCATCTGAGAGAGAACAGCTCCCACTCCTACTGTGGAAGCATCCACCTCCAACTCGAATGGCTTATTAATATCGGGCTCTAACAAAACTGGAGCGGTAACAAAAGCCATCTTGATTTTTTGAAACGCAGCCAGGGCATCTTCTGACCAGTTGGAATGATCTGCCCCTTTCCGAGTTAAGCTAGTAATAGGAGCAATGCGAGTTGAAAAGCCTCGGATGAATTTCCTATAATAATTGGCAAAGCCCAGGAATCGTTGAATGGACTTGAGAGTGTTCGGAATGGACCAATTGGCAATAGCTTCCAATTTTGCCGGGTCCATCTGGAGATCCGATCCAGAAATTATATACCCCAGGAAGGGTATGGAGGTAACCTCAAAGGTACACTTAGATAATTTGCCGTAAAGACAATTCTCACGAAGACGTCGGAGGACTTCACGGACTTGGAGACGATGAGAAGGGAGGTCTTGAGAGAAGATGAGGATATCGTCCAGGTAAACAACGAGATACTTGTACAGAACGTCACGGAAAATTTCATTAACAAAGTGTTGAAACACTGCTGGAGCATTGCTCAACCCGAATGGCATTACCAGGTACTCGTAATGGCCATCCCGAGTATTGAAAGCTGTCTTCCATTCGTCACCGCTGCGGATTCTGATGAGATTATAGGCACCGCGGAGATCTAACTTGGTGAAGATGCGGGCTCCTTTGACTCTATCAAATAACTCGGTAATAAGAGGTAACGGGTAGCTGTTCTTAACGGTAATATCATTAAGTCCCCGGTAGTCAATACATGGACGTAGTCCTCCATCTTTCTTTTTAACAAAAAAGAAACCTGCCCCAGCAGGTGATGATGAGGGACGGATGAATCCTTTCTGTAGGTTTTCTTTGATGTATTCGCTCATCGCTTCGGTTTCAGGAACAGATAACGGGTAGGTGCGCCCCCTAGGTGGTTTTTTGCCAGGAATGAGGTCGATGGGGCAATCCCACTCTCTATGGGGCGGCAGGACATCAGCGGCCTTCTCGCTGAAGACGTCAGCGAAATCTTGATAGGCCATAGGAAGAGTAGACTGGGTCTTGATTTCAGAAGTCTTGACAGGAACAACTTGGGCTAAACAGGACTGACGGCAATGTGAACCCCAAGCAGTTAGTTGTAAGGTAGCCCAATCAATCTGTGGGTTATGTAGCTGGAGCCAGGGCATACCTAACACAATCTCCTGAGTTGCCTGAGGAATAACTAGAAATTTTATTAACTCAGAATGCAGGAACCCAACCCCCAGTATCACTGGCCGGGTTTGTTGAGTGATATACCCCTTAGAAATACGACTACCATCAACTGCCGTGATGTAGACTGGATATGGAAGTTCATAGACCGGCAGATGAAACTTGTCTACCGCAGCTTGAGTGATGAAATTCCCCGCTGCACCACAGTCTACCAACGCAGTTGCAGATTGGAGTCCAGCCGCCGTCTCTAAGGTCACAGGAAGAATGAAATCTTGGGTTGAAGGAGCTTGCTTGAAAGATCCCAACTTGACTCCTCCCCTACAAGTCAGGATCTGGCGTTTCCCGAACGCACTGGACAAGAATTTATTTGGTGACCTACTGCCGCACAATAAAGACACAGTCTCTCACGAAGTCTCCTTGACCGCTCCTCAGAGGTTAAGCGGGACCTATTAGTTTGCATAGGCTCGTCAGAAGGTGGAGGCTGAAACTGTACAGGAGGTACCATTCTTGGTTTGCGACACTCAGCACGAGCACGCTCACTATTGCGTTCGCGGATGCGAGAGTCCAACTTGATACATAGGGAGATTAATTCTGGTAATTGCACAGGGATATCACGGGTTGCCAGTTCATCTTTTATCCGTTCCGAGAGTCCATGCCAGAAGGCTGCTACCAAGGCTTGGTTATTCCACTGAACCTCTGCGGCTAACGTCTGGAACTGGATGACGTATTGGCCCATACTGCGAGTCCCTTGACGGAGCTGGAGAAGATCTGCGGAGGCTGATGTTGCACGACCCGGTTCATCAAAGATGCGTCTGAAGATGGAAACAAACTCGGCATAGTTGTTCATCAACGGGTCGGCACGTTCCCACAGAGGAGACACCCAACTCAGGGCTGATCCGGAGAGCAGTGAAATAATATAAGCAACCTTGGATCTTGGCGTGGGAAAATGATGAGGTAAAAGTTCAAACTGGACTTCACACTGGTTGAGGAACCCACGGCATAACTTCGGACTGCCATCATACCTGCTAGGCACAGGCAGGTGCAAACGAGATACAGGAGCAGATGCAGCCGGAGAAGAAGAACCCCCTACACTTGCATGTGCAGGGGTAACAGGAACTGGAGGTGCAGGCGCACTTAGCAGAGATTGTTGTAACGTATCAATCCGGGAGGACATCCCTTGCAGAAACTGGAATATCTGCTGCTGCACAGCCTCTTGTCCATCCAAACGGGAGACCAGGTTTTGTAAGGCCCCTGACCCCACACTCTGACCACCGTCCGAGTCCATCGGTCCTGAACTTACTGTCAGAGTCGGTTTAGTTTGTGTCCCCGGAGGGGGCGCTAGTGGGTCAGTGGAGGTAGGTGGAATGAAGTGAGGAGGCAGTATTGGGTTTCTGCGCATGTGCACAATGTAGATTTATTAATAACAGAAAGTCCAGATAATAATGCAGCAGAAAGTAAAACAAACGAATGCAATGGAAATGACAATGGTAACGGCAATGGTAATGGCAATGATATAATATGGTTTGAAACTGAAAGTCTATGGCAGAGTTTGTAATGCAGAAATGGAACCAGAGTAATTAAAACGTGGAGCCAGCAGAGGTGGAATAATGGTAGCAAACCTGGTAGCAATGCAGGAGACTGGATGGTAATGTTCACTGTGCTGTTGGAAGTGCACAATCAGCATGCAGGCTGAATCACAGGTGAGATGACGGAATGCACCTGGAGAGGGAGTCTCTACTGCTGTAGGCTGGAGCACACTGCAGGTGTAGAAGGTGTGAAGCCAGAAAGGTATTGCTGGTGCTGGTACTTGTAGTTCCACAGAAGTAACAGGTACAGAAGAATATCCAGGAACACGGAGGATCAGGAGAATATCCAGGAACACGGAGGAACAGGAGAACAGGTCCAGACACACGGGTCGCAGGAGTGACACAAAGTTCAGGACAACCTCTGACTCACCCTGCAGCTCCTGATATACCCCCTGACCGGCAGGTATTGGCTGGAGTGAGACGAGGAGGTGCGGCCAAGCTCCGGATTGGCTGCCGCACTTACACTGGGGAAAACTGTCATGGCGGCGCCCATGACGCGGCCCGGCTGGGACGCGGCGCGCCCACACGCCCGTTGACTCCAGGGGCGCTCCCAGGCCTGAGATGGTATCCACGAGCAGGGTGACAGGTGACAGCAACATGCAGTGACCCCGGACGGAGTCCGCTCCGGCGGACAGACATAACAGCGGTAAGTCGATTCCTGACAGTAAGATAGGTGCAGGATAGGTGCAGTAGTGGCAGCAGGGGGCAGGATGTATGCATTAGTAGTTGGGAGTGGAATGGACGCTGGAGGAATAAGATGCAGAGTAACAGGAAGTGCACCTAGTTTCCCGCCTGCACCCTCACAGGTATAATGTGCAGGTATTGGCCATTAAATACATATAGGAAAGGCCCGCCCACACGTTCGTGAAACGAAAGATTTAACACCATTCCCCCAGGTCGCATTATTTATCACTGGTGACAGCCACCCGCATGTGTGTGAAACTGTAGATTGATCACTCGCTAGTAACCACCCTCATGTCTGTGAACCATCAGATTGTCTCGTTGATCCCAGACCCCGCGCTCTCTTCTTAAGCCCGCTCGCAGCGCTCTGACCTCTTGATACTTTGCGGTCGTGGTGTCCTCGACCGCACTGAGATGTTCCGCTGGCCCCAGCTCATGTTCTCTGCAGCAGACCCACCGGGCTGCCCGTGGTGAAGGCGCTCCTCTCCTTCTCCTCGGCTCCCTCCTGCATCTAACATACCCGTCATCGTGATGTCCCCGCCCGGTTGCCAGCTGCACATTCAATGGGTTGGAGGCAGGGTAGGGAGGAGGGACAGACGTCTGAGGTGGCGCTTGCATTGGGAGACGCTGCCGGCGGCTATTGGCTGGTGAGGCAGGGCTTGGAGATTTCTATTGGCTGTAAGGCGACGGTCAGCGAAAAACAGCGCGTCCTGCGGGACCCGCTCACTTTTAAAATCCGAGTCCCTCTCTGCCCGTAGCGCGTAAAAACGCGCCATAGCGCGTATTTTGCGATCACTGGGGGCAGCATCAGGCTCCGGGTCATCAGTAATTTGAAGAATGATCCTGATAGCCTCCAACAAGTCAGGAACATCCACATGTGAAACAGATTCCCCATCAGAAGCGTGGGGATCAGAATCTGTGGGGTCAGTATAAACGCCATCCTCATCAGACAAGGAGTCTGGGACGTTGGTGGATTGTGAGGAAGTAATGGCCCGCTTAGAGGACCCCTTGGTCTTAGGCAGGCGAGGGTTAGACTTCTGAGTAGTCAGTGATTGGTTCAATTGCTGTAACTGAGCAGACAGCTGATCAGCCCATGGCGGGTTAACTGCGGGGACCAAAAGTGGTTGTACCGGCACAGGAGGTCCCATAGGGGGCGTTAGTCTAGTTACCAGTGTATTTAATAGCGTGGAGAAGGTAGCCCAAGGTGGGTCATTTTGAACCCCCGTTGCTACAGTCCCACTTGGGGGTAAGGATCCCCCAGAACCTGAACCCTCAACTACTATGTTTTCCTCAAATGTGTCTGCAGCGTCACCACCACGCAATGTGGGATCAGCACCATTGCCCTTTGTAGCTGACATATCCGAAAGCTCAATGCAAGGCAACACAGTACAATATCAGCAGCACAATACCTGACAAGAACCCCCTGTGTAGTGTATCAGTACAAACAGGGAATTCAAGAGGTATATCGTGACTAAAAATCACAGAGAAAAATACACACTGAGTATATCCTGTGAACTACCTATATTAAATGATAAACCTGACGCACTTAGCCCCCTCAGGTTATAGAATATAGGGATAGCAATCTGAGTGAGATAAACAAAATGGAGGTCACACAGCAGCTATATGCACACACACATAGGTGGTCATTCCGAGTTGATCGCTAGCTGCATTCGTTCGCTGTGCAGCGATGAGGCAAAAAAAAGGCACTTCTGCGCATGCGGCGCAATACACACACGCAAAGTACTATTACAACGAACTATGTACTTTTACACAAGGTCTAGCGAAGCTTTTCAGTCGCACTGCTGGCCTTAGAGTGATTGACATGAAGTGGGCATTTCTGGGTGTCAACTGACCGTTTTCAGGGAGTGTTCGTAAAAATGCAGGCGTGCCAGGAAAAACGCAGGCGTGGCTGGGCGAACGCAGGGCGTGTTTGTGATGTCAAAACAGGAACTGAACAGTCTGAAGTCATCGCAAGCGCTGAGTAGGTATTGAGCTACTCTAAAACTGCACAAAAAAATGTTGCCGCCGCTCTGCGATCCTTTCGTTCGAACTTCTGCTAAGCTAAGATACACTCCCAGTGGGAGGCGGCATAGCGTTTGCAGGGCTGCTAAAAACTGCTAGCGAGCGAACAACTCGGAATGACCACCATAGTCACATTGTACAATGCAGAAATTATGACATGCAATAAAACTGCATGGACTAGCAATACAGAGTAGTACTATGTACAGCTATACACTCAATAGATATAACAATGCACAGTAAAGCATGGATGTATATCACAGGGTACTTGTACTATATAACCCTGACTAAATGCACTCTTTCTTAACTAACACTGTCAGCAGACATGTAGAATACTTAAGTGTCCTGTAAAATGCACAGCGCTGACATGCAGGCGGCTTTACAGAGGAGGATTTGCCCAAACAGTCCTAGGATCAGCTCAGCTTGTCCTAATGGCACCCAAACGCTGACAGGAAGTGAGGGAGAGAGAGATATGCAGCTCCAGGGTGGGAACATTTACTCTAAATGGTGCACTGGGGCTGGGGGAGGGGCTACAGGTCAAAGCCTTATCCCCCTGCTGGACTTCACCACCGGGTACTGTGGTCTTATATAAACGGATTATGAGAGAAAACCGACCTGTGCCCTTGCCCTGGTGGTCTAGTGGGTTCCCTGTACTACCACAGTGTCCACGCCAGTGCGCGCGGCCTGTCTCCCACCAGCCGCACAGGATTGCGATTTACAGCGGATCCCGCCGGGGGGACCCACTTACCTCCTCCCTGAGTGCGGCCACGCGATCCAGGAGAACATCGGTCGTGTGTGTGACTAACAGGAAGAAAACCGGAGCCTCCGCTGTAAGTACCTGGCAACCAGGGCACGGGAGTATACAGCGCCGCTGGGGGAGGTGATGGAGCTGCAGCAGAAGATGTCTGACTGACATCTAACACAGACAGTTCCTCTGCTGCAGCCCTTGAAATGCTTCTTCTCAGGGCTGCTGGAGCAACCCCCCTGTTTATGTATGCCTGCTTACTGCATGGCACCAACTACAAAACTGAGCTCCTGTGCACAGAGGCGGGGTTATAGAGGAGGCGGCACTATACATTCTGGGAACAGTCAAAGCTTTGAGCCTGTTGGTGCCTCGGATCATGATCCTTCTCTACACTCTAATGTCATTCCTTGTGGAGCCCAGTGTACCCAGCAGCAGAAATATCTGCTGCTTTGAAGGTTCCAGTGAGCACAGTGGCCTCCATCATCCACAAATGGAAGAAGTTCGGAACCACCAGGGCGCTTTCTAGAGCTGGCCGGTCATCTAAACTGAGCGATCGGGGGAGAAGGGCCCTAGTCAGGGAGGTGACCAAGAACCCGATGGTCACTCTGTCAGAGCTACAGCATTCCTCTGTGGAAAGTGGAGAACCTTCCAGAAGGACAACCATCTCCGCAGCAATCCACCAATCAGGCCTGTATGGTACAGTGACCAGATGGAAGCCACTCCTTAGTAAAAAGCACATGGCAGCCCGCCTGTAGTTTGCCAAAATGCACCTGAAGAACTCTCAGACCATGAGAAATTCTCTGGTCTGATGAGACAAAGATTGAACTCTTTGGCGTGAATGCCAGGCGTCATGTTTGGAGGAAACCAGGCACCGCTCATCACCAGGCCAATACCATCCCTACAGCGAAGCATGGTGGTGGCAGCATCATGCTGTGGGGGAAGTTTTTCAGCGACAGGAACTGTGAGACTAGTCAGGATAGAGGGGAAGATGAATGCAGCAATGTACAGAGACATCCTGGATGAAAACCTGCTCCAGAGCGCTCTTGACCTCAGACTGGGGTGACGGTTCATCTTTCAGCAGGGCAATGACCCTAAGCACACAGACAAGATATCAAAGGAGTGGCTTCAGGACAACTCTGTAAATGTCCTTAAGTGGCCAGAGCCCAGACTTGAATCAGATTGACCTTCAGAACAGGATACCACTAATGTCCCAAAAGCATTCGAACACTATATCAATGTAACCCCATCCACTACATACTAACCATTACATACCTAAACTATATTAACCATTACTCCCCTACAATGCACTTGCCAGTGCGCCTACTACAGTATAGCAGCTAGAGAGCTCCCAAGTTTAGCAGCCTGACCATATATCAGCCAAAGCTCCCTCCCCTAGTATATAGCCAGCATTCCACTCACACAGTTCAGCAGCAAGTAGCCACACTTTCGTGCCTTTTTATTAAATAATATTTGCAGGATATCCCCCCAAAACACTCATTTTCAGACGGTACCCACAATTATTAAGTATCACCCCAACATACCCTGGAGGGAACGCAGCAGATATTTCCATATCTGCTGCAGTCCCTCCATTTCCAACAGCAGCCACAGCTCCCATAGGTTTGTTGTGCGCTGCAAAGCTATTAGATTTACCAAGCTATGGAATGCACAGCTTGGCCCCATTGTAGCCTATGGGCTACACTCCACAGATTTTTCGGAAGAGAGATCCATACCCTCTGCTGCCAGCTTGCACATGAGCAGCTGGCAAAAACAGAAAGTAAGGTTATTGTGGTTGTGGGTCCAGCAACTCAGTAACAATACATTTACGCAAATAAGGTTTCCTTATTACAGCAACTTGCGGCATTAAGGAATCCTTATTATCAGGGTCTAACTGCATCTTTATATAAACATGCCACTCTATGGCAGCCAGGGCCCTCATGTCCCATGTTATAGCAGCAGCCAGGGTCTTCCCTCCACTCATGGTACTAACCAGTGTTCTCCATGCCCGACTGTGTAGCAGCCAGTGTATTAGCTGCCCTGGCAATATAACAACCAGGCTAACAGAAGCCCCATAGTAAAGTATGCATGCAGGCAATGTAACATGACACAGTATTCTCCATACACTGCTGTATACTACTCACATTACTGGCGCAATAAGCGGAATCTGCACATGACTAGCTTTTCTTAAAGTTGGACTAACACCTAAGAAAATATTGCGCTTACTTGGTCCTCTCTCTAGCCACATTTCCACGGTGATACATAACCACCTTTAAATGGTGGCAGAAGGGGATGTGAGAGGTAGGACTAATCTCAAGCTGCCATCACTTAATTATTACTTTATGATTAGTTATCCTTTTCGCACACATCACTACCCCAAGTTTTTGTCCAGAGCTGGGAGAACAACAGAGCATCCCCCAAGACTTTGGTTAATGGGAGCAATGAGGATGCATGTTAGTGAAATAATGTCATACAGTAGATGCAGCTGTAAGTGTACATAACACCTACTATGCGATAAGACTTGCAAGGCTAGCAAATACATTGGGTGTTCCTAAGTGGTCACTCTGAGGTGGCTTTTGAGACGCATGAAAATGGGCCGTGTTGCTGGCGTGTTATGGGAATATCACTGAACTGGTGGTGAACTCAAACACTGAACCACTCACAGTGGAGACATATGCACCTACCATAGGGCTAGTGCAAGTTTCGATGATGCGACCGATGGTGGTGTCTAAAGACACACCAAGCAGTAATACAGAATCAGAAGGGTAAGAGTTGATAGTAGCATTAGGATAATGACATGACTACAGCAAAATATGCTAAAGGAATCGCAGCAGCGTGGGACTGAGCATTAGGCCCTTAATGTGACTACAAGCTCCAATGAGATAGCTGCAGCCCTGCTTACTGCATACTACAAGTACTTATTTATATGCAAGTAAAAAACACAGCGCAGCATACAGTATGCCTATGTAGCACATAAGCTATGTACTCGCAAAATGAATACTGAAGTGACGGACTATAAGTGCGCTATTTAAATAACTGGTAACAAATAATTTACAGTGTTTGTAAAACAGAATTGTTAATAAATGGCAATTATTTAAATTGCATTCAATCTATTTGACCAGTGACAAAATGTATTTGAAAACAGGTAACATTCCCAATGTTACATTTATATCACATTTGAGGGTCAATTCAATTAGGTGAAAATGCTAACGACCCTGCCACTCACCCCCCTCACAGCCAGATCTCACACGCAAACAAAAACCTGTGAGTACGGCAATACTGTGAGGAATATAGCGGCACTTACTCCTGGACATGGCTATGTAATGCCTAATTAAACTGCACCCATTAACTACAATAAAGCTAACTGAGCTGAGCTAGAGTTGACGCATAATTTTTGCGAAAGCCACAGCACTAGATAAAGGGTGAGCTCTGTTTTCAGTCCAACATATTTGATTTGTATGGCTGAATAACATTTTAGATTAAATGCAGCAATAAGGGATAATTAACTGTTCTGCAGAGTGATACAGAATTGTTTCAACAAAGTGGAAAGCCCTGGCTTGGCGGCCTGCCAATTTACACTGTACATCTAGTGAATACGGAAATAAAGGGAATGCAAGAGTAAACAGTACTTTTTTTTATTATTTCATTGGATTCGTGTCAGCAGAAATATTGTATTCAGAACACAAGCAGACAGCTAAACATAAAAACATAATGGGTAAAGTATACTATCCTGTCCACTATAGCCTATGTTGTTTATGGATGTTGAGTATAGGGGGAAATTTAATTGTTAATGAACACATCCGCCTGGCCGAATTAGCGCAGCAATAGCCACACTTTATGGCAGCCAAATCTCGCACAAAAGTGTTCACTGCCCCACAGGTGAAGGGTGCGAAATGCGGTGCCGTTGCCGGTGTTTAAACACTGTGGCAACAGCAATTCACACCCTTTGTCCAGAATTAAACATAAACATTAACATAAAGTCAAATCTAGGGTAAAATGTATATACAATAGGTGAGGAGTATCAGGGTGATAAAGGTCAGTTCATTCTGTGTGCTGTGGTAATAGTAGGGCAGAGAACAATCAGAGTAAAACTCTGCAGCCAAAACTAGTCATTTTCTTTTCACAGCCAAATGTAGAACGATGTAAATAGTCTGCTAGGAAAATGTTTATATATATATATATATATATTACACACAATATGTAAGTCATCGTCATTTAAGTTTAGCAGCAAGTATAGTGCAACTTTTACATGATATTTAAGCCATCATCATCAGGGTACTAGACGATTGAATATCATCGAAACATATACCTACGGTGAAAGTGGATTTATTTACTTAAGTGCTGCTGACATTCATTGTATGGTTGGATATACAAAGAAACCGGCACTCTTATGCTGTATATGGATAGTTGCGTCCAGTGCCCTCCTGTTACTAAGCGCAAGGAATGGCACAAAGTGGCAGAGCAATAGAAGACGACACTCAAGACTACTTACAACAAATCACAACAGACCCCCACTCAGTTGTCAACGTTTCAGCACATATATTAGTTGTACTTTCATCAGGATCCTTACATACAGTATATAAGACGACTTGCCCAAGCAACAAGAGGCTTACAAAAGTTACAATTAGTTATATATGAGGAATAGCAGGGACACAGAAGAGTGCGGCGCTCTCTTTTAGTACATGCAGAAACCAGTGCCGGCTACTACTGTCTATAAAGTACTTCTGTATAACTACTTACCAACCCTGAGGAAGAGGACTACGCTGAACATGGCCAGCAAGGTGGGCACCACGACCCCCAGGAAGGTGGAGAGTTTCCGAGACCCTGAGCGCTGCTGTGCTTTCCTCGGGCTCCGGGCGGCTCCATCCCCGGCCGCACTCACCTCTGTGGATACGTTGAGCCGGTAGGTGAGCAGCGGGCTCCGCTCAGTCATGATGCTAATTCAGGAGGTGGCCGCCGCTGCTGCTGGGACACTTTCCAATCAGTCTCCGTCCCTGCCCCGCTGCCCCGATCACCTGACCACAGTACAGTACAGTCAGTCACGGAGCAGGTAAGCCCTGGCCCCGCACGCCCATTACACGGCACCAGCTCTTGTCCCGCTGTGCTGGGGGAAGGCAGCTCTGGTACCGGCGTAACCTGGGAAATGCCAGGAGGAGCCGCCAGGTGCCCACGTGTAGACTAGAGGCGGCCAGAGCGGGTGACAGGCAGCGCGGTGGTTAGTGCTGCGGACTGCGGTGCCCTGGCGTGACACTGTAACAGAGCATACCTGCTGCAGGTAAAGGAAGTGCTGTAATAACACTGTAATCAGTGTCCCACCCAGCGGCGCTCAGACTGGAAAGCACCAGGAAGTGCAGAGCTGCTGTCACTGTGTGTGTGTTTAGGTGCTCGCTGCTTGCAGTCACGCTGACATTATTACACCGCCCTCTTTCTCTCTTCTTCTTTTAGCCCTAAGGTGTTAAACATTTCTGAGTATCTATGAAGCACAGACACAGTACTGTCAGCTGATCTCATGGTTTATTCCAGTGACGTCCAGATTATCATCTACTATTGTTACTGTTCTTAACACAAGAAGCCTGTAGATACTGTAACTCTATGGAAATTCCCTCTTTATGCAACCAGAGTGCATCTGTGAGCAAATGTAGAGGGTAATTCAGATCTGATCGTAGATGTGCTAAATTTAGCACATCTACCATAATTTACTCAGCACAGCTTTTGTACCTGGAGAGAGTAATTCCCTGCCAGCGCAGCTCGTGAGCGCTGGCAGGCCGCTACTTGCTGCATCCTGGGTCACTCAGCCGCCACAGCCCGCCCCCCAAGGATCTGGACATGCCCCCTTCCGCCCCACGACCGCCTCTGCCTGTCAGTCAGGCAGAGGCGATCGAATCTCACTGGGCTCCCGGGGTGCGAATGCAGTGCGGCCGCTGCACATACGCACGCCACAAAAGGATTCAGACTGCGAACGCTACCGCTGCAGCGATCCATTCTGAATTCGCCCCATAGTTATTGGAAAGAAAATCACAATTTTAGAGCATGGTTTCCTCTCCTCAGCCAATGGCTCGAATTATGTCAATAGCAATAGTATATATTCCGTATATTAGTATATAACTCCGACCCGATCGCTCGCTGCAGTTTATCGCAGCGATCGGGTCAGAATTGCGCCGGCTCTGCAGTGCGCCGGCACTTGCCGGACGGCCGAAGGCCATCGTATCCCTGCGATCGCCTCTGCCTGATTGACAGGCAGAGGCGGTCGCTGGGGCGGGAGGGGGCGGCCGCCGTTATGGGGGCGCAGTCCGACCAATGCAGGTGTGGCCGGACCGTGCAGGGGGCGGGCCGCAGCGGCTGTGTGACGTCACACGCAGCTGCGCTGGCCGGGAGCTACTCCTAAAGTGCAAAAGCAATGCTTTTGTACTTCTGCAGGGAACGGGGGGGCACTGAGATGTGGGGCGGGATAGCCCTGTGCTGGACGTCCCCCCGCATGTCTATTGTCATGATCGTAGGGCTACGATCAACTCGGAATGACCCCCATAATACGATTACTAGAGCTGCCACTACATCATGAAATTTCAGGGCCATAGCAGAGCTGCTGCACATTCCCAGTGGTAGCAGTTTCTCTTACCAAGTTTCCTGTGTGTGTAGATCTGAGCCCTCAGTCAGCGTACCGAACCAGAGAGTAGCTGTCAAGAAGAGACAGGTGCCTTGCCATGAGGTGGGTAGAATGTGTTCTTAGAAATTACAGTTCTGTCTCTACCAGTTCTATTTTGTTTGTGTATTTATTTATTTATTTATTTACTTACTATGGGATGCTTAACCTTTTTCTGTCCACTTTTTTATTTATATTAGTTAAATATGTCTGATACAGCCTATACTATAGACCATCTGTAGTGTTAAATATAAATACTGTATTCCATACAGTGTCCAGCATATAAAAAGACCAATGTGTACATTAATGTCCAGAGTTGGTACTAGGTTCATCTCATTCTTGCCTACTCTCCGGAATGGCCACCTGATTTTCAGGAGCCTCATAGCCATTCCGGCCCCCCGGAAGAGCAGGCAAGTCTCACGATTTTCAAGGTTCCCCCCTGCCAGTAGCTAATTTACCATGAGGCACGTGAGGCATGTGCCTAGGGGCTCTTCTTTGGGGGCGGCACTTGATGCTTGTGTTGGTACTGTCAGCCCAAAAAGTACCAGTAACTGCAAAATATTTCCACTGTACTGAACCATGGGGGTCATTCCAAGTTGATCGCTCGCTAGCAGTTTTTAGCAGCCGTGCAAATGCTAAGCCGCCGCCCACTGGGAGTGTATTTTAGCTTAGCAGAAGTGCGAACGAAAGGATCGCAGAGCGGCTACAAAAAAAAAATGTGCAGTTTCAGAGTAGCTCCAGACCTACTCCTAGCTTGCGATCACTTCAGACTGTTCAGTTCCAGATTTGACGCTACAAACACGCTCTGCGTTCGGCCAGCCACGCCTGCGTTTTTTTTTTGACACCCAGAAACACCCCTTTCCTGTCAATCACTCTGCAGCTGGCATTGCGGCTGAAAAGCGTCGCCAGACCTTGTGTAAAAATACATCGGCCGTTGTGAAAGTACGTCGCGCGTGCGCACTGCGCCACATACGCATGCGCAGAAGTGCCGCTATTTCACTTAATCGGTGCGCTGCAAACATTTTTCACTAGCGATGAACTCGGAATGACCCCCCATATGTCATCTTGAATGAAGTGTAAATGGGTTTGACATGCACATACTGCCCCAATAAGATGTCCTATTTAGTAAACATGTATATTTAATACAAAAAAGAAGAAAGAGAAGAAAAAGAAAATCATAGTGGCTTTTTAAATTATTCTTGGCTATCACCAAGTGAGGCCTTATAACCAATCAATAAAAATAATACAATTATGCCGGTGGGAGGGGCAGCCGTTACTGTTCTGCCTAGGGACACCCTCACCCCTAAATCCGTCCCTGCCTGGCCACCCACTTAGAGAGTAAAGTGGGTGGTCCGGGCAGTCGATGACGTAATTTTTGCTGAATCGTGTCATCATAGCCACACCCCTTGCAGTATAATGCATGTAATATTGGCATTAAAGAGCGGTGGGGGGAGAGGGGGGGTTCAATGTTGTGGTAGCCCCGACCCTGTTCTGCCTCCGCCCTGCCCCCTCTACACATCATAGCCCTGCCCCGCAGACCTCGCTGCGCTCTCCCAGAGAGAGCAGCCAGGATGTCGGCAAGTATGGTTCTTCTACCGCACCCCCAGACTCCCACACTTGCTCCAATGTTCTGCAGAGTGGGAAATTGTAAATTGCATTTGGAAACCCCCCCTCTATAAATCCTGCGTTTGCCCCTGGTTTTACATAGTCATTAGAAATAAGAAAATATTCAATTACATTTATAAAGGGATCTAGTTGTCATTCCGATGTTCAAGATACCGCAGACGCTGGAATCTCGACACCGGAATTCCGAACATAAGTATGTCATGAAGGGCTAGGATTTGTCTGCAGGGGTGATTAGGGTTAGGTACTACGGGGAGAGTTAGGTTATGGGGGAAGGTTAGGGCTAGGCACTAGGGGGAGGGTTAGGCTGCAGGGGAAGGTTTGGGTTAGGCACTAGGGGGAGGTTTAGGCTGTAGGAGCAGAGGATTAGGCTGCGGGAGGGGAGGGTTAGGCTGCAGGGAGCGAGGGTAAGGGCAGTGGTGAATTTCCTATAAGGCACATGTCTAGGGGTGGCACTTGTTGAGGGGCGGCACTTGGATGCTTGTTTTAGTACTGTCAGACCAAAATGTATTAGTAACTGCTAAATATTTCCACGCTTCTGTACAATATGGTATCTTGAGTGGAGTGTAAATGTCCTACTTAGTAAATACCTGTATGTATACGTAATTAAAAATAAAACAAAATGCCATAGTTCATGGTTTTATTTTAATTATATTACATTTTCAATAAGAAAATGAGGGCTTATAACCAATCAATGAAAATAATAAAATAGAGGGTGCCAGATGTTAATGTTTTGCCTAGGGGCGGCAGTACCCCTAAATTCACCCCTGGGTAAGGGATAAGGTTAGTTTACCTTCTAAAAAGTGTTAGGATTCTGACCATCGGGATGGCACTGTTGGTTTTCTGACTGCCAGCATCCTGACCTTCGGGATCCCGTACACAATGCTTTATAAAACCTGACGTGAAGGATGCAAGACAGTGTGCTATTGCTGGTGTTTAAACGCCATGGCAATGGCAATTCGCACCCTTCGCTAGCAATTGAATTCCTCCCTAATAATCTAAATGACCACTAATGAAACTTTGAAAATAACATCTAAAATTCACTAAGAAAAAGGATTCTTGACAAAAATGACACATCACAAAAACATTGAAATGCAGGGTCATGACGATAAGATGTACAAAGGTTGCATATACAGGCCTAGGTATTGTATATCAGAATGTTGTATTCTCAAATTGTTCACTACTTCAAGTGAAACTGAAATACTTTTCTGACTAAAGAGGAACTGTGCCAGGACCTGCAAACGCCAAGTGAAACTGAAATATTTTTATAGCTAAAGAGGAACTATGTGAAACCATCAAAAGTGTCTTTATTCCGGACTTCTTAGAATAATTGAGAAATAGAAACCGCATGACCTCCAGCCATAAAGTGAGGAGCCAAGTTAGTCACGGTATCCTGCTTATTTGGAAATTATTAGTCAACTGAGGAATAAAGATAACCCAACATATTTCACAGTTCTCCCTGTGGAAAATAGTCAAGTTATACCCCTTTCACACTGAAGCCTTGGCTCTGACCCATGTTTGACCCAGAATAGTGAACACAGGTCGGAGACAGGGCTACAGATTACTTACTCTGAGTGGATGGTCCCGTGTCATCGCTTTTAATACAGAACACTTGGAGATGATGTCATTAACGGGCTTGGGGCACTTGGAGATGATGTAATCTCCAAGTGTCCCAAGCTCGCTAATAAGGAACCTTTTAGACATGTACTGGGAATGACCCTGGTTGTGACCCAGGTCAACCCTTTTACACAGAGCCGGGACCCTGGCAATAACTCGGGTCATAGGCTTGGTGTGAAAAAGGTATAGATGTCTTTGGAATAAATATGGATTACTGCATATTACCTCTTTAATGCTCATAGGTTTAGGCACATGGTTGTTATTCCCTGGGATCAGTCCTATTAGCCACGTGGTTTCGCGGGTGCAAATCATCGCAGCACTTTTCGGCGGCCCAAATTTGCACAAAAGTGCTCACTGCCCCATAGGGCTACAAGCACTTTTGTGCAGGTTCGGGCATAAACCAGCCTGCAAAGTGTGCAAGATCAGGTGCCATTGCCGCCTGCCGCGGCAACGGCACATGCCACCCTTTGTGGGTAATAGGATTGACCTCTCTATCTTTTTACTACTCCATTATCCATCCAAAAAGTTTTATTTTTTTCCATTGAAAGTCCAGGACGATACAAGGTTTGGGGGGGATCACTTTTCCTTGGAATCTGCAGCTTATACTCTAACCCTGGAGGAAGGACATCAGTGATTCAAAGGAGATGGAAACCTCAGGGCATATCCCCTTAGATGTTTTGGAAAGAAACCCATAAGAGCATCGGTACCTCGCAGTCTGTGAAAACACAACAACAAAAAAACAAACACGTAATGTGTCGTACCATTCCAGTGATTTTTCAGACATTCCCGGGTTGCTACTCTAGGGGCCACTTTGCCCTTGTCTTGCTTCAGACCTTCTGGCAAAAGGATCAAGGTGGTCTGTCCATTATTAGAGGGCCCAGCCATACTCCACAGGACATAAATACACTTGATCGTAGCCAAAATGGGGTGAGAAGCAGTAATGCAGCGTGCATGAATGTCTATCACCAGCATTTAGTGTACCATTGCAGTTTACCGGAAATCTGTTTTATACAGTAAAAGGAGAAATAATGCTGATAATTGGCTACCATGATGCTGAGTTCATGGAGGGCTGAAATCCATGCTCACAATATGAGATAATAGCAACTGTGTGTCGGGGAGCCCAAAGTCTATCGGGTGTATTCAATTGAAGTTGGAACTGCCGCCAAGTAGGAAAGACGGCAGTTTCCGACTTTTTTAGGTTGAATCAGTATTCAACCTATTCAGTGGGGCTGCCATTTTTCCGACTTGTCGGCAATTCCGACTTGGCGGCAAACACGTGGATCGGTGGATTATCCGCGGATCCACGTGTTATGTCGAATTAGCGGCCAATTACGACAGTTTTTTGGCCCGTTTTCGACAATGCTGATCCGACTTCAAAAAAATTCGGATCAGCATTGTCGGAAATGGTCAAAACCTGTCGGAAATGCCTGCTAATTGAATACTGCACTATCGGATCCTTTCCATCGGAGAGGATCCGACATGCATTGAATAGACCCCTTACAAGTAGATTGCTCAATACCTTTCTTCATTCATGTTTGTTGACTACATATTTAGGGTATTGTATGGCATCCAGCACTCATAGAGAATCATGTGGCATTAGCGTTCATAGGGAATCATATGGCATCCAGCACTCAAAGGAATTCATATGGCATACAGTACTCATAGGCAATTGTATGGCATCCAGCACTCATAGGAAATAGTATGGCATCTAGCACACATAGGGGATAGTATAACATCCAGTATGCATAGGAAATCGTATGGCATGCAGCGCTCATGCACTCATAGGGAATCTTATTGCATCGAGCACTCATAGGGAATCTTATTGCATCAAGCACTCATAGGGAATCAAATATATGGAATGGGCAGCGCTACAGTTGAAGTGATTGAAATAAACAATATTAAAATTCTTTGTCAATTTATTAAAAAACAAGTAAACCAATTGATATTATTCTCTCCTCAGAATTAACTGGTAATAAAATGCATGTATATTTAGACCAATGAGTGCCTGTTCCTGAATGTATACCCAGGTAAGTCCACAAGTCCCTCAGAGGATTGCTCATAAATTAGCACAGTTCGGTTGTTAGATATTTACGGATCACCGTATTAGAGGTGGAAAGGCTTCCATGCGAATGATTCCATATTGGAAATTGATGTCCTCATTTGGATGGTGATTGCTGTAGTTGTCCTCTTTATGATGAGCAGGGGGTTGGTGGTGGATCCAGGGTTGGTTCAGACACTGGATTGCGGTCTTGAAAAACTGAAGTGGTGCAGAAGGGGGGGTCCTGACGCGTTTCACTGCTCCCCAAAAGACTACAGCTTTATCCTTTGATAAAGCTGCAATCTTTTGGGGAGCAGTGAAACGCGTCAGGACCCCCCTTCTGCACCACTTCAGTTTTTCAAGACCGCAATCCAGTGTCTGAACCAACCCTGGATCCATCACCAACCCCCTGCTCATCATAAAGAGGACAACTACAGCAATCACCATCCAAATGAGGACATCAGTTTCCAATATGGAATCATTCGCATGGAAGCCTTTCCACCTCTAATACGGTGATCAGTAAATATCTAACAACCGAACTGTGCTAATTTATGAGCAATCCTCTGAGGGACTTGTGGACTTACCTGGGTATACATTCAGGAACAGACACTCATTGGTCTAAATATACAGATGTGTATGAACTGATTAAGGTGCATGCATTTTATTACCAGTTAATTCTGAGGAGAGAATAATATCAATTGGTTTACTTGTTTTTTAATAAATTGACAAAGAATTTTAATATTGTTTATTTCAATCACTTCAACTGTAGCACTGCCCATTCCATATATTTCTTTCCTTGTTATCTTCAGGAGTGACTCTCCTGATTCCTTGGCAGCTGCTTGGTGCAGCAACTATTATTGAGCGCCTGTTCTTCTTCAATAGAAGTTTCCTTGCATTCACTCATAGGGAATCGTATGGCATCAAGCACTCATAGGGAATATTATTGCATCGAGCACTCATAGGGATTCGTATGGCATCAAGCACTCATAGGGAATCTTATTGCATCGAGAACTCATAGGGAATCGTATGGCATCGAGCGCTCATAGGGAATCGTATGGCATCCAGCAGGTACACTGGCATAACTACAGACCCGGCAGCCACTGTGGAGGCTTGGAGGCGCCAGGCTTGGGGAGCGCACAATTATTCCTATGCGGGCTAGCATGTAAATCATACCTGCCTACCCTACCACATGCCCCAAGGAATTCCATTACTCTCCCGGAATCCCCCACCTCCCCATCGTGACAGGGGTAGGATGTGGTTGATAACCAGATGATTCAAATGCCTGGATGAGTGACACTTAAGGGGCCGGGCGGTCACAGCTCTAACAGCACCACGGTTAATCATCCTACCACCCGCATCTGTACTGCAGGGAGAGGAGACTGGCGGTCGGAGCCCTATTCGGCTAGAAGCATCAAGCATCTCACCAAGCCCTGGGAGCGCAGCAGGTGTAGCACAGCAGCATAGAGCCATTACGGGGTAGTCAGCGTGATCAGGGAGATGAGTAACAGATGGGCATAGCACTGAGCCTACCACCACCTCACTGGGTACTCAGATTCCTCCACTGTCTCTGAGTTGCTCCCCTACCCCTTTCTCCCTCCCTGTCAGGTACTGGAAGCTCACCTCCCTTCCTGCTACTGGGTACTCACTGGTACTCACCTTGCCCTACCTTCCCCTGTACTCACCAGCTAACATCCTCTTTAGGTCGAGCATTACACCCCTGGCAACAAGCATGACACCTAGAGCAAGAAACCCCTGGCAACGAGCACGAAACCCCTGGCAATGAGCAGGTATTTTAAAAGTAATTAGAAGCCTTACTGTGCAGCATAATGTGTCAGGGGCATTGTGGTGTGTGGCATAATGTGTCACAGACATTACAGTGTGTGGCATAATGTATCACGGGCATTGCAGTGTGTGGTATAATATGTCAGAGGCATTGTGGTGTGTGGCATAAAGTGTCACAGGCATTGCGGTGTGTGGCATATTGTGTCAGGGGTATTGTGGTGTAACATAGTTTCTGAGGTTGGAAAAAGACAATTTGTAAATCGAGTTCAACCTGTTAGTGATCTCCTACACTGTAATATTTTTAAGACTAATTTTAACTGTGGTGAATGCTTAGCTGTTATGTCACTTCCTCATTTTCTTTTTCTTTTTTTTTATTTAATTTTATTACTATAGTGCATGATTTACCCACCATAACCCTGTATATCCTTGTCCATTAGGAATTTATCTAGCCCATTCTTAAAAGTAGTGACCGAGTCCTTCATTACTACTCACTCAGGAAGGGAATTCCAAATACATATTGTCCTTACCGTGAAGAAACCTTTCCGTCTCAGTGTAGGAAATCTCCTCTCCTCTAACCTAAGTGAGTGTCCATGTGTCCTTTGTGATGATCATACCAAAGACAAATCCCCCGCTAGCTCTGTCTTTTGACCCCTTATATATTTGTAAATGCTAATCATGCCCCCTCTTAATCTCCTTTTTTCCAGTGTAAACATGCCTAGCCTAGCAAGCTTTTCCTCATATTCTAGCATCTCCATACCCTTAATCAATTTGGTCACCCGTCTCTGAACCTTTTCTAGTTCCAGGATATCCTTTTTGTAGTACGGTGCCCATAGTGTGCATAATGTGTCACAGGCATTACGGTGTGTGGCATAATGTCACAGGCATTAGGGTGTGTAGCATAATGTATCACGGGCATTGCGGTGTGTAGTATAATGTGTCACAGGCATTATGGTGTGTGGCATAAAGTGTCCCAGGTATTGCGGTGTGTGGCATATTGTGTTGGGGGTATTGTGGTGTGTGGCATAATGTGTCACTGACATAATTTTGTGTGGCCTGATGTGTAAGAGGCATTATGGCGTGTGGCATAACGTGTAACAGGCATTACGGTGTGTGGCATAATGTGTTATAGGCATTATGGTGTGTTTCATAGTGTGTAGTGGGCATTACGGTGCATGGTATAATGTATCAAGAGCATTACAGTGTGTGATATAATGTGTAATGGCCATTACTGTGTGTGGCATAATGTGTAAGGGGCATTAATATAAGAAGGAAACATTACAAGTAATGTAAAGGGCATGAATCAGTATTTTTTTTTCCTGTGGTGGCCAATGTCTGGGCGTGCAGCTTGCAAAACTGGGGTATAAGGTAGTCTTTTCCTGCAATGTCACGCCCCTTGCAGTGAGGCCACATCTACCTATTAGAGCACGCACCTATGGCGCGTGCAGATTCTTTCCTTTTCAAACGGAAATCGAGGGGGGGGGGGCGCAAGAAAGTTTTTGGCTTGGGGGAGCAAAATTTCTAGTTAAGCCACTGCAGCACTTATAGGGAATCGTATGGCATCCAGCACTCATAGGCAATCGTATGGCATCCAGCATTCATAGGGAATCGTATGGCATCCAGCACTCATAGGGAATCGTATAGCATCCAGCACACATAGGGGATCATATGGCATCCAGCACTCATAGGGAATCGTATGACATCCAGCACACATAGGGGATCATATGGCTTCCAGCACACATAGGGGATCGTATGGCATCCAGCACTCATAGGAAATCGTATGACATCCAGCACACATAGGGGATCGTATGGCATCCAGCACTCATAGGCAATCGTATGGCATCCAGCATCCACAGGGAATCTTATGGCATCCAGCACTCATAGGGAATCGTATGGCATCCAGCATTCATAGGGAATCTTATGGCATCCAGCACACATAGGGGACCGTATGGCATCCAACACTCATAGGGAATCGTATGGCATCCAGCACACATAGGGGATCATATGGCATCCAGCACTCATAGGGGATCAAATTGCATCCAACACACATAGGGGATCGCATGGTATCCATCACTCATAGGGGATCAAATGGCATCCAACACTCATAAGGAGTTTGTATGCCATTCAGCACTCATAATCAAGTGCAGAGGCATTACAGTGAAACCTCTTTTAGAAAACACGGATAAAACAGAAAAAAAACTGTTACACTATATTACCTTCTATAGTGTAATTTGTAGTCTTTTAGAGAACAGGATTTATATAGAGAGCCTCCTTTAGAGTTAGAATCAAAGCAAAAAAAAAATGGAGCAATGGGCCTGATTCAGAGAGGTATGCAAACCTGATTTCTGCACAATTGATCGATTATCGTCAGTCTGCACATACGCCGGTCGGAGAGATGATTTATTTGCAGTCTTTGACAGTCTGGGACCATTTGGGGAAGGTAACGAGAAGTGAAGGCAAAATCGCAGATGTGTATCAACATTTTGGGGATGTTTGAGGCTGTGACTGCAATCCTGTACGTAGCTGTAATGTCTCAGAGGCAGAGGTGTAGCTAGGTGCCATGGTGCCCGGAGCAAGGGTATGTTTCGGCGCCCCCTCCCCTATACTTACTTGGGTACATGTTACATTTGAAAATAAAAAATATAAAAAAAGCCTAAATCGATGACAGGGCCGGTTCTAGACCTTGTGGATCTCAGGGCGAAAGTTTCCTTTGGGCGCCCCCATGTTTAAAATAGGAGCGCGCAGCAAAAATATAGGGGCATGGCTTCATGCGGAAGGGGCATGGCCACAGCATAGTAACAATTCAGATGACACCTTACTGTATCGTCCGTTATTCACATTACACCAATCAGTAGTATACCTTATACACTTTACTGCACACAGTAGAGTCCCGTATACACATTACACAACACAGTAGAGCCGCTTACACATGTTATGCTGCAGTAGAGCCGCTTATACATGTTACTCTGCAGCTTATAATGCAGAGAGAGGTGCTGCTGCAGCAGCTGGGACAGAGAGAGGTGCTGCTGCAGCAGCCGGGACAGAGAGAGGTGCTGCAGCAGCCGGGGCAGAAAGAGGTGCTGCAGCCGAGGGGACAGAGAGTGATGTAGCAGGACAGAAGTAACCCTGCTGCACAGCTACAAGAAGACAGTAAGACATATAAAGAGGGCGGCAGAGTTCCGGCATATGCTGGCTGTCAGTGTTTCCTGCTGTCGCCTCTGGCCTGTCCTGTTCCCTACCTACTCTCAGAGTCCGAGTCAGTGTGTACCCCTCTGCTTTTCCTCCTCCTGCTATGCGGCTGCCTACACAGCGGTCTGCGGTATATTGGGCAGAGAGAGGGGGGCAGGTGGTGGCGCGCCCTCTAACTTTTCCGTCGCCCGGAGCTCGAGCTCCACTGGAGCCACCCTCGCTACACCCCTGCTCAGAGGTCTTAGTACCTGCGGCCATGCTGCGCGAGCACGGAGTTACTCAGAACTATGATAGTAGACTGATCAGTGACAGATTTTGTGTCTTTCTACACAGCTGCTGGGATTTGCACAGCCGCCAATAAGGGTCTCAATATAAATCCAGACGGAAGCGACATTTGCATATTTTCACACAGCCACTGTGTATATTTACATACATCTCTGCATCAGGACCAATGTACCTACCTCCTACTACCCTCTTCTCCCACTTCACATTGATGTCTCTCAAGGGATTGTCTTTTGCACAATTCTCTTCTCAATCTAGTGGCTTATTTATAATGGGTGCAGTGTGTGCGGTGCACATGGGCCCCTGGGTCCAGAGGGGGCACACACTGCACCCATTTCGTCTATACTTACCTTTCTGGTGTCCATCGGTGTCTCCGCGCGTGGGCTCCCTCCTCCCCCGTAACCGGCAGCGCAATTAGTGCTCTGAGCACTAGAGAGACTCTGGCACTGTGCCAGAGTCTAAAGCGCTTGTGCAGGTCTCTGGAAAAATGGCTGCCGCGCCATTTTCCCGGACACCTGCACAATCGCTGTTGTCTCTGGCACTGTGCCATAGTCTCTCTAGTGCTCAGAGCACTAACTGTGCTGCCTGCTACGGAGGAGGAGGGGGCCCACGCGCGGAGACTGCACACGGGTGCCCTCCTCCGTAGATATACGCCTCTGTCTCAGTCTACACGGCTTCCCTCTGCTAGTGTACTATCTACTCTCTCAGCCTGCAATACTACCTGATATTCACATTTCCCCTATTTCCCCTCATCTTTCCCTTTCTGCCCTCATGCCTGACCTGCACCCTGACATCCATAATTATCAAACTCAACATCACTAAAATAGAAGTAATTGTTTTTCCTCCCATGAAGGTTCAACCCTCCACCACTCTCTCTCTCTCTATCATCTGTCCTCTTCCATTCCACTCCATTCCTTCTCTCTCTCTCATACGTCCTAGAGGATGCTGGGGTCCACTTCAGTACCATGGGGTATAGACGGTTCCACAGGAGCCATGGGCACTTAAAAACTTTTCAAACGGTGTGAACTGGTTCCTCCCTCTATTCCCCTCCTCCAGACCTCAGTTTTAGAAATGTGCCCAGGCAGACTGCATGCACTCCAGGGGAGCTCTACTGAGTTTCTCTGAAAAGACTTCTGTTAGGTTTTTTATTTTCAGGGAGAACTGCTGACAACAGTCTCCCTGCTTCGTGGGACTGAGGGGGCAGAAGTAGGAGCCAACTTCCTAAAGAGTTTCATGGTTCTGCTTCTGGCTGACAGGACACCATTAGCTCCTGAAGGGAACTAAACGCTAGCCGTGCCTAGATGCTCACTCCCACAGCACGACGTCACCCCCCTCACAGAGCCAGAAGTCAGAAGACAGGTGAGTGTTAGAAGACAGATCTTCAATCAAGAAAGTGACGGCTAAAGGTACCGCGTGGCTGGCAGGAGCGCAGCGCGCCATGTTGCCCACTCATACACAGGCACTGCAGGGTGCAGGGCGCGAGGGGGGGAGGCATCCTGGGCAGCATGAAACCTGATTAAACTGGCAGAAAGGGGGCATAAGATGCCATGGCACAGCCCTACCCCCGCCAGTATAAATAATATGGTAAAAATCGCTGAGGAGAAACGCGCCATTGCGGGGGCGGAGCTTCCTCCTCAGTCAGCCAGCACACTACTCAGCGTCATTTTCTCTCTCTCCTCAGGCTGCAGAGACAACGCTGGTCCTCCTCCACTACTGAATACAAGTATCAGGGTGCAAAACGGGGGGGGGGGGGGGGGGGCACAGTGAAATTGGTGCTTTACATTGCGTATTAACATTATAAAAAAGCGCTGTATGTCAGTGGGCATTTTATGTTTCACAGGCATTGTGTTACTGGCGCTGGGTTTGTGAACTAGCTGCTCCTATCTGTGTCCTTCTGACAGATTTTACTGTGGGTCTGTCCCCTATAAGTCCCGGAGTGTCTGTGGGGTGTTTGTACACGTGTGTGACATGTCTGAGGCAGGGAGTACTTCCCCTGAGGGAGCCATTTTAGGGACACAGAGTTGTAATGTGGTGGCGCTGCTGGCGCACCACGAGCCTGCATGGGTGAAAGAAACACGTGATAGTGTGAATCATTTCAGTAGGAGATTAGATAAGACTGAGTCTCATGCAGAAAGCTGGAGAAAATTAGTTGAAGATGTGTTTTTTCAGGGTTCTGCTGTCTCATCCGCAGGCGACCCCTCTGGGTCACATAAAACACAGTTTGCAAACATTGTACATACTGTACCGACACGGACTCTGATTCTTGTGTCGAAGATAGTGATTCCAGGGAGGTAGAGCCTAAGGGTATATGCAATAGCGGTCGAATTCCAGCTGGAATTCGACCGTTTTTAAATTCGACACAATTCCACAGTCACATACCCTCCCGCCTGGACCCGAATTCGACATATTCAATAAAAAACGGATTCGACAGTCCCGCTGTCGAAAAAACGGACCAATTGACGGATAGTGTGCGTCCTGGATTCGACTTTTTGGACGGCACAAAAGTGTTTAAAAAACCCAGAAAAAAATTGCATGGGGTCCACCCTCCTAAGCATAACCAGCCTCGGGCTCTTCGAGCCAGTCCTGGTTGTAAAAATACGGGGGGGAAATTGACAGGGGATCCCCCGTATTTTTACAACCAGCATCGGGCTCTGCGTCCGGTCCTGGTGCAAAAAATTCGGGGGACAAAAAGCGTAGGGGTCCCCCGTATTTTTAACACCAGCACCGGGCTCCACTAGCTGGAGAGATAATGCCACAGCCGGTGGACACTTTTATACGGGTCCCTGCGGCCGTGGCAATAAATCCCCAACTAGTCACCCCTGGCCGGGGTACCCTGGAGGAGTGGGGACCCCTTAAATCAAGGGGTCCCCCCTCCAGCCACCCAAGGGCCAGGGGTGAAGCCTGAGGCTGTCCCCCCCATCCAAGGGCTGCGGATGGGGGGCTGATAGCCTTGTGTCAAATAAAAGAGTATTGTTTTTTGTAGCAGAACTACAAGTCCCAGCAAGCCTCCCCCGCAAGCTGGTACTTGGATAACCACAAGTACCAGCATGCGGGGGGGAAACGGGCCCGCTGGTACCTGTAGTTCTACTGCAAAAAAATACCCAAATAAAAACAGTACACGCACACCGTGAAAGTAAAACTTTATTACATACATGCCGACACACACATACTTACCTATGTTGACACGAGGTTTGGTCCACTTCTCCAAGTAGAATCCACGGTGTACCTGAAAATAAAATTATACTCACCAAAATCCAGTGTAGATCTGTCCTCTTCTGTTTTGTAATCCACGTACTTGGCAAAAAAACAAACCGCATTACCCGATCCACGCACTGAAAGGGGTCCCATGTTTACACATGGGACCCCTTTCCCCGAATGCCGGGACCCCACGTGACTCCTGTCACAGAGGGTCCCTTCAGCCAATCAGGGAGCGCCACGTCGTGGCACTCTCCTGATTGGCTGTGCGCGTCTGAGCTGTCAGACGGCACATCGCACAGCCGCTGCATTATCTTCAATGGTGGGAACTTTGCGGTCAGCGGTGAGGTTACTCGCGGTCAGCCGCTGACCGCGAGTAACCTCACCGCTGACCGCAAAGTTCCCACCATTGAAGATAATGCAGCGGCTGTGCGATGTGCCGTCTGACAGCTCAGACGCGCACAGCCAATCAGGAGAGTGCCACGACGTGGCGCTCCCTGATTGGCTGAAGGGACCCTCTGTGACAGGAGTCACGTGGGGGTCCCGGCATTCGGGGAAAGGGGTCCCATGTGTAAACATGGGACCCCTTTCAGTGCGTGGATCGGGTAATGCGGTTTGTTTTTTTGCCAAGTACGTGGATTACAAAACAGAAGAGGACAGATCTACACTGGATTTTGGTGAGTATAATTTTATTTTCAGGCACTCCGTGGATTCTACTTGGAGAAGTGGACCAAACCTCGTGTCAACATAGGTAAGTATGTGTGTGTCGGCATGTATGTAATAAAGTTTTACTTTCACGGTGTGCGTGTACTGTTTTTATTTGGTTATTTTTTTGTAGTAGAACTACAGGTACCAGCGGGCCCGTTTCCCCCCGCATGCTGGTACTTGTGGTTCTCCAAGTACCAGCTTGTGGGGGAGGCTTGCTGGGACTTGTAGTTCTGCTACAAAAAACAATGGAGGTCATTCCGAGTTGTTCGCTCGCAAGCGGATTTTAGCAGATTTGCTCATGCTAAGCCGCCGCCTACTGGGAGTGAATCTTAGCATCTTAAAATTGCGAACGATGTATTCGCAATATTGCGATTACACACCTCGTAGCAGTTTCTGAGTAGCTCCAGACTTACTCGGCATCTGCGATCATTTCAGTGCTTGTCGTTCCTGGTTTGACGTCACAAACACACCCAGCGTTCGCCCAGACACTCCTCCGTTTCTCCGGCCACTCCTGCGTTTTTTCCGGAAACTGTAGCGTTTTTCCCACACGCCCATAAAACGGCCTGTTTCCGCCCAGTAACACCCATTCCCTGTCAATCACATTACGATCGCCAGAACAATGAAAAAGCCGTGAGTAAAATTACTAAGTGCATAGCAAATTTACTTGGCGCAGTCGCAGTGCGAACATTGCGCATGCGCATTAAGTGGAAAATCGCTGCGATGCGAAGATTTTTACCGAGCGAACAACTCGGAATGAGGGCCCATATTCTTTCTTTGTGTCACTTGGCTATCAGCCTCCCATCCGCAGCCCATGGATGGGGGGGACAGCCTCGGGCTTCACCCCTGGCCCTTGGGAGGCTGGAGGGGGGGGGGACCCCTTAATTTAAGGGGTCCCCACTCCTCCAGGGTACCCCGGCCAGGGGTGACTAGTTAGTGATTTAATGCCAGGGCCGCAGGGACCGATATAAAAGTGTCCCCCGGCTGTGGCATTATCTCTCTGACTAGTGGAGCCCGGTGCTGGTTGTAAAAATACGGGGGATCCCCTGTCAATTTTTTCCCCGTATTTATACGACCAGGACCGGCTCGAAGAGCCCGAGGCTGGTTATGCTTAGGAGGGGGGACCCCACGCATTTTTTTTTTCTTGATTTTAAACCATTCCCACCCCTTCCCACTGAAAACCATGCTCTGATCTCTCCATATTATTTTAGTCAGTTAAAAAAAAAAAATATTCTTTTAAAAAATATATAAATAATACTTGTGTCTCCTAATAGACAAACCAAGTAGATAATCCCTTCTAATATAAATAGATATGCTATTAGCAATAAAAAAACACAAAAAAAACATGTTTTTAAAAAACATTTTAGATTCCGCCAGCAAAGTGAGGAGGAATGAAATTAACGAAATTACTGTCGAAAAGCACTGTTGTCGAATCGACATTCTTCAATTGAATATACTTTTGTCGAAAAGCCGCATTTTTACCATTGCAGACATGTCGAATTTGACAACTGTCGAATTTCAAAAAGTCGAATCTGAAACGTCCATTTTTTTGTCGAAAAGTACTGTATTGCATTGTCAAAAAAAAATTTGTGTCGAAAATGCCCCGTTTTTCGACATTTGCGGCAATTCGACCGCAATTGCATATACCCCTAAATTGGAAAAAACATACAATATATGATTGTTGCTTTAAAGAAGGTTTTAGAAGTTACGGAAGCCCCTACTGTACCTCAGGAGAAGGCTTATTTCTATAAGGAAAAGAAATGTAAGGTAACTTTTCCTCCTTCCCACGAGCTCAATACTCTTTTTGAGGGAGTGTGGGTGAATCCTGAAAAGAAATTTCATGTTCCCAAAAGGATTCAAATTGATTATCCTTTTCCTTTAGAGGACAGGAAGAGATGGGAGTCTCCCTCGGTGTTAGACAGTGCCCTGTCAAGGTTGACAAAAAAGGTGATTCTCCCTGTACCTGGGACGGCTTCACTAAAAGAGCCGGCAGACCGCAAAATGGAGACCACGTTAAAATCTATTTATGTGGCCAATGGTACGCTGCTCAGACCCACCATTGCTTGCGCATGGGTGAGTCGTGCTATTGAAAAATGGTCAGACAACTTGTCATCAGAAATTGACACGCTTGATAGAGACGAGATACTCCTAACATTAGGTGATATCAAAGACGCTGCAGCATACATGCTGGAAGCTATGAAGGATATTGGACTCTTGGGTTCAACAGCCGCTACCATGGCAGTATCGGCTCGGAGGGCGTTGTGGATTCGCCAGTGGAATGCTGATGCAGATTCCAAAAGAAATATGGAGGCTCTCCCATATAAAGGTGAGGCCTTATTTGGTGATGGGCTGGATGCGTTAGTCTCGGCGGCTACTGCAGGTAAGTCGACATTCTTGCTTTATGCTCCTGCACCAGCGAAGAAGACACATCACTCTCACATGCAGTCCTTTCGGCCCAACAAATACAAAAAGGCCAAAGGTTCCCCCTTCTTTGCAGGTAGAGGAAGGGGAAAAGGAAAGAAATCCGCAGCGTCTCCAGGATCCCAGGAGCAGAAGTCAACCCCTACTTCTGGCAAATCTACAGCATGATGCTGGGGCTCCCTTGCGGGAGTCCGCTCGGGTGGGAGCACGTCTGAAACTCTTCAGTCAAATTTGGATTCAATCTGGCCTGGACCTATGGGTCTTACAAATAGTGTCCCAGGGGTACAAACTGGAGTTTCAAGACGTCCCCCCATGCCGATTTTTCAAATCGACCTTGCCAGCTTCTCTTCCAGAAAGAGAGGCAGTAGCAACAGCAATTCAAAAATTATGTCAGGATCAGGTCATAGTCCTGGTACCCTTGTCACAACAAGGAGAAGGTTTTTATTCAAGCCTCTTCGTAGTTCCGAAGCCGGACGGCTCGGTCAGACCAATTTTAAACCTGAAAAATCTGAATCTCTACTTGAAAAGGTTTAAGTTCAAGATGGAATCCCTGAGGGCAGTGATTTCCAGTCTGGAGGAGAGGGACTTCATGGTGTCAGTAGACATAAAGGATGCTTACTTGCATGTTCCCATTTATCCTCCTCGCCAAGCTTATCTGGGATTCGCGGTACAGGATTTCCATTACCAGTTCCAGACGTTGCCATTCGGTCTCTCCACGGCACCGAGGGTATTCACCAAGGTGATGGCGGAGATGATGGTCCTCCTTCATCAAAAAGGAGTCAATATAATTCCTTATCTTCCTCCTCGTGAGGACCTGCTGCAGCAGGGGCCGTGCGTGTACCAAGACTTACCGCGGCTACGTTTGACGGCATGGCTGTTGAGCGCCGGATCCTAGCCCAAAAGGCTATTCCCAAGGAAGTCATCCCCACTCTTATTCAGGCCAGGAAAGGAGTAACGTCTAAACATTACCACCGTATTTGGAGAACATATGTATCTTGGGTGTGGATCCAAGAAGGCTCCTACGGAAGATTTTGAGTTGGGACGTTTTCTCAATTTTCTGCAGGCTGGTGTGGATGCGGGCCTTAGATTGGGGTCAGTCAAGGTCCAGATTTCGGCCTTATCAGTTTTCTTTCAAAAACAATTGGCCTCCTTCCCAGAAGTTCAGACCTTCGTGAAAGGGGTTCTGCACATCCAGCCTCCATTTGTGCCTCCAGTGGCACCATGGGACCTTAATGTGGTGTTACAGTTCCTTCAGTCGGATTGGTTTGAACCTCTGCAGGAGATAGAATTTAAGTTTCTCACTTGGAAAGTGGTGATGCGTTTGGCCTTGGCATCCACAAGGCGGGTGTCTGAGTTGGGGGCTTTGTCTCACAAGAGCCCTTACCTGATCTTCCATGAAGATAGGGCAGAGTTGAGAACTCGCCAGCATTTTCTTCCAAAGGTGGTTTCATCTTTCCACATAAACCAACCTATTGTGGTGCCAGTGGCTACTGACACTTTCACTGAGTCAAAGTCTCTAGATGTGGTTAGAGCTTTGAAGATTTATGTCGCAAGAACAGCTCGGATACGGAAAACAGAGGCTCTGTTTGTCCTATATGCTCCCAATAAGATTGGGTCTCCTGCTTCTAAGCAGACTATTGCACGCTGGATCAGAGGGACGATTCAGCACGCTCATTCCACGGCAGGATTGCCGATACCAAAGTCGGTGAAGGCCCATTCTACTAGGAAGGTGGGCTCATCCTGGGTGTTTCGGCTTTGCAACTTTGCCGAGCGGCTACTTGGTCAGGGTCAAAAACATTTGCTACATTTTATAAGTTTGACACTGGCCGATGAGGACCTCCAGTTTGGTCAATTGGTGCTGCAGGGTCATCCGCACTCTCCCGCCCGTACTGGAGCTTTGGTATAACCCCATTGTACTGAAGTGGACCCCAGCATCTTCTAGGACGTATGGGAAAATAGGATTTTAATACCTACCGGTAAATCCTTTTCTCCTAGTCCGTAGAGGATGCTGGGCACCCGACCCAGTGCGCACTTTACCTGCAGTTTGTTCATTTTAGTTACACAAGTTGTGTTACGTTTGTTTTTCAGCATGTTGCTGCAAATGGTTCATGCCTGTTGGCGTGTGTTATGTTGAATGCCATGTTGTGCGGCATGGTTGAGGTGTGAGCTGGTATGAATCTCACCATTAGTTTAAAAGTAAATCCTTTCCTCGAAATGTCCGTCTCCCTCGGCACAGTTCCTATAACTGAGGTCTGGAGGAGGGGCATAGAGGGAGGAGCCAGTTCACACCCTTTGAAAAGTCTTAAAGTGCCCATGGTACTGAAGTGGACCCCAGCATCCTCTACGGCAGGCTTTTTCAACCAGTGTGCCGTGGCACACTTGTGTGCCGCGGAGCCAGAGCAGCTTCCTGTACCTTCAGAGTGAACTGTTGGCCCGGGCTCTTCTTAGAGGATCAGTCGTGCTCTGGCCATGACCTATGCCTTGAAGACGCGGCGGTGTGATATCATAGGTAACAGCCGCCGCGTCTCACCACCCAGCCCACCCGCCTGCATACCATATCTTCCAGTTCCTGCCTGCATACACAGCTTTCCTTGCCAACCCACATCCACACCTGCCCGCCCGCCCGCTGCTCAGTATTCGCAGCACTCCACTATGAACAACCCCCGCCACTGAGGGACAGGGAGGAGGACAGCTGACCGGTAGGAGCTAATATTTGTTATTTTATTTTTCCTGTGGGGAACAATAGGATTTATGTGGGGAGAATAAGAATTTATGGGGGGGAACAATGTGAATAATTCATGTGTGGAGCAATAGGATTTATGTAGGGAAAAATGTGATTGATTGATTTATGTGTGAGCAACATGATTTATGTGGGGAGCAATGTGATTGATTTATGTGGGGAGCAATAGGATTTATGTATTGAGCAACATGATTTTTGTGGGGAGCAATGTGATTGTTTTTTCTGTGTAGGCCAATGTATGCGTGGATTATTTTTTTACTGTGAGGGCCAATGTGTGTGTTTTGTTTTTTTTTCTGTGGGGAACTTATGGTGTGCCTTGGCAATTTTAAAATATTGGGGGTAATTCCAAGTTGATCGCAGCAGGATTTTTGTTAGCAGTTGTGCAAAACCATGGGGGTAATTCCAAGTTGATCGCAGCAGGAAATTTTTTAGCAGTTGGGCAAAACCATGTGCACTGCAGGGGAGGCAGATATAACATGTGCAGAGAGATAGATTTGGGTGTGGTGTGTTCAATCTGCAATCTAAATTGTAGTGTAAAAATAAAGCAGCCAGTATTTACCCTGCACAGAAACAAAATAACCCACCCAAATCTAACTCTCTCTGCACATGTTATATCTGCCCCCCCTGCAGTGCACATGGTTTTGCCCAACTGCTAACAAAATTTCTGCTGCGATCAACTTGGAATTACCCCCATTGTTCGGCGTGCCGCGAGTAAGAAAAGGTTGAAAATCGCTGCTCTACGGACTAGGAGAAAAGGATTTACTGGTAGGTATTAAAATCCTATTTTCTCTAGCCTAATTTTGTCACTCTCCAGTCCTGCCACTTCCATCTCTGTAATATCTCTGCAGTATGGCTGCTCCTCTCCCTGAAAACAACTAAAACCCTCATTTATGAATGTATCATCTCTTTCCTAGATACTGCAATCTGCCCTTATTTAGAACTCCCACCTCACCCCTCTTTAGTCTATATATAACTCTGCTGCCCACCAAATTTTCCTCTATTGCCACTTAGCTGCCCCTACCTGCCAGTTGCTTCATTGACCCATTAGCTCCCTGTTTCTCACAGACAAATTTCAATTGCTGTCACTCACCTACAAAGCATTAGTCACTATTTTTCACCTTCTATCTTAAGACTCCTATCCTCTCCTTATTCCTGATCACCTCCTCCCATTCTCATCTTCAGGATTTCTCATGAGCCACCCCAAACCTATGGAATGCCCCCATGCAAAAACAGACATGCCTTTAGCTTCCCTATCTTTACACAGACATGCCTTTATCATCCCTGTCTTTAGTATTACACGTGACTCTTTCCTACAATCAGCCCTTTGTCTGACTGGGGCATGAAGGGCGTACTGTTGGAGTATAAAGGTAGTGGTAAGTGCAACTGAAGGGGTGTCACCAGACCAGCCACTAGAATGAGTAGAAGAATCATTAATCCATTTACATCACCTGAGTGTCTCTGCTTTCATTCTGGCACAGTGTCAGAAGTCAAGAATAATCACCAGAGCAGAATGCCAGTTTAGGAATAGGCAGGGGAGGAGGGTTAGGGTTAGTCTGTGGGGACGATGGTTAGGGTTAGGGACAGGGGTTAACTTACCAGAACTCTGCATTCCCTGATACAGACCTGGAACATACAGCCTCACTTCCAGAGCTGAACAGAGGTAAGTGATCACCGCATTTCCTGGACCCACTGTTTTGTTAACATTATGAGCATGTCAACATTTCATCAGTGTTGACATGGACAGTGGTGACATGCTAAACATGGCAACATGCTGTATGTCAACATTAGGACCTTGTCGACCTTCTCAGTTGCTTTTTGTCTGGATTCTTGTAATTTTGGGACTCTCTGAAAAGGGTTACATGAAGGGTTACATGAAAGGGTTACAATGAGAGCCTTCCTCCAGCAAACCTCCAACACCCATATTTGATAAATAGGCCCCCATATCTGATTTCCACCAAGTGACCATGTTATGCCTAAGAGATGAGTGGCTGTTACTGCATGAACATTTTCATGTCATATCTTCTGTGTCAAAATGATGCAATTCTGATATATAGATTTTCAATACTGGACTATAAATAGTTTAACCAGTATAGGGGGATAGCAGTTGACAAATGACACTGTGTAAATATTACAGGGAAAATATATAAATGCAATGAAATAAAGATGAAAACTGATTCTTGTGAAAAAGTTCTGACTTACATCAGTACTCGAGTGAGAAGTGCTCAACATTAAATGTCCTCTAAAACCTTTCATATCAAAATAAAGGACTCATCTCTCAGTTCGAATATTTCTAGACATTAATTTAGCATTGTCCACCTACACAGCCAGACAGCATGAAGGAACACACAGGGATTGGTGTGGTATAAATCAGTGGCGTTGGAACGGGGGGGGGGTTGGGGCTATTGGGGGAGCACCAATATGTAATTTGTATGACGCCCCCCCAACCTCAAACTATTCTGGCACCCCTGGTATGAATGTGATTCCTCTCCCTGAAAGAGGACAGGGTGGATCAGAGGCTGGCTGGCAAGTTTTATCCTGGGGGGCAAATGCATGCAGGTGGCCCTAGCTTTTATATTTGTGCACTGCAACGGAAAATGGGTGCCAATCAAGCATACGCAAGTACAAGACCTGGAGAGTTGTACACATTTGAAGCGCAACTCCACTTACTGTATGAATGAAGGGGTAAAACTGGGCTGTAATGGGCAATCTAATGTACTGTAGATAAAGCTCAGTGAGAGTGTGTTGTCAGAACTGCGGCAACAGAGTTGGTCATAAGTGTAAATACTCCTGTTTCCAGGTGCACCTTCTGCAGCAAGTGTAAGCTCATGGGCACTGATGATAAGGATTAGTAACAAACCTAACATATTGATAAGGGATAATATTCACAATTCTGTATAAGCATCATTGTGCCCATAGGGATGAACTCTCCCTCTCACCAGCCAAACTATCTAGAAGCAACATTCATATGTAATAAGAGTCATTGTCTCCTACTCCTTCCCATATACAGTATATCTTTAATGATTTTGTGTATCCTATAATATATATATTGTAACACTGTAGGGGTGCAAGGTGCCTTTTCCTGGGGAATATGGCAGCACGCAGCAGCTGAGGGACAACACAAGTCCAGTTTCTGGTACAACTGACCCCGGCCAGTTTTATTGAAACAGAAAATAAAACAAACCCCAAAATAAAAATACCTTGCCTGTCCGGCACTAACTAAACATAAGATGTTCCTAACTGTCACTAAACAAAACACAGAGTTCTTCAGTACATACTGTATAGCTTACTTGCATCAGAAAGCGTGTCTCTCACACACAGATCCTGCAGCCTTCCCAGGCAGTCTGCCCATACTAATCAGGTTAGAAGCACTATATCACTCTTACACAGCTGAAACCCTGATTAGCCCTCTGTGAGGCCAAAGACCCGAACTGGGCCCAATGTCTAGAACTCGCCTTATCTCTCTCTCAGAGCCTTTACCCAGCTTTTACAGCAAACTGAAAAGGTTCAGACAAAACAAAAAGCATTTTTCCTAGAAGTTAACATTTTCTAAAACATGTAAGACAAGAACCTGGGACAAATATACCTGCCCTCAAACACTATCCCAGTGTTCTTGTCACATATCCCCCTCCCCTGTTTCGACCTAGGGGCCGGAACACTTGTAGCCCCCAAACAGAAGATGCGAGACAATGCATCTGCGTTGGCCAATTGTGTTCCCGGTCTATGTTCGACAGTAAACTTAAAGTCCTGCAACGCTAGAAACCATCTAGTTACACGAGCATTCTTGCCTCTATTTACATACATCCATTTTAAAGGGGCATGGTCTGTCACTAGTCTGAATTGTCTACCCAAGAGGTAATATCTCAAGGTATCTAGTGCCCACTTAATGGCCAAAGCCTCCTTTTCCACAATGGCATACCTTTTTTCATGCTCATTGAGTTTCCTACTCAAATAAATGATAGGGTGTTCGTCCCCATCTCTGGTTTGGGACAGCACAGCACCTATCCCTACCTCTGAGGCATCTGTCTGTACCACAAATTCTTTTGAAAAATCTGGTGTTATCAACACCGGTTGTGAACACAAAGCCACTTTTAACGCTTGGAACGCCTTTTCTGCATCAGGGTTCCATTTCACCACATTTGACTGCTTCCCTTTGGTAAGGTCTGACAACGGCACCGCTGTGGTCGCAAAATTAGGAATAAACCGTCTATAGTACCCAGTAATTCCCAAAAAAGCCCTTACCTGTTTTTTATTCACTGGACGAGGCCAGTTTTGAATAGCATCAACTTTATTCAATTGGGGCCTAATCAGACCTCTGCCTATGGTGAAGCCCAAGTATTTGACCTCCTCCATTGCGAGGCAGCACTTCTTTGGGTTAGCAGTTAACCCTGCCTCTCTGATTGAGTCCAGTACTGCTTGTACTTTAACCAAATGTGACCCCCAGTCTGTACTGTGAATTACCACATCATCCAAATAGGCAGCTGCATATTTTCTATGGGGCCTCAAAATTTTATCCATCGCCCGTTGAAAGGTTGCTGGAGCCCCATGCAACCCAAAGGGTAACATCTTATACTGGTACAGCCCCTCCGGAACCGAAAAGGCTGTTTTTTCTTTGGCGCTATCAGATAAAGGTATTTGCCAGTAACCTTTGGTCAGGTCCAATGTGGTGAGAAACCTGGCTGTTCCCAGCCTTTCTACAAGCTCATCCACACGGGGCATGGGGTATGCGTCAAACTTGGACACCTCATTTAACTTACGAAAGTCATTACAGAAGCGTATGCTACCGTCGGGCTTCGGGATGAGCACTATGGGACTGGACCACTCACTGTTAGACTCCTCTATGACTCCAAGTTCTAACATGGTTTTAACTTCCTTAGAAATAGCTTCTCGCTGAGCTTCAGGAATCCTATATGGCTTTAAATGAACCCTGACCCCTGGTTCTGTGACAATGTCATGTTTTATTATGGTCGTTCGGCCAGGCAGCTCTGAAAATACCTCCCTATTTTGGATGAGAAATTCTTTAACCTGATTGTTCTGATCAGCTGATAATGTCTCTGACACCTTCACTGCGGGAAGCAACCGGGGTGAAGACACCGAAGGGCAAGGCTCCGCTGACAGAGACAACCTATCTTTCCAGGGTTTGATTAAGTTAACATGGTAGATCTGTTCGGGTTTTCTCTTTCCCGGCTGGTATACTTTGTAATTAACCTCATTCACTTTTTCCCTAATCTCAAATGGACCCTGCCATTTAGCTAGGAATTTGCTTTCCACAGTGGGTACCAAAACAAGAACTCTATCTCCAGGAGCAAATTCCCGTATCTTGGCACTCCGGTTATAGACCCTCTGTTGAGCACTTTGGGCCTGTTCCATGTGCTCTCTGACAACAGGTACCACGGCTGCAATCCTATCCTGCATTTGTGTTACATGCTCAATAACGCTTCTATAAGGAGTGGGCTGTCCTTCCCACGTCTCTTTGGCAACATCCAACAGCCCTCTGGGGTGTCTACCATACAACAAATCAAATGGAGAAAACCCCGTAGAGGACTGAGGAACTTCTCTGATGGCCATTAACAAGTAGGGCAACAAACAATCCCAGTTTTTCCCATCTCTCTCAACAACCTTTTTTAACATACTTTTTAATGTTTTATTAAACCTTTCCACCAACCCGTCAGTTTGGGGATGGTATATGGACGTCCTGAGGTGAGTGACCTTAAATAACTTGCACAATTCTTTCATGATCCTTGACATAAATGGAGTACCTTGGTCAGTCAAAATTTCTTTTGGTATTCCCACTCTACTAAATACCTGCACCAGCTCCCTAGCTATCGCCTTGGTTGTGATAGTGCGTAAAGGGACAGCCTCAGGATATCGAGTGGCATAGTCCATAATTACCAGGATATACTGATGGCCCCGAGCAGACTTTAACAAGGGCCCCACGAGATCCATGGCTATTCTGTCAAACGGGACCTCTATAATAGGCATGGGAACTAGTGGGCTCCTGAAATGGGGTCTAGGGGCATGATACTGGCATTCAGGACAGAAAGAACAATATTCAGACACTTCTTTATAAACCCCTGGCCAAAAGAACCTTTGTAAAACTCTTTCAGTGGTTTTTTCTGCCCCTAAATGTCCTGCGGTAACGTGACTATGAGCTAAATCTAGTACCGTTCTCCGATAAGGCTGGGGAACTACCAGCTGTTCCACCACATCCTCACCCCTTTTGACAATGTGGTACAAGAGCTCATTACAGATGGCCATGTGGGGATACGTAACCCTATCACCTGGTACCACAGGTTCCCCATTAACAATCTTAACATTCTCTCTAGCCTTTATTAAGGTAGGATCCTTTAACTGTTCAGACGCAAACAGATCCTTCTTTACCTCCAGGTCAGGCACGCTTTCAGTTCTAACTACTATGTCTCTGTTCCCGGCAAGAGGGTCCTCACTGGACTCCCCATCTGTCACTTCCCCAGCCAAACTAGCAAAAGGCAAAGGGCCAGAAAGTTCCGAAGACCCACGTACATCCAAAAAATCACCGGTATTATCAACTGGCTTTTTACTTCTCACATCTGTTGATAACCGTGATTCCCACAGTTTCCAAAAATGAGGAAAATCCCTCCCTATTATGGCCTCATGCACCAGGGTAGGGACCAGTCCCACTTTAACCATTGCTGACCCACAACAAGTTTCTATATTCACCTCAGCAGTGGCATAATATTGGGTATCCCCATGTATGCAAGTTACCCCAATAGGTATTTGCTGGACCTTCAAGGGGTTCACTAACCCAGCTTTCACGAGGGTAACTAAACTTCCTGAATCTAGCAAGGCCTCTACCCGGTTACCTTCTAAGAACACATCACACATTTGTTTTTCCAGCTCAGGTGAAGGTACCACAGTACAGGCTAACCTAGCAAAGAAAGACATTCTGCGACATTCAAAGGCAGCATCACATTGCATGGGTTCTTGCGTGACTGGGCAATTGGCAATAACATGACCTGGCATACCACACCTAAAACATTTAACCACACGATTATCAACCCATTTGGGCAGCATAGACCGTTCTAGCCCCATTGGCCTGTTTCCAGGGCCAGTGTTTACAGTCTCTCCAGCCTTGCGTTCTCTTAACCGCCCAGCAACGTTTTCCCACGGAACAGTCTTACCAGTCTTTACTGAAGGGCGCTGTCGAGGATCTATGGGTTGCTAGGTGGTCATCAGTAGTTCCTCTGCTGCCAAATACCTCTCTACCATGTCCACTAATTGGTCAGCAGTACCCGGGTTTCCATGGCTCACCCACTTGCGCAGGACCATGGGCAAAGATCTCAAGTAGCGGTCCATGACGACTCTTTCCACCATCTGGGGACCAGTTAATGTCTCTGGCTGCAGCCATTTTTTTGTTAGCTGAATAAGGTCGTGCATCTGGGAGCGCGGAGGCTTCTCCATGGCGTACAGCCAACGGTGCACCCGTTGCGCTCGTACTGACAGCGTGACTCCCAGGCGGGTCAGGATCTCAGTCTTTAGTTTATCATAGTCCCGAGCCTCAGCAGGGCTTAAATCAAAGTAAGCTTTTTGGGGCTCACCTGACAGGAAAGGTGCCAGCAGACTGGCCCACTGTGCTTTCGGCCAGTTCTCACGCTCGGCAGTCCTTTCAAACGTGGTCAGATAGGCCTCCACATCATCAGCCTCTGTCATTTTCTGCAGGAAGTGACTGGCTCGTATAGAACTAGAGCTGGTTGGAGCACTGACGGCCACATCTCCAACCCGAGCTGCAAGTCTCTGCACCACTTCTGCTAAGGCCTCTCTATCCTGACGCTGTAGTCTCCAATTTTCCTCCATTGCCACCTGCTGCTGTCGGTTGGCCTCCTGCTGAGCCGCTGTAGCTTGCAGCAAGGCTTTAAGCAGATCCTCCATGTCAACAGATTTTTCAGGCGGCTTTGCAGCTGCTTTCACCCAGGACATATATCAAACCCTCAGGGGTGAGTCTCAGTAACTTCACACTGGGCTGTATCTGCATAAACCACCGTTTTCTGCAGGCCTCACAAAGCTGCTGCTTTCACTTATGCGCAGAACGGCCTGCTCGCATTCTCCACCAAGTTGTAACACTGTAGGGGTGCAAGGTGCCTTTTCCTGGGGAATATGGCAGCACGCAGCAGCTGAGGGACAACACAAGTCCAGTTTCTGGTACAACTGACCCCGGCCAGTTTTATTGAAACAGAAAATAAAACAAACCCCAAAATAAAAATACCTTGCCTGTCCGGCACTAACTAAACATAAGATGTTCCTAACTGTCACTAAACAAAACACAGAGTTCTTCAGTACATACTGTATAGCTTACTTGCATCAGAAAGCGTGTCTCTCACACACAGATCCTGCAGCCTTCCCAGGCAGTCTGCCCATACTAATCAGGTTAGAAGCACTATATCACTCTTACACAGCTGAAACCCTGATTAGCCCTCTGTGAGGCCAAAGACCCGAACTGGGCCCAATGTCTAGAACTCGCCTTATCTCTCTCTCAGAGCCTTTACCCAGCTTTTACAGCAAACTGAAAAGGTTCAGACAAAACAAAAAGCATTTTTCCTAGAAGTTAACATTTTCTAAAACATGTAAGACAAGAACCTGGGACAAATATACCTGCCCTCAAACACTATCCCAGTGTTCTTGTCACAATATATATACACATCATAGTTGCCTACCCTCCCTCATTCTGCAGGAGACTCCCTGAAATAGTAGCAATCTCCCTGACTCCCTGAATGGTCCCTCAATCTCCCTGGGAAAAAAAAGAAATCATAAATACATACATTTAAATGGTATCATCAGTGCCATTTCCCTATATTGGTTATAAGACACAATGATCCCTATGGCTTCATGTATTTTAAAGGTTTCTTGTGGCCACTTACAGTATATGGAACCTTTTGTAAAACACAATACACAAACAAATCCTGCAAAATATACGAGTCTTTTCTTCAACAAGTAGATCTTACTAACTTTGGGGCTCATTTACATTTGGAAGTAAGTCATTTTCATGACACACCTCTCAGATGTAGCAGTACACGTCTGCGCTGATAAGTGTTGCTTTCACAATCTCCCTGAAATGCTTTTTCAAAAGTAGGCAAGTATGATATACATATATAAAACCCCACCTCCGTGCACAGGAGCTCAGTTTTAAAGTTGGTGCCTTACAGAGAGGGCCCTGAAGACTTTGAAGAAATTAGGAAAGCTCTTACTATGCTACTGAGCCGCACCACTTCTGTGTCTGGGAGACATGCCGTGCTGTGGCTCCATCACCTCCCCTTTGCGGCGCTGTATATTCCCGCTGCCTGGTTCCCGGGTGCTTACAGCGTAGAAGCACCGGTATTTTGGCACACCTCCGCTGCTCATCTCTAGGATCGCGTGGCTGCAGGACTTGGGGAGGAGGTAAGAAGGTCCCCCAGGGGGACCCGCCGGGTACAAATCGCGATTCGCGCGTGGCCCATGGGAGACGGACCGCGCGGCTGGCGTGGACACTGTAATTCTCAGGGACCCTACTATATCCACCAGGGCAGTAAACGGAGCACAGGCATTTCTTTTAGGCTCCTTAAGTTACCGGTGGTGAAGTCCAGCATTGTGGGGATAGTGCGCTGCCTGTAGCCCCTCCTCCCAGCTCCTGGCGCCATCTACTGCAGATGTTCCCGCCCTGGAGCTGCTTTCACTTTTCCCTCACTCTCTGCTGAGACCTGGCACCATTTTAGCTGAAGGGCTGCTCTCTATGGAATTGCTGGGTGCTGTCTCCTCTGTATAGCCGCCTGTTCCAGCGCCGTGCTTATACAGGACACTTGAGTATTCTACCCGTCTTTTGACTGTGTTAGTTAAGAAATAAGTGTGTTACTGACAGAATAGGTGGTACAATTATTCTGTGATATACATCCAGTACTGCTGTGCATTGTTATATCTCTCTGCATATACATATCTGCTATTGTATGTAAATTGCCTGCCCAGTGCAGTATTATTGTTGTGTACATTATTCCTGCATTGTGTTTGTGACTTAGTGTGCCATATACTGTAGCTACTGTGTGTGCTCTCCTTTTCAAGTGTATCACACCCTTGCTATCACTATATTCTGAACCCTGTGAGGATAAGTGCATCAGGGTCCACATTTATTTGTCTATAAATATACATATATAGTGCTAAACAGTCTATACATCTCAGTGTATTTTTTCTGTATATTTCAGTCACCCCGTACCGATTCATTTCTCTGTTTGTGTCCTGATTTTATTAGCACATAAACCAGGGGATTATGGTATTACTATTGTTTGGCTATATTGTACTGTGTGCCCCATGGCTGCATTCCTCATAATGTCTGCCGCACAGGGTGGAAATTCCGTGGACGCTCCTGCAGGCGGTGCTGCTCCCACAGATTTACTGGGAGGGGAACCTGCTGCTGGGGATGTGGGCACTGGGTCCCTTACATCTCCCCCTCCACCTGTGGCCCCCGTGGCCAACCAAGAGCCACCGCGGGCCGCCTTTTCTTGTATGTTAAATACTTTGGTAACATATCTTACGCCCCCTGTGGGACTGCCTGTGCCATTGCAGCCACAAATTGTCCCTGTAGCTAATCCGCCTTGGGTGGACACACTATCTAACCAGATACAGGTTTTGAATAAATCCTTGGTTACACAGAAGTCTACACCTCAGCCCTCTGGGGCTAAGGGGCCCTCTATGCGTGGGTATCCGTTCACATGGTCGACCATGTTATGGTCGACAGTCATTAGGTCGACCACTATTGGTCGACATGGACACATGGTCGACACATGAACGGTCGACACATAAAAAGGTCGACATGACTTTTCAAACTTTTTTTTCTTTTGGGGAACTTTTCCATACTTTACGATCCACGTGGACTACGATTGGAACGGTTATCTGTACAATTATTCTGTGATATACATCCAGTACTGCTGTGCATTGTTATATCTCTCTGCATATACATATCTGCTATTGTATGTAAATTGCCTGTCCAGTGCAGTATTATTGTTGTGTACATTATTCCTGCATTGTGTTTGTGACTTAGTGTGCCATATACTGTAGCTACTGTGTGTGCTCTCCTTTTCAAGTGTATCACACCCTTGCTATCACTATATTCTGAACCCTGTGAGGATAAGTGCATCAGGGTCCACATTTATTTGTCTATAAATATACATATATAGTGCTAAACAGTCTATACATCTCAGTGTATTTTTTCTGTATATTTCAGTCACCCCGTACCGATTCATTTCTCTGTTTGTGTCCTGATTTTATTAGCACATAAACCAGGGGATTATGGTATTACTATTGTTTGGCTATATTGTACTGTGTGCCCCATGGCTGCATTCCTCATAATGTCTGCCGCACAGGGTGGAAATTCCGTGGACGCTCCTGCAGGCGGTGCTGCTCCCACAGATTGACTGGGAGGGGAACCTGCTGCTGGGGATGTGGGCACTGGGTCCCTTACATCTCCCCCTCCACCTGTGGCCCCCGTGGCCAACCAAGAGCCACCGCGGGCCGCCTTTTCTTGTATGTTAAATACTTTGGTAACATATCTTACGCCCCCTGTGGGACTGCCTGTGCCATTGCAGCCACAAATTGTCCCTGTAGCTAATCCGCCTTGGGTGGACACACTATCTAACCAGATACAGGTTTTGAATAAATCCTTGGTTACACAGAAGTCTACACCTCAGCCCTCTGGGGCTAAGGGGCCCTCTATGCGTGGGTATCCGTTCACATGGTCGACCATGTTATGGTCGACAGTCATTAGGTCGACCACTATTGGTCGACATGGACACATGGTCGACACATGAACGGTCGACACATAAAAAGGTCGACATGACTTTTCAAACTTTTTTTTCTTTTGGGGAACTTTTCCATACTTTACGATCCACGTGGACTACGATTGGAACGGTTATCTGTGCCGAGCGAAGCGGTAGCGGAGCGAAGGCAGCATGCCCGAAGCATGGCGAGCGAAGCGAGCTATGCGAGGGGACGCGGTGCACTAATTGGGGTTCCCAGTCACTTTACGCAAAAAACGACACCAAAAAAAGTAAAAAAACTCATGTCGACCTTTTCATGTGTCGACCTTTCATGTGTTGACCATGTGTCCATGTCGACCATGTCAATGTCGACCATACCGGAACCCTATGCGTGTGATTTCCTCCTCTCAATCCACTCATGTTTCAGATACTTCTGATGAATACTATACAATAATAGTATACTGATCCGGCTGATTCTGACTCAGCGGACTCTGATGGGGAGCATGTACCTCAGGTTAATGTCCCTGAATTAGTGGAAGCTATCAAAATGGTTCTCCAGATTGATGATGAAGCTGATCCCACTACTGCATCAAAAAAGCCTGATAAATTCAAGCGTCAGAAGGTGGCAAAGGTCGTTTTTCCTCACTCTGACCTTTTAATTGACATACATCAAGAGGCTTGGGTCTCCCCAGGAAAAAAGTTTGCCCTATCCAAGAAGATGTTTGCTCGTTTTCCTATCCCTGCGGAGTTAACTAACAAGTGGGAAACTCCACCGCCGGTCGACTCGCACTTCGCACGGATCGTGGTTTCCTCTTCTCTGCCTGTTACCACTGTCACCTCCCTGAAGGAGCCGACAGATAAGCGTGTGGAGGGATGCCTGAAGTGTATTTATTCCCTAACTTGGGCAATTCACAGGCCCACTATTGCGGCCTCCTGGGCTGCAAAAGGTATTGATGCGTGGGTCCAGGTACTGGAGGAAGAGCTACCTCAGGATATTTCTGACATTGCCAAACAGTGTCTGTCTCATATTACCACCGCCTGCCATTTTATTGAAGAGGCGTCCTCGGAGGCAGGTATTCTGGCGTCCAAAGCGTCCACTACATCTATTTTGGCTCGCCGGATTCTGTGGTTGTGGTCCTGGAAGGTGGACCTAGATTCCAAGAAGACCCTGGAGGTGCTCCCTTTTAATGGAGACATCCTTTTTGGAGAAGATCTTAATAAGATTCTGACTGACTTAGCCTCTGCTAAGACTGTGTGCCTTCCTAATACTACTTCTTCTGCTCCGAAAGCTAAAAGTACTACTTTTCGTTCCTTTTGGACCTCAGGTAAATCAAAGGGTCAGGTGTATTTGAGCAAGCCTCGTACTTCCAAGACCGGTAAGCCCACATCTAAACAATCCTGGGCTGCCCATCAGCCTGCTTCCAAACAGGACAAGCCTGCATCATGATGGGGCGGGCCTCCCCCTGGGGGATCCCAGGGTGGAAGGCCGACTCCTGCAGTTCACCCAGGTCTGGTTAAGGACCACTTCAGACGCGTGGGTGCAGGAAGTTGTCTCTCACAGGTACGCGGTCTCTTTCAAGAGCTATCCCCCTCGCCAGTTCTGCGCAACGGTCAACCCACTGGACCCGTTGAAGGCGCAAGCTCTACACTTGGTTGTCCAATCCCTCCAGGAGACAGGAGTGGTGGTGCCAGTGCCTATCTACCAAACAGGGAGGGGCTACTACTCGACCCGGTTTCTAGTACCGAAACCCAATGGGTCTTTCCGGCCTATTCGGAACCTCAAGTCACTGAACAAGTTTGTGAGAGTTTCCAAGTTCCATATGGAAACACTGCGCTCCATTGTACTGGCCATGGAACCTGGGGGCTACATGGTATCCCTGGATATACAGGATGCTTACCTGCATATGCCTATTGCCATTTCGCATCAGCAATATCTGCGGTTTGCTATTGGCAACCTCCATTATCAATTCAGGGCTCTGCTATTTGGACTGACTATGGCCCCTCGGATTTTCACCAAGGTCATGGCCGTGATGACAGCTCATCTCTGTTAACAGGGAATCAGTATCCTGCCGTATCTGGACGACCTGCTGATCCTGGCAAGCTCCCAAGATGTCCTCCTGAGTCATCTCCAGCTGACGGTGCAATTCCTCCCAGCCCAAAGATGGCTGATCAATTGGAAAATGTCCTCCCTGGTCCCTGCGCTGCACATGGTGCACCTGGGGGTCCTACTGGATACACACAGCCAGAGGCTGTTTCTGTCTCCAGAGAAGGTCCTGAGGCTTCAGGACAGGATTAGATACTTCCTCTCTTGCCCAAAAGTGCAAGTACTAGGCCTGATGGTGTCGACTTTCGACATGGTGGAGTATGCTCAATTCCATTCTCGCCCTCTCCAACAGTTAATCATATCCAAGTGGGACGGTCTGCCTCAGCGGCTTAGGTCTAAAATTATGGTCCTGAGGTCCACTTATCTCTGTCCTGATGGCTCCAGGATCAACAGTTGAGCAGGGGCGTCCCTTCTGGATTCCCCACTGGGTCCTCCTGACGACGGATGCCAGTCTGCGGGGATGAAGCGCACTGTTCGAGCAACACACTCTCCAGGGTCGCTGGACCAAGGAGGAGTCTCTCTTCCCCATCAACATTCTGGAACTGTGGGCAGTGTTCAATGCCTTGACACTAGCCCTGCCTCTGTTAAGGAACAGGCCTGTTCAAGTACAGCCGGACAACACCACCGTGGTGGCATACATAAATCATCAAGGCAGCACTCGAAGCCGAAAAGCAATGATGGAAGTGTCCAGAATTCTTCACTGAGCGGATCTGCCGGCAATGATGGAAGTGTTCATTCCGGGTGTCCTCAACTGGGAAGTGGATTTCCTCAGTTGTCAGGACGTACATGCCAGAGAGTGGAGCCTTCATCCGGAGGTGTTTTAACTCCTAATGGACAAGTGGGGCCCACCAGATGTAGACCTGATGGCATCTCGACACAATCACAAAGTTCTGGTCTTCGGATCACGGACAATGGATCCTCAAGCAGCGTTCGTAGACGCACTGGCAATTCCATGGAAATTTTGACTGCCATACGTGTTCTCTCCGGTGTCACTCCTGTCCAGGGTTCTGCGGAAGTTCAAGCAAGAAGGAGAAATGCTACTTCTAGTTGCTCCAGTATGGACCAGACGGCATTGGTTCTCAGACCTGCAGGGTCTATCGATGGAACGTCCTCTACTACTTCCTCAATGCCCAGACCTCCTCGTTCAGGGCCCTTGTGTCTACCCAGACCTAGCCAGACTGGCTTTGACGGCATGGCTCTTGAAGCGTCACTCCTGAGGGCAAAATGTTTCTCTGAGACGGTCATCCAAACTATGTTGAAGGCCCGTAAACTGGCTATGTCTCGGATTTACTACAGGGTCTGGAACTCTTACTTCACCTGGTGTGCTGCTAAGAACTACAATGTTTACAAGTTCATAACCCCATGGCTTCTGGCTTTTCTGCAACAAGACCTGGACTTATGCCTTCGTCTGGCCTCCCTAAAGGTTTATATTTCTGCCTTGTCAGTGTGGTTTCAGAGGAAGCTTGCGTCTATTCCTGACATTCATACCTTCACTCAGGGTGTCTTGTGGATCCAACCTCCCTATGTCCCTCCTGTGGCTCCATGGGATCTGTCTGTTGTCCTTCATGCCCTGCAAGGGTCTCCCTTTGAGCCTGAAATGGCTTACCATTAAGGTTCTGTTCCTGTTGGCTATTGCCTCTGTTAGAAGAGTGTTGGACTTAGGTGCTTTGTCCTGTCGTCCGCCCTTCCTGATATTTCATCGTGACCGGGCAGTTCTCCGTACTTGCCCTGGTTACCTGCCTAAGGTGGTCTCATCTTTCCACCTTAACCAAGAGATTGTGGTTCCAGCCTTTATCTCTCTGGTTTGTCTTACAAAGAAAGGTCTTTGGATGTGATACGGGCTCTCCGTATATATGTGGAGAGGACTGCCTCCATTCGGAGGTCTGATTCCTTCTTCGTACTGTTTGGTTTTCACAAACGTGGCTGGCCTGCAAACAAGCAAACTTTGGCTTGATGGATTAAAATGGTGATTGCACAAGCTTATGCGCAGGCTGGTCTACCATCTCCTGCTCCTATCAAGGCCCATTCTACTCGGTCTGTTGGACCTTCTTGGGCAGCTTGCCGTGGCGCATCTGCAGAACAATTGTGCAAGGCGGCTACGTGGTCCTCTGTGAACACGTTCATCAGGTTCTATGCCTTTGATACTTCCACCTCCCAGGATGCCTCCTTTGGATACCGGGTTCTTGGGCCCGCTACAGTGCGTCCCCTCCCAAGAGGAACTGCTTTAGGACATCCCCGATGTTATTCCCTGTGGAATACCAGTGTACCCCGCTGCAGAAAAGACTTACAGTACCATTGTTAAATCTCTTTCTGTGAGGTACACTGAATTCCACAGGGCGCCCACCCTGACGCACTTCGTTTCTTTGGGTTTGTATGGCATTAGCCACTGGTCCCTTCTCCTGTCGTGAGAACGTGGTTCTATGTGACTAACATCTACCGTCTCTTTACCTGCTACTGCATTGGGCGGGTTAACAAAACTGAGCTCCTGTGCACGGAGGAGGGGTTATATAGAGGAGGCGGTGCAGTGCATCCTGGGAACAGTCAAAGTTTTTAGCCTGTTGGTGCCTTGGATCAAGATCCAACTCTACACCCTGATGTTATTCCCTGTGGAATCCAGTGTACCTCGCAGAAAGAGATTTAACAATGGTAAGTCTACCATAAATCTCCTTATCACCTCCACGCACACCCCTTATATACAATGGGGGTAATTCCAAGTTGATCGCAGCAGGATTTTTGATAGCAATTGGGCAAAACCATGTGCACTGCAGGGAAGGCAGATATAACATGTGCAGAAAGAGTTAGATTTGGGTGGGTTATTTTATTTCTGTGCAGCGTAAATACTGGCTGCTTTATTTTTACACTGCAATTTAGATTGCAGATTGAATACTCCACTCCCAAATCTAACTATCTCTGCACATGTTATATCTGCCTCCCCTGCAGTGCACATGGTTTTGCCCAATTGCTAACAAAAATCCTGCTGCGATCAACTTGGAATTACCCCCAATATGCCTATTACACCCCTCATATACTATATACTGTACCTATCACCCCCTCACACCCCTTATGTACTATACACCTATCACCCACACACACCACTTATATACTATATACCTATCAGTTCACCCACCATACACCCCTTATGTATTATATATCTATAACCCCCCCCCCCCCCCACACACACACACACACACACACACCTGAAGATCATGACCGATGCACTTTTAACTTACATTTTTAAACATATTGGCCCTCATTCCGAGTTGTTCGCTCGGTAATTTTCTTCGCATCGCAGTGATTTTCCGCTAATTGCGCATGCGCAATGTTCGCACTGCGACTGCGCCAAGTAAATTTGCTAAGAAGTTTGGTATTTTACTCACGGCATTACAAGGTTTTTTCTTCGTTCTGGTGATCGTAGTGTGATTGACAGGAAGTGGGTGTTTCTGGGCGGAAACTGGCCGTTTTATGGGAGTGTGTGAAAAAACGCTGCCGTTTCTGGGAAAAACGCGGGAGTGGCTGAAGAAACGGTGGAGTGTCTGTGCGAACGCTGGGTGTGTTTGTGACGTCAAACCAGGAACGACAAGCACTGAACTGATCGCACTGGAAGAGTAAGTCTCGAGCTACTCCGAAACTGCACAGAAAAATCTTTTCGCAATATTGCGAATACTTCGTTTGCAATTCTGCTAAGCTAAGATACACTCCCAGAGGGCGGCGGCTTAGCGTGTGTACTGCTGCGAAAAGCGGCTAGCGAGCGAACAACTCAGAATGAGGGCCATTGGTCGGATTCAAATCATATCGCACCCGCTATCTCCCATCTAAAGTGACGGGAGATAGAGGGGTGATATTCAAATGTGCCCCGCTATTGTGCTGATCGCGCTAATTACAGTCTGGTTTAGGTGTGTCTGGTTTAGGCGAGTCGACTAAAGTAATGGGCGCGATCGTGAAGAGACCCGTTTGGGGGCGCCCAAACGGATCTCTTTAAACGCATTTCAGCTCGCTACCTCCGGCTTAGCGAGCTGAAATTAAGTTGCCACACCCGTCGGCAGTAATATTAGAATACCGTCGGCAGGCGCGATAGGGGGTGGGAGGGGGGACAGAACATTTGAATCCTGCCCATTGCGTGGCTGGAGGCTGTTCCTCTGGGATGTTAGATTCATTGCAAGCAAAAGCACTATTTACTGTACGCTGCTGAGCTCTCTCCCTGCCCAGGGCCCCCGAGCAGGAGGCGGAGCCGACTGGGTCACATGAAAGGGAGTCCCGGACAAGAGAAACTGTGCGCCGCTAGCGTGTTACATACATCCCCAGCTGGCTTCTGGCCACCATCGGCGACTGGCTGAGTATGGCCGGGGCTAGGGAGAGCGACCCCACCTCACTTCTTACACACATGATAGTGGCCACGGAGCCCGGTCACCCTGCCTGAGATGGGTGGAGGAGCAACACTGAGGGGTCTATTTACTAAGCATTGAATGGAGATAAAGTCGCTGGAAATAAAGTACCAGCCAAACGGCTCCTAACTGCTATGCCACAGGCTGTGTTTGAAAAAATGACAGTTAGGAGCCGATTGGCTGGTACTTTATCACCAGTGACTTTATCTCCATTGAAGACTTAGTAAATAGACCCCTAAATGTCTGGGGTGGAAGGAGAGGACCAGGCTGCTGTTACTGCCTGCCGTAGCTAGCCAGTAGTATAAGCATACCTCCCAACATGACCCTCTCCAGGAGGGACAAAATGCTCTGCTTCTGGGCTTTTCTCTTAATTTAAAATTGCCCTCACCTGTGCTGAAACACCTTTGTTCTCATTCAACTTGTTTAAAGCAGGTGAGGGAAATCCTAAATTAAGAGGGAAGTCCAAGAACATAGCATTTTGTCCCTCCTGGAAAGGGTCATGTTGAGGGCTATGGTATAAAGCAGAAGCCAACTACAGGCTGACAGGCAGTTAGTGCGGTCCCAAATGCTAGAACGTGTACTGGCCCGGGTGGCAGATGTCGCCCTGACCAGCCTGCCACTGGGGTGGATGTGCTGATGGGCTCCTCTTATACTGTGTATTCCTTATACTATATGTCTCAGGAAGTGGACTAGTGGAGAAGTTGCCCATAACAACCGATTGAATCCCTCTCAGGAAAATGCGTAAAAAAGCCCATAGGCTTCTATAGGATAACCCCCACCGCATCGAAGCCCTGGAATGCACTGCACCACATTTAAGCCCTGGAATGCATCGCAGCGCATCTAAGACCCGGAATGCATCGAATTCCGGAGCTTAGAACATATGGGAAATGCGCCCAAAGTCCGGAAATTTTAGTTTTTGGATGCATTTTTCCTTTAGTACATCCTGCCCATAATGAGGAGGAGCCGGCATTTTGGTGTCACTACCTTGGATGGTGACATTCGCTATGGTTGCACCTCTCACCCCACCCCTATTGACACCACTGTAACGGGGTATCGCGTCTGTTTAGCACAGTGGTTCTCAATCGTAGTCTTCAAGTACTCCTAACAGGTTATTTTTTTAAGATTTCTGGGGGTTATTTAGAGTCCTTAGCAGTTTTTGCTAAATTAGCAAAAACTGCTAAGGATCAAATCACATGCTGGGGGCTGCCCAGCACAGGGCAAAGCCGCCCAGCATGTATGGTGCTGTATTGCGTTGCAATCGCAATGCAGATTTCAGAAATAGAGGATGACCCCTGTATATGCAGACAGGCTGCATATACAGGAGCCCCGCCTCCATGTTTCCCGTTGCAGGAAATATAGGCAACGTCATCGTGCTGCTCCGAAAACGGCCATGACGCGCCTGCGTTTCATGCTCCGCTCCCCCCCCCCCCCCAACGAAGTGTCGCCAACCCTGAATGCCCCACCGCTTGTCAATCATTTTGTGATCGCATCCTTCCGGGATGCAATGGCATAATGAAAGTTCGTGCATGCACGGTGCATGCGCAGATGAGTGAAAATCGCCTGTCTTCGTTTTTAGCAAAAGACCGATCAGGTCTGAATACCCCCCTGTCGGTGGAAACAGGTGGTATAATTACTGATCCAGCAAAAAAGATCAACTCACCTGTGCTTTTTTGCACTTGCACTGACGGCACATACGCCCTCTTATAACAGCTCCCTCCAACAGCCAGCAGGTAGCCTATTAGAAGGAGGAGGCCTGGGGGGCAGCTCACACCTCAGGACATGAGCAGCAAGCAGTGGAAGAGGGAGCCAAACAATACCACTTAACTGCCAGCACACCACGCCAGAGACGGCTCCGGGTTACAGCCTCCAGTACACACGTCTGGAAAGAGCTCTGCCCACAGCTGTAACCATAAGTGCCAGGAGCTCAGCTAGGAGAAATGTGTCTGAGGGGCAGTCACTAGTCCAGGAGCCCCTGATGTGGAGGAGACCCACAAGGTGAGAGTGCAAATTACCACAGGACCAGGCAGTATTATAGTATATTGCTGTGCTACTGCAGCATAAAGACTGGCTGGATTTGATGGGACCTGTGGTTTCACAGTATCTGGTTGCTGTTCCCCAATAGATGTGCAGCCCAGTATAATCAGTTTCCTACCCTCCCGCATTCTGCGGGAGACTCCCGGTTCAATACGGAGTCTCCCGTTGCCACGGAAACGCACTTGAGTCCCCCGGATTCCTCAAAGCTCAGTCCGGAATCCCTACTGTGTCTGCGCCAATCGAATGCGACGGGGGCGGGGTCAGGTGCAGAAAAGCTAGCAGGGAAGGAGGGTGTACAAAGAAAACATCAGACGCCAGACTGTATCTCCTGCCAGTGAGCTCGGTAGCATCTAGTTACCCTTTAGCTGAGTGCAGAAGTCGGAGAGGACGGGGTGCCTGCGTCTCCCTGCTGCTGGTCACTGGTGTGAAAAAGTGATGGGAGCCGAGGCAGCTAGCTGCAATGTGTTGTGTGCATAGTTTGCTAAACAGATGCATACCTCCCAACATGACCCTCTCCAGGAGGGACACAATGCTCTGCTCCTGGACCTGTGGTGAAACGCCTTTCTTATCCATTCACCTGTTCAAAACAGGTGCCAGCAATCATACATTAAGAGAAAAGTCCAGAAGCAGAGCATTCTGTCCCTCCTGGAGAGGGTCATGTTGGGAGGTATGCAGATGGATTCGCCCACAGCACAGTTTAAGAGTCTGTAGGTACGGGGTGCAGCCACATGAGGATGACAGGTTGGTAGTGGGCTCTCATTCCTCCTGGTGTCTGTCTCGCAGCATGTGATTGGAAATAAGCACAGAGATGCATTGTTACAATGTGTAATAACACAGCAGTACTGACACGCCCCCTCCCGGTCTGGGCACGCCCCCTATCAGTCCGGACACGCCCCCTATCAGGCCTGTTTCTCTGCTCAAACTACACTGACTGAAGTGAGGGCAGAAGCTAATACTACCAGAGGTGATGGGGGGACCTGATACCATCAGGACAAGATCAAGGTAATGTCTTCCCATAAAACCTCCATATTCCTCCCTACACTCAGGTCCCTACCTGTATATCCATATCCCAGGTCCATGTTTGCCTACCCTCTTGTGGGAGACCCTCAGGTCAATGTAGAGTCTCCAGCTCCCACTGGAAAGTGAATTAAAAATCACCCTGATCCCCACTCCCCGGTCAGGAATCCATACTGCATATGGGCATGTCTGGATGAGATGGGGCGGGGCCTGCATGAGAGGACATCATCCAGACAGCAAGTGCTCTGTGTGGGATTGCTGCTGCTGGTATAGTGCGGAGGAGCATATACATACTGGTGCTGCTGCTGAGTGTGGCACTGAGAGGAGCAGGCATACTTTCTCTTCTCAAAGGTACCTCTGGTGCACTCTCTTATTACCCTGACCTCCAATGATCCCCTGCAATGCCGCACTGTGTGAACACATACATAAAAATGTATGTGTTCATCGTGAAATCTGGCCGTCCTGTCAGGGTTCGCTGGATTTGGCACCACCGCATATGTATGGATGGCTGGATAGGGAGCCCATGTGACGTTCCTTCCTGCCGAAATGCTATGTGTGGCCCCAGCCTTACTGTATATACTCAGCATACCTGCTATTATGATATACAGTATGTGTGCAGCTACATATTCAGGGGGGACTATAACACACACAAGATCTCACCTAGGGCCTGATTCACTATTATTTGCTAATGTGAGAATGATTATCGGTACACTGCGCATGCATTGCGAGCGCATTGCACATGCACGAAGGCAAAAAAAAAATCGCTCCGCACCTGCAGCCTAAGTGTAAAGTCAGCAACAACTGTTGATTGTTTCTCAGTTTTTGCGTCTGCATTGTAATTCTGCTAGTGTATATGCAGATTTGTGAATGCATCGGTGGGTGTCTTTATCCTTTCTGGGTGGCTCTTCACATGCGATTTGTAGCAAAATGTAAGAAAAATTGCTAATTCAGCCTCAATAGCGATCCTTAGTGAATTAGGCCCTTAGTACTTTAGATTGCAACTGCAGGACACACCCCTGAGTGTCAAAAGATATGCCTGTAGGTGGAGCTAGACACACCCATTGGGCGGAGCCAGACACACCCCTCAATGTGCTGCATATTCTGCTACTGCCTATAATCTCCCTGAAACCAGTTTTCAAAAGTAGGCAAGTATGATATAATAGAGGGTCTGGGGGTCCACAGTTTCAGGAGGTATATAGGTACAGGAAGATGGTAAATAGTAACAGGGATATATACTGTAGGGTATATAGTAACATGGGCATATAAAGGTGGATGTAATTGCTTTACTGGCGATCGGGATACTGGCGGTCAGGATACCGACGTAGGAATCCCGACCGCTTACAATGCCAGCAAATGGGCTATTCCCACTCTTGTGTGTCCACAACACCCATAGAGTGGGAACAGAATCTGTGGCAAGCCACCATGCCTGCAAGGGGCTCCGTTGCGCTCGCCGGCATTCTGGCGACTGGGATCCCAGCCCCAACCCTATAAAGGCAACAGAGGGAGAGTACATAGGAACAGGGGGAGGCTATAGATTTTCTAGCATTGCGATAAGCAGTAATAGAAATTAATTTCTATTGCCAGATCTTTATTAATAGACCCCCCTGTAAAACAGGAATTTAACAAAATGAAAGTATATTTGAAATGAAAGCTCTTCCAATAACGTATTTGATGAAACTAAGGCTGGGTACACACTGCCCGATGTGCACTCGATACATCGGACAGTGTGTAGGGTGATATTGTATACAATGTGCGCTCCCACGGGTCGTATACGACGTCACATATATTTTGTTCTGCAGAAGATATGTTACACTCGGGTGTAGTATGGTATGCCGGCGGTCGGGCTCCCGGCGGCCCGCATACCGGCACCGACGGTCGGGATTCCGGCGCCGGTATGCTGGTTGTCGGGAGCCCGGGTGCCGGCAAACTGAAGACCACCCGTGACAGCCCTGCATGCTCCGGGATGGGGGTGGATGCGATCACCGCCGATACATCGTACAGTGTGTATGCACTTACGATATATCGTTAACATCAGCCCGACATCTTACAGTGTGTACCCAGCCTTAGACATGGTAAACGTCTGTCTCTTTTTCATTCTATGTTCCTCGGTCCAGAGTCTTTTGTTCTTGGCTTATAGTGTTTGTCATTCTATTGTCTTACTTATATTTGCACTAAAGCTTTTCCAATGTTCTCTTATCTCAGGGATTATACAAAACTCAAACGAAGGTGGAATGTTAGGAGACAAATAGAAAAGTGTAAGTTAATTATGATATTAAATGTAATGGTTGGATACTCGGGATAATTCAGAGGTGGACACAGTTGTAGTAGTGGCTGAAATCTTTCTGTTAATGCCGTGACTGATAGGCATCCTATTGAAATGTCAACCAGCAAAGAGCATGATTCAGACTGGAACGCTGCAGTGGCAGTATTCGCAGTCTGGTGAGGTGTGCGCATGCGCAGAAGCTGCACTGCGCTTGCGCACACGTGAGATGTGAAAGCATCTTACTGGTGCAATCGCCTCTGCCTGATTGACAGGCAGAGGCGGTTGCGTGTCAGCGGCGTTGGGGGAGTGTGCGGTCCAGACAATGAAGGCGTGTCCGGACCGTTGCTGGGGCTTGTTGCGGCCACTGTGTGACATCACACGCAGCCGCTGCGACTAAAAACATGGCGGGTAGCTGCTGTGCGATACTTTTGCACCTCTGCGGAGGGGTGGAGGCCTGGCATGTGGGGCGGACTATCCCTGTGCTAGACGTCCCCGCGCATGTAATAGATTTTGATTGTAGAAGTGCGTTTTTTCGCACATCTACGATCAGCTCTGAATTAGGCCCAAAATCCCCTGATGTACGTACAAAGACGCACCATTAGGCATCTCACCTGCCCATGACACGCCCCTGTCTGTTAGCCCCCTCCCCCAGTTGCAGGCCAGAGACACTTAGCGAAATTGCATGGATCGCCCAGTGCTTTCCCTTTGGCCAACTCAGAATCACCCCCTCAATGTAAACATTTTTATTGTGTCTCGCATTCCCAACTGCAGTGGTCATACACTTTGGTGTACAGACGGGTACATTGGTGTACAGACGAGCACATTAGTGTACAGACGGGCACATTAGTGTACTGAAGGGTCATACATGAGCTCATTGTTGTTGTGCGCATACACAGTGGGGGTAATTCCAAGTTGATCGCAGCAGGAATTCTATTAGCAACTGGGCAAAACCATGTGCACTGCAGGGGAGGCAGATATAACATGTGCAGAGAGAGTTAGATTTGGGTGTGGTGTGTTCAATCTGCAATCTAATTTGCAGTGTAAAAATAAAGCAGCCAGTATTACCCTGCACAGAAATAAAATAACCCACCCAAATCTAACTCTCTCTGCAAATGTTATTATCTGCCACACCTGCAGTGCACATGGTTTTGCCCAACTGCTAAAAAATTTCCTGCTGCGATCAACTTGGAATTACCCCCAGTATACAGTATATTGACAAATCTATTGCAACTACACATGTACAGTATAAATGCATTGTTCCTTGTAATTCTTGTGCTTTAGAAATAGCAATACATTATATGCAAATTACTTGTTCAGTATATTTGCACCAATGCTATCCTGGTTTTCCTGTTTGGTTTTGCGCTATTTTGTATGTGTTAAAAGTAAAAGGACCTTGTCAGGCATCTTCTATTTGTTTGCAAGTTTCAGCACACTATTGTTAATAGAAGTGCTATTCCAGCCTGTCAGTCACTCAAGCAACCACATTCATTACAGTACTTTGTAAATTGAATTTAAAGTCAGCTTTATAGAATTTGAGTTTCTTATTTAATAAACTGCATATTTATTCCTTACATTCAGTATGTGACATCCCGAGGCAGCATTCATTGATGTCAGTATCTTTCCATATTTCTGCTAAATGTCCTCCATACAGATATTATTCATTGACATTTCAATGGCTTTAGCATGCAGTGTTTCCTAAGGTGAGTTGTACATTGTGTATAGAGAAAAGAATGTCAGCTCTAAACCATTCTAAAATATTATTCAGTGTGCAGTCAACTTTAGTAGCACACATTGGTGGGGTGGGGGGGTGCGATATTTATTAATTGAGTAGCACATAGCAATTATTGCTTAGTCCATAGGGTCCCAAACTGTGTGGCGTGGCTCCCTGGGGTGCCTCGGGACACTTGCAGGGGTGCCCTGGGTTGGTGGTCCAGGACCAATTCTAATTATTCATGGTCTATATAATAGGCAAAACCAGTGCTGGTGGCTGCCAGTCATAAAATATGTGGCCAAACAGAAGCAAATCTTGTCCCTCACCACACAACTGACCCTAAGGATGACATATATTATAAACACGATCTACTTAATGTAATTTCTCTGACGTCCTAGTGGATGCTGGGAACTCCGTAAGGACCATGGGGAATAGCGGCTCCGCAGGAGACTGGGCACAAAAGTAAAGCTTTAGGACTACCTGGTGTGCACTGGCTCCTCCCCCTATGACCCTCCTCCAAGCCTCAGTTAGATTTTTGTGCCCGGCCGAGAAGGGTGCACACTAGGGGCTCTCCTGAGCTTCTTAGTGAAAGTTTAGTTTTAGGTTTTTTATTTTCAGTGAGACCTGCTGGCAACAGGCTCACTGCATCGAGGGACTAAGGGGAGAAGAAGCGAACTCACCTCCTTGCAGAGTGGATTGGGCTTCTTAGGCTACTGGACACCATTAGCTCCAGAGGGACCGAACACAGGCCCAGCCTCGGAGTCCGGTCCCAGAGCCGCGCCGCCGGCCCCCTTACAGAGCCAGAAGCAAGAAGAGGTCCGGAAAATCGGCGGCAGAAGACATCCTGTCTTCACCAGGGTAGCGCACAGCACTACAGCTGTGCGCCATTGCTCCTCAGCACACTTCACACTTCGGTCACTGAGGGTGCAGGGCGCTAGGGGGGGGCGCCCTGAGCAGCAATAAAAACACCTTGGCTGGCGAAAATACATCACATATAGCCCCCAGGGCTATATGGATGAATTTTAACCCCTGCCAGATTTCACAGAAAAACGGGAGAAAAGGCCGCCGAGAAGGGGGCGGAGCCTATCTCCTCAGCACACTGGCGCCATTTTCTCTCACAGCTCCGTTGGAGGGAAGCTCCCTGGCTCTCCCCTGCAATTACTACACTACAGAAAGGGGTTAAAAAAGAGAGGGGGGCACTAATTAGGCGCAGTATAACAATACAGCAGCTATAAGGGGAAAAACACTTATATAAGGTTATCCCTGTATATATATAGCGCTCTGGTGTGTGCTGGCATACTCTCCCTCTGTCTCCCCAAAGGGCTAGTGGGGTCCTGTCCTCTATCAGAGCATTCCCTGTGTGTGTGCTGTGTGTCGGTACGCTGTGTCGACATGTATGAGGAGGAAAATGATGTGGAGGCGGAGCAATGGCCTGTAACAGAGATGTCACCCCCTAGGGAGTCGACACCTGAGTGGATGAGCTTATGGAAGGAATTATGTGACAGTGTCAGCTCTTTACAAAAGATTGATGACATGAGACAGCCGGCGACTCAGCCTGTGCCTGTCCAGGTGTCTCAAAAGCCATCAGGGGCTCTAAAACGCCCGTTACCGCAGATGGCAGATACAGACGCCGACACGGATACTGACTCCAGTGTCGACGATTAAGAGACGAATGTGACTTCCAGTAGGGCCACACGTTACATGATTGAGGCTATGGAAAATGTTTTTACACATTTCTGATAATACCAGTACCACTAAAAAGGGTATTAGGTTGGGTGAGAAAAAACTGCCTGTAGTTTTTCCTGCATCTGAGGAATTAAATGAAGTGTGTGATGATGCGTGGGTTTCCCCCGATAAAAACTGTTAATTCCTAAAAAGTTATTAGCATCATACCCCTTCCCGCCAGAGGATAGGACACGTTGGGAAACACCCCCTAGGGTGAATAAAGCGCTCACACGCTTGTCTAAACAGGTGGCACTACCGTCCCCGGATACGGCCGCCCTTAAGGAACCTGCTGACAGAAAGCAGTAAAATATCCTAAAATGTATATACACTCACACGGGTGTGATACTGCGACCAGCAATCGCCTCAGCCTGGATGTGCAGTGCTGGGGTGGCTTGGTCGGATTCCCTGACTGACAATATTGATACCCTAGATAGGGACAGTATATTACTGACTATAGAGCATTTAAAAGATGCATTTCTATATATGCGTGATGCACAGAGGGATATTTGCCGACTGGCATCAAGAGTAAGTGCGCTGTCCATTTCTGCAAGAAGAGGGTTATGGACAAGACCGTGGTCAGGTGATGTTGATTCCAAAAGGCATATGGAAGTATCGCCTTATAAAAGGGAGGAGTTATTTGGGGTAGGTCTAACAGACCTGGTGGCCACGGCAACGGCTGGGAAATCCACATTTTTACCCCAGGTAGCCTCTCAACATAAGAAGACGCCGTATTATCAGGCGCAGTCCTTTGGGCCCCATAAGGGCAAGCGGGCAAAAGGCTCCTCATTTCTGCCCCGTGACAGAGGGAGAGGAAAAAGGCTACAGCAAACAGCCAGTTCCCAGGAACAGAAGCCCTCTCCCGTTTTCTGCCAAGTCCTCAGCATGACGCTGGGGCTTTACAAGCGGACTCAGGCACGGTGGGGGCCCGTCTCAAAAATTTCAGCGTGCAGTGGGCTCACTCACAGGTGGACCCCTGGATCCTTCAGGTGGTATCTCAGGGGTACAAATTGGAATTCGAGACGTCTCCCCTTCGCCGTTTCCTAAAGTCTGCTTTACCGACGTCTCCCTCCGACAGGGAGGCGGTATGGGAAGCCATTCACAAGCTGTATTCCCAGCAGGTGATAATCAAGGTACCCCTCCTACAACAGGGAAAGGGGTATTATTAAACGCTGTTTGTGGTACCGAAGCCGGACGGCTCGGTGAGACCTAATTTAAATCTGAAATCCTTGAACACTTACATACAAAGGTTCAAATTCAAGATGGAGTCACTCAGAGCGGTGATTGCAAACCTGGAAGAAGGGGATTATATGGTGTCTCTGGACATCAAGGATGCTTATCTCCATGTCCAAATTTACCTTTCTCACCAAGGGTACCTCAGGTTTGTGGTACAGAACTGTCACTATCAGTTTCAGACGCTGCCGTTTGGTTTGTCCACGGCACCCCGGCCCTTTACCAAAGTAATGGCCGAAATGATGATACTCCTTCGAAGGAAGGGAGTTTTATTATCCCTTACTTGGACGATCTCAGGATAAGGACAAGATCCAGGGAACAGTTGGTAGTCGGGGTAGCACTATCTCAAGTAGTGTTGCGGCAGCACGGTTGGATTCTGAATATTCCAAAATCGCAGCTGATCCCGACGACACGTCTTCTATTCCTAAGGATGATCCTGGACACAGTCCAGAAAAAGGTGTGTCTCCAAGAGGAGAAAGCCAGGGAGTTATCCGAACTAGTCAGAAACCTCCTAAAACCAGGCCAAGTGTCAGTGCATCAGTGCACAAGGGTCCTGGGAAAAATGGTGGCTTCCTACGAAGCAATTCCATTCGGCAGATTCCACGCAAGAACTTTCCAGTGGGACCTGCTGGAAAAATGGTCCGGATCGCATCTTCAGATGCATCAGCGGATAACCCTGTCACCAAAGACAAGGGTGTCTCTCCTGTGGTGGTTGCAGAGTGCTCATCTTCTAGAGGGCGCAGATTCGGCATTCAGGACTGGGTCCTGGTGACCACGGATGCCAGCCTGCGAGGCGGGGGAGCAGTCACACAGGGAAGAAATTTCCAGGGCTTGTGGTCAAGCCTGGAGACATCACTTCACATAAATATCTTGGAGCTAAGGGCCATTTACAATGCCCTAAGCCAAGCAAGACCTCTGCTTCAAGGTCAGCCGGTGCTGATCCAGTCGGACAACATCACGGCAGTCGCCCACGTAGATAGACAGGGCGGCACAAGAAGCAGGAGGGCAATGGAAGAAGTCTTCCACATGATTGTAAACCGTTGGGAAAAAAAATAAAATTGGACAGGTATTGCGCCCGGTCAAGGGACCCTCGGGCAATAGCTGTGGACGCTCTGGTAACACCGTGGGTGTACCAGTCAGTGTATGTGTTCCCTCCTCTTCCTCTCTTACCAAAAGTACTGAGAATTATAAGACGGAGGGGAGTAAGAACTATGCTCGTGACTCCGGATTGGCCAAGAAGGACTTGGTACCCGGAACTTCAAGAGATGCTCACGGAGGACCCGTGGCCTCTACCTCTAAGAAGGGACCTGCTCCATCAAGGACCCTATCTATTCCAAGACTTACCGCGGCTGCGTTTGACGGCAGGGCGGTTGAACGCCGGATCCTGAAGGAAAAAGGCATTCCGGATGAAGTCATCCCTACCCTGATCAAAGCCAGGAAGGATGTAACCGCAAAGCATTATCACCGCATTAGGCGAAAATATGTTGCGTGGTGCGAGGCCAGTAAGGCCCCGATGGAGGAATTTCAACTAGGTCGATTCCTGCATTTCCTGCAAACAGGAGTGTCTATGGGCCTAAAATTGGGGTCCATTAAGATTCAAATTTCGGCCCTGTCAATTTTCTTCCAGAAAGAACTAGCTTCAGTTCCTGAAGTTCAGACGTTTGTAAAAGGGGTACTGCATATACAGCCTCCTTTTGTGCCTCCAGTGGCACCTTGGGATCTCAATGTAGTTTTGGGGTTCCTAAAGTCACAATGGTTTGAACCACTTGAATCTGTGGAGTTAAAATATCTCACATGGAAAGTGGTCATGCTGTTGGCCCTTGCCTCGACCAGGCGCGTGTCAGAATTGGCGGCTTTATCCTGTAAAAGCCCCTATCTGATCTTCCATTCAGACAGGGCGGAATTGAGGACTCGTCCTCATTTTTTCCCTAAGGTGGTTTCAGCGTTTCATCTGAACCAACCTATTGTGGTACCTGCGGCTACTAGTGACTTGGAGGACTCCAAGTTGTTGGACATAGTCAGAGCCCTGAAAATATATGTTTCCAGGATGGCTGGAGTCAGAAAATCTGACTCGCTGTTTATCCTGTATGCACCCAACAAGCTGGGTGCTCCTGCTTCTAAGCAGACTACTGCTCGTTGGATTTGTAATACAATTCAGCTTGCACATTCTGTGGCAGGCCTGCCACAGCTAAAATCTGTAAAAGCCCATTCCACAAGGAAGGTGGGCTCATCTTGGGCGGCTGCCCGAGGGGTCTCGGCTTTACAACTTTGCCGAGCAGCTATTTGGTCAGGGGCAAACACGTTTTGCTAAATTCTACAAATTTGATACCCTGGCTGAGGAGGACCTGGAGTTCTCTCATTCGGTGCTGCAGAGTCATCCGCTCTCTCCTGTCAGTTTGGGAGCTTTGGTATATTCCCCATGGTCCTTACGGAGTTCCCAGCATCCACTAGGACGTCAGAGAAAATAAGAATTTACTTACCGATAATTCTATTTCTCGTAGTCCGTAGTGGATGCTGGGCGCCCATCCCAAGTGCGGATTGTCTGCAATACTTGTACATAGTTATTGTTAACTAAATCGGGTTATTGTTGTTGTGAGCCATCTATCCAGAGGCTCCTCTGTTATCATGCTGTTAACTGGGTTCAGATCACAGGTTGTACGGTGTGATTGGTGTGGCTGGTATGAGTCTTACCCGGGATTCATAAATCCTTCCTTATTGTGTACGCTCGTCCGGGCACAGTATCCTAACTGAGGCTTGGAGGAGGGTCATAGGGGGAGGAGCCAGTGCACACCAGGTAGTCCTAAAGCTTTACTTTTGTGCCCAGTCTCCTGCGGAGCCGCTATTCCCCATGGTCCTTACGGAGTTCCCAGCATCCACTACGGACTACGAGAAATAGAATTATCGGTAAGTAAATTCTTATTATTTCTTTCTTAATTTCTCAATAAGACATTTTTGGCCTAGGGGTGCCGTGAAAATAATTCTGATATTCTAGGGCGCCGTGATTCAAAAAAGTTTGGAAACTACTGGCTTAGTCGGCATAGCTTTCTATGAGAACTGTGAAAACGGCCTATTTACCAAGTTTTGAAAAGCTTAGCTTTTATAGCAGGATTAGGCAGATTTCAGAAGCCATTGTTATTCTGTAGTCTGACATTTTCAACTTTCCCCAGCAGCCTATATTTGCAATTGTGCGACCCTATGTCCGCACACAAACAGAATTTATTGCAAAATTGAGAGAATGCAATTCGGTCAATAATCAAATGACTGCGCATGTGCAGCGTTTGCATTGCGCATTCGCACCCACGATTTGCAATTATTTGCTTCAATGCAATCGCATTTTGATTGACAGGAAGCCAGCGTTTAGGGGAGGAAACATGGCGTATTTTGGATGTGTTTGTAAAAACGGAGGAGTGGCAAGGCGTTTTTCAGGTGGGTCTCTGACGTCAGCGATGACCACTTTCAACCTTTTGCATATGCAGAATTGTGGACGACCTTGCCTGGCGCAGATTAAAAAAACTCTTCAATGTTCTGGTGTTTGCGTATGGTTATGCGATCACATTGCGCATAGCGATGCGATCGCAGTTTCTGCAATGGATGTTTTTTCTTTATTTCTGGGTTGCAAGTATTTGATCGCAACAACTGCCTTTTAGCAAGTTTTGCAATCCGTGCTAAATAGGGTCCTTAACTCAGTTCCTAACACTGATGGTGATCACTTTACTCTTCTCCGGGACAATCTGTTATTGGAGCCACAGTCCCGGCAAGTGGATTCCCATAAATTGACAATGAAATCATTTAGCTATCTCGACTTTGTGAGTTTGTGTACTCAGTTCCACCTTCCCCATCTGGACTGCATTATCAGCTCTCCATCAGGATTGCATTATCAGCTGGACACTTGCAGAGGTAAGTGAACACCTACCATGCGATGTGTGCACTACATTCTAAAGCCCAGTACCCACGGGCCGATGCAGGAGAGATGTGTGCTGAGCGAACCGCTCAGCACACATCTCTCCTGCCGCTCAGCACAGCGCGATGTGTGCTGAGCGTGCGGGGGGAGACGGGGGGGGCCGCTCACTTCACCCAGCGGGTGAAGTGAGCGACCCGCTAGATTGGCCTGCATGCAGGCCAATCTAGCAGCAGCGATAGCGATGTGCGGGGCCGCGCATCGCTATCGCTGAGGGGGCTACACACGGAGCGATCATGCTGATATTCTAAGCAATCTAGTCAGATTGCTTAGAATATCGCTCCGTGAGTACCCCCCTTAAGAGAAGGGAATCAGATGGTCTACACAGAGCATCAGAAGCGATGGTCAAGCCTCTGTGACAACATATGACCATGCCAACCATGGAAGATGCAATGTCAATTCAGTGACAGCATTTTGGGAGGTACAGTATGTATTTTCTTCTACTTTACTACTTGTAAATCAAGTAAAATATACTTTTAAAAAGTCTTGTAAGTTTCTACCAGTGCTCATTTTAAGTTTCCCATTGTTGTAAAAAAGAACTTGGGAGATTAAAGGGTTAAATAATCAAAACTGAGTAGCGATCACAATTTGGGATTTTCTGTTGTTTGTACATGCAGAATACAGCTTAGACAAGTTCCTCTTTCTTTTCCTCTTTCCAAATGTTGTAAGACTATCTCCCCCTTCATGCATATTCATTTACTGCTTTCCAGCCACTTCAGCCAACAGCAACAAAGAACTATCTTACAGAACCTGATATGGGAAATGTTATTTATAAGCAATATCTCTGCTTAGCCTTTAAAACATTTTGGATTTTGGAATGTAAAAAGACTTTATACTGTCTGTAAATGGATTATTGCTAATGACATAAGTGGTGTAAAGAAAGGAGTGTATAAAGGGCCTAATTCAACAAATTTTTCTTCTAATGGGCAAAACCATGTGCACTGTAGGTGGGGCAGATATAACATGTGCAGAGAGTCTTAGATTTGGGTAGGGTGTTTAAACTAAAATCTAATTTGCAGTGTAAAAATAAAGCAGCCAGTATTTACCCTGCCCAGAAACAATATAACCCACCCAAATCTTACTCCCTCTGCAAATGTTGTATCTGCCACACCTCCAGTGCACATGGTTTTGCCCATTAGAGGATAATGTTGTTGTGCAATCAACCTTGAATTAGGCCCAAAGTGAAGAAAACATTTTGTTAATGAGGAGCGCTCTTCAATGCCTCTGTGTTACCGGAGCAGGCTAGCGGACCCTAGAACTTGTGTTGGCCCTCTACAAGGTGCAACTTCCGACATGTGCCTTCTGCGTATACATGGCTCCCTGCCGCGTCTTTTCTCACCTACATCCTCCATTATGGGTGTACCTCTGAGTGTCCCACATAACAGGTGCCCTGCATAATGACCCAATATTACACTAGATCACCACTGCAATATATATACTACCACCACTGTGCATCTTAGCCCTCATATTGAGAGTGCATAACCTGGCTGCAGCTTGGAACACTTTACAACCAGTACCTGCTATCAGGGCCATAACTAGGCATATGCCGAGTGTGCTCGGCCCACAGCACATAGGCATTGTGAGCGGAGAACCGGCACATCACCCACCACCGCCACTGCCCGCATCTGCTGTGACCTGCACCCACAGCCGGGATCATCAGTCTGCCACTGCCTGCCCTATAAACACACACACACACACACACACACTCACTCACTCACTCACTCACTCACACACACACACACACACACACACACACACACACACACTCACTGTCTCTCTCTCTGTATAGGTGGCACTACTGTGCGGGCATAATTTGAATAATGGAGACTACTGTGTTGTGTAATTTTAATTTGCATTATTTTGTGACCACTGACCTTCCCCATGAAGCCACGCCCCTATATTTTGATGTGCGCATTCGGCGAACAATGGTCCTATTTTAAATATGGGGTGGGGATCACTAATTCTCTTTCTCGCACAGGGCACCAAAAAGTCTAGTGCCTAGATACCAGTGTATGAAGATCAGCGACACCAAGAAAAAGGCTGCAAAAAATCCTGTATTCATACAGGTGCAGGGGCTAGTATGACATTCAGTAGACTAATAGGCTCAGACAACTATGCCACATGGGAGTAGAAATCAGCCTGAGCGGCCTCTATAAATTTATTGTGTGAATATTGCCCAACGTTTCAGTCCCTTTCAATGGGCGGTATCCAATTAGCTACGCCTAGCATATTCGTCTCGATGCCTGCACTTATCTGAGTTTTTGTATTGCCTACCTCAGGCAGGCGAAACCAAATCCCTGATAAGTAAACATTTCCTCCCGCGATCACGGAAATACATCTTCCCGTCATCTTCCCATCGTCGGATTCTCACGGGACTTGGATTCTATATAAGGCACCATGGCCGGGACTCCGTGCCATTTCATTCTAATGCATGCTGCCATTTGCTGCGCTATACTCTACTGAACTAGCTGTGCAGTGTCCAGAGTCTCACAAATAGCTGTGCCTGTGCTGTACAGTGACTGTGTAAAGGGGGCATGCTGCTGTGTACTGCACTATACTGGCTGTGCTGTGTCCAGAGTCTCACAAGTAGCTGTGCTGTACAGTGACTGTGTATAGGGGACATGCTGCTGTGTGCAGCACTATACTGGCTGTGCTTTGTCCAGAGTCTCACAAGTAGCTGTGCTGTATAGTAACTGTGTATAGGGGGGCATTCTGCTGTGTGCCGCACTATACTGGCTGTGCTTTGTTCAGAGTCTCACAAGTAGCTGTGCTGGATAGTGACTGTGTAAAGGGGACATGCTGCTGTGTGCAGCACTATACTGGCTGTGCTTTGTCCAGAGTCTCACAAGTAGCTGTGCAGTATAGTAACTGTGTAAAGGGGACATGCTGCTGTGTGCAGCACTATACTGGCTGTGCTTTGTCCAGAGTCTCACAAGTAGCTGTGCTGGATAGTGACTGTGTAAAGGGGGCATGCTGCTGTGTGCTGCACTATACTGGCTGTGCTGTGTCCAGAGTCTCACAAGTGGCTGTGCTGTACAGTGACTGTATATAAGTGCACACTGCACGCTGCTGAATGTTGTGCTATACTCTGCTGTATTGGCTGTGCTGTGTCCAGACTCACAAGTGGCTGTGCTCTGTATAGTGACTCTATAGGGGGCATGCTGCTGTATGCTGTGCTATACACTACTGTAAATTGTACTGTTTGGTGCACTTTAACCTAGAGCGCTTTGTTCACGTGCATCTATAAGCCCTGTGATTCACACAACTTGAACCGAGCTGCAAGTTAAAAACAGAATATATATATATAAACTCCTGTATAGAACGGGTAGAATAGCTAATATATACATATATATACAGTGGGGCAAAAAAGTATTTGGACAGCCACCGATTGTGCAAGTTGATCCACTTAAAAAGATGAGTGAGGTCTGTAATTTCCATCATAGATACACTTCAACTGTGAGAGACAGAATCTGAAAAAAATAAACAGGAAATCACATTGTATGATTTTTAAACAATTTACTTGTATATTCTTGTGGAAAATAAATATTTGGACACCTACCAAGCAGCAAGATTTCTGGCTCTCACAGACCTGTTACTTTTTCTTTAGGAAGCTCTTCTATCCTCCACTCGTTACCTATATTAATTGCACCTGTTTGAACTGGTTATCTGTATAAAAGACACCTGTCCACACCCTCAAACTGTCACGATCTGGGTAATTTCTCATCTGTATTTACCTTCCAAATGCCTCCTGAGACTGTCCTAGCTTTCCAAGCCTGGATTCCATCTGTGCTGTCTGCGTGCAGCACGCTGCATCTCATTGCCCAAGTCTCTTAATTGTGATTCTGGCAGCATCATGGTTAAAACTCACATGCAAGTTACAAACAGTATTTCCCTCCAAATTCAAACATGAGCACAGCCATCTTTGTTTACATCACATGTTACTTTTCAGCCTATCAGCTGCACTCTGGTCTCTGCCTAATTATCCAGCAGCTGCACTCTGGACTCTGCTTAATTGCCCTGCCAATACCTGCTTCCCAGCTGGTATAAATATCCTGCATTAAGGTGGCTTAGATGTCAGTGCTTCGGTTGTCAAACCCAGTGATACAAGTCTCTCCTGCCTGTGGTTGTTCTGCTATTGTTCCAGGTTTTCCAGCTCCTGTGTTCAGCTCCACTAGAGACCCGCACCAGCTACCATCTTGCAGTACAGCCTGACTGCAGTGTCCCAGCATTGCATCCTGTGACCGGCAGTTGCCCGACACTGGCTTCCAGCGGTGCTCTGCCCTGACAGTCATCTGTGTTCCGTCATCGATCTCCAGTCACCATCGGTGTTCCGTCATCGATCTCCAGTCCCCATCGGTGTTCCACCATCGATCTCCAGTCACCATCTGTGTTCCGCCATCGATCTCCAGCATCACCAGTGTTTCCTCAGTTGATCTCCTACCACATTGGTGTTCCAACATCATCTCACAGTTCACCATCGGTGCTCCTATCAGCTAAACCTCACTTCATCCGTGAGTTCCATAGCACCCTCACCACCTGGGCCAGTTCCACCCGGCATCCCTGGCAGTTCACAAGTACACACCTCATTCAGCATTCCACCAGCATCTCCAGCTTCCAGTTTGTCATCTGCTGGTCAGTTCCTACTCATACCATCTATACAGCGGATGGCTGTTGGTTCTCTGGACTATTACATTTCCAGGTCTTCCAAGACTTTACTGAGTTACACTACTACACTACAACTGAGGCTTCCCCTGGTCAGCACCAGCCCTCAGTTGTGACACAAACAGTCAGACTGCTACCTCTCCACCATGGCCAAGACCGGAGAGCTGTCTAAGGACACCAGGGACAAAATTGTAGAGCTGCACAAGGCTGGGATGAGCTACTCAACAATAGGCAAGCAACTTGGTGAGAAGAGATCAACTGTTGGCGCAATTATTAAAAAATGGAAGAAATACAAGATCACTGACAATCTCACTCGACCTGGGGCTCCATGCAAGATCTCACCTCGTGGGGTATCAATGATCTTGAGAATGGTGAGGAATCAGCCCAGAACTACACGGGGGGACCTGGTCAATGACCTCAAGAGAGCTGGGACCACAGTCACAAAGGTTACCATTAGTAACACACTACGTCGTCATGGATTGAAATCCTGCAGCTCCCGAAAGGTCCCCCTGCTTAAGCTAGCACATGTCCAGGCCCATTTAAAGTTTGACAGTGACCATCTGGACAGAGGCGTAACTAGGGTTTTCGGAGCCCAGGGCAAGATGGAAAATGGTGCCCCCCCCCCCCCAAACAAAAAAACAAGCGAAAAAATGGGCGTGGTCACACTCCAGAAGGGGTGTGGCCACTGAAAATGGCCCACAGTGCCAGTTACATTGCCCCACAGTTCCAGTTACATTGCCCCACAGTGCCAGTTACATTGCCCCACAGTGCCAGATCCATGCCCCACAGTGCCAGATACAATGCCCCACATTGCCGGATACATGCCCCACAGTGCCAGATATATGCCCCACAGTGCCAGATATATGCCGCACTGTGCCAGATATATGCCGCACTGTGCCAGATATATGCCGCACTGTGCCAGATATATGCCGCACTGTGCCAGATACATGCCCCACTGTGCCAGATACATGCCCCACTGTGCCAGATACATGCCCCACTGTGCAAGTTACATGCCCCATTGTGCCTGATACATGCCCCACTGTGCCAGTTACATGCCCCACTGTGCTCCCTCCCCCCCAGGCACTCACCGCTTGTGGCTCCGGCTCGCCTCTGATATGTGAGGGGAGGAGAGCGCAGTGCAGCGCCTCTCCTTTCCCTCACCGCTCCAGGTCTCCGGCGGCTGTGTGGCGCCGGTTCGCTAGCCAATCAGAGCTCGCGGACCGGCAGTCAATCAGGAGCCGGTCCGCAAGCTCTGATTGGCTAACGCCGCCGGAGACCGGACACAGCAGCGCTGCTAGTGCTGGCAGCTGCGCTCTCCTCCCCTCACATTTCGGCGTGACGGGGGCGAGTGGGGCATGATGCCCTGGCCGCCGGCGGCGCCCCCCTCTCCTGGGCTTGCCAAGGCGCCCAGGGCACGTGCCCCACTCGCCCTACCCTAGTTACGCCTCTGCATCTGGATGATCCAGAGGAGGATTGGGAGAATGTAATGTGGTCAGATGAGAGCAAAATCAAACTTTTTGGTATAAACTCCACTCGCCGTGTTTGGAGGGAGAGGAATGATGAATGGCATCCCAAGAACACCATAACCACTGTGAAGCATGGGGGTGGAATATCATGCTTTGGTGCTGCTTTTCTGCAAAGGGGACAGGACGACTGATCTGTATTAAGGAGAGGATGAATGGGGCCATGTATCGTGAGATTTTGGGCAAAAACCTCCTCCCCTCAGTAAGAGCATTGAAGATGGAACGTTGCTGGGTCTTCCAGCATGACAATGACCCCAAACACACCATCCGGGCAACTAAGGAGTGGCTCCGTAAGAAGCATTTTTAAGGTCCTGGAGTGGCCTAGCCAGTCTCCAGACCTCAACCCAATAGAAAATCTGTGGAGGGAGTTGAAAGTCTGTGTTGCCCGGTGACAGCCCCAAAACATGACAGAACTAGAGAAAATCTGCATGGAAGAGGGGGACAAAATACCTGCTACAGTGTATGCAAACCTGATCAAGAACTACAGGAAATGTTTGACCTCTGTAATTGCCAACCGAGGTTATATTACAAAGTATTGAGTTAAACGTTTTGATTTTCCAAATATTTATTTTCCGCAAGAATATACAAATACATTGTTTAAAAATCATACAATGTGATTTCCTGGGTTTTTTTTTTTTCAGATTCTGTCTCTTACAGTTGAAGTGTACCTATGATGGAAATTACAGACCTCTCTCATGATTTTAAGTGGGTCAACTTGCACAATCGGTGGCTGTCCAAATACTTTTTTGCCCCAGTGTGTGTGTGTGTGTGTGTGTGTGTGTGTGTGTGTGTGTGTGTGTGTGTGTGTGTGTGTGTGTGTGTGTGTGTGTGTGTATATATATATATATATATATATATATATATATATATATATACATATACATATACATGCATAAATAATAGGATTTTAATTAACCTACCAGTAAATCCTTTTATCGTAGTCCGTAGGGGATACTGGGAATCCATTTAGCACCATCGGTTATATACGGGTCAACTAGGAGCCATGGGCACTATAGAAGTTTGATTAGGTGTGCTGACTCCACCAGAGCCGGCCCTAACCAATATGATGCCCTAGGCAAGATTTTGGCTAGTGCCCCTAGCACCACCGCTAGTTCCGCCTCTGACCCTGCGCCCTTTTCCCAGCACCATCACCCCCCACCCATAGCAGTCCTTTTTTTGTTTTCCTACCCCCTGTAATTTAAATAAGAACAGTGTGCACATTCGGCGCACAGCCCAAAAAGGTATGAGTTTTTGTTGGCAAGGGGCACGGCCACACATTAGTACCCCCAATTCAAACTATGCCTCACAGTAGTGCAACTTTATTCACAATTTATCATACGATAGTGTCCCTTATTCACATTACATCACACAGTAGTACCAACCTCTTGAAGGGTTAATGGTCCTGTTCCCCTCTGACAGGACGCTAGCTCCTGAGGGAACTATTCGCAAGCCCCACCATGGCGAGTGCACATTTCCGCAGCACGCCGCCACCCCTAACAGAGCCAGAAAAAAGAAGAGTGGCGAGTACTAAGCCGGCGTCCCGGTTAGCGGGTCGCCGGCCATTATGGGGGCATGAGGGTACGGAGACGCACGGCTTCTACATGAGGCGTCTGGGTCTCCAGACTCAGTACACAGTGCAGATGCATAGCTTCTGAGGGGGCGAACTGAGTCTCAGTACACTATATGTGTACACAATACCCAGACTGGCATTACAGACTTAAAAGGGGACTGACTCCATTTTAGGCACAAAATTACCTCAGCCAGTATAAAAAAAGAGTTGGAAGACAGCACACCATTGAAGGGGTGGGGCTGCACTATGAGCGGATCCAGCAGCTCACCAGCGCCATTTTCCCTCTGCAGTGGACACAGACGGTGACTGACGGATGCGCAGCTCCTTCGGAGAGACTCCAGATTACCTCAGCGATTCAAGGGGGTCATAGCAGTGGGGGAGCGATTATTAGTGTACTGAGTCCCTAATCTAGGTACTTAGTCTGCGACCCGGCTAAGCTTGGCATTAGCGGTAAGGGTGCCGTGTGCTGGCTCCATACTATCTCTGTGTCTCCCTGGAAGGGTTCTTTGTAGGTTGTGCATTTAACCTTTTCCTGTGTTTGTGTGCTGCCACTGTCACAGTATGTCAGGCAAAGAGTATGTTTCATATAGGCACCGTGTTCCTCTTCTCCAGGGGGTTCACTACTGTGTACTCAGTGTAGTGTACCTTCCCAGGCTAGCGGGGCAGAGCCAGCTTGGCTGGACTCCATTAAGAGAATGATTTCCAATTTTTCTACTAAATTGTCCCGCAATGAGAATGAGACGCAATACTTAAGACAATTGATGACTGAGTTTATGAAAAGAGACACAGGGGAAGATTTATTAAGCTCGGTGAAGTGATAAAGTGGAAGGTGATAAAGGACCAGCCAGTCAGCTCCTAACTGACATTTTTCAAATCCAGCCTGTGACATGGCAGTTAGGAGCTGATTGGCTGGTCCTTTATCACCTTCCACTTTATCAGTTCGCCAAGCTTAATAAATCTGCCCCTCAGTACCAAACCCAGCATCTCAGTTCCCTGCCATTTGTCTGCAAAAATATACTTTGGTCCATATCCTGCAGTCTGACTCTGATGATGAAGGGTCAGACATGGAGGAGGGTGAGGTGGACTCAGAGTTGGTGGTGGCTACTCTGTCACAGGCAATAGAGGCTCACATAAAGGCTATCAGAGAAGTTCTGCATATCCCTGATAAGGTGACAGAGGAGAGTGGGGAATCTTACTTTAATATAAAGAAGAAATCCTCAGCCACTTTTCCTGTGTCAAAGGAACTACGGGGGTAATTCAGAGTTGATCGCAGCAGCAAATTTGTTAGCAGTTGGGCAAAACCATGTGCACTGCAGGTGTGGCAGATACAACATTTGCATAGAGAGTTAGATTTGGGTGGGTAATTTTGTTTCTGTGCAGGGTAAATACTGGCTGTTTTATTTTTACACTGAAATTTAGATTTCAGTTTGAACACACCCCACCCAAATCTAACTCTCTCTGCACATGTTATATGTGCCCCCCCCCCCCCCCCCCCCTGCAGTGCACATGGTTTTGCCCAACTGCTAACAAATTTGCTGCTGCGATCAACTCTGAATTACCCCCGTAGTTCCTTTGAAGAACCGTGGGTTAATCCTGATAGCAACCTTTTTGGGATTTGAAATTTCCTATCATGTTTTCCTTTTCCTCCTGAGGAAAGGACTAAATGGGAAAAGCCACCGATAGTGGATGCATCATTATCCAGGCTGTCACGAAAAATTATATTGCCTGTCCCAGGTGCAGCCTCCCTAACAGAGACGGATGATAGAATTGAGACTACACTCAAATCCTTGTATACAGCTGCGGGGGTGGCCCAGAGACCCACTATAGCATGTGGCTGAATTACTAAGGCCATTGCCAAATGGTCGGGTAACCTAATTGAGGGGTTAGATACCTTGCCTCAAGGGGAGATTATTTTACTCCTGCAACATATACAGGACTCTGCGAACTTTATGGTGGAGAAATAGGCATGCTTAATGCATGCACTACTGCTATGGCAGTGTCGGCACGCAGAGGCTTTTGGCTATGCCAGTGGACTGCGGATGCAGACTCCAGGAAAGGTGTGGAAGGCCTACCCTGCACAGGAGAGGCCTTATTTGGAGATGAACTAGACAAATGGATCTCCAAAGCTACTGCGGGTAATTCCACCTATCTTCCTTCTGCAGCTCCCCCAGCCAGGAAGGCTTAGGTTCAAAGTTACAGTCCTTTCGGACGGCCAAGTTTAAGGGCAAAACCAGAGATTCTTCTACAGCCACCAGAGGCGCTAGAGGTAAACCACGCAAACAAGCAACTGCTGGTTCTCAGGAACAGAGCTCAATCTTTGCTTCCTCAAAGCCTCCAGCATGACGGTGGACCACGATGCCTGAAAGACTGGCGGGTGGGAGCCTGACTAAAAATTTTCAGTCACATCTGGACAGGTTCGTGCCAGGATCCCTGGTTCATAGATCTTATTTCCCAGGGCTACAGACTGGAATTTCAGGAGCTCCTACCTCACAGATTCTTCAAATCAGGCTTACCGGTTTCGCAGGAGGCAACTGGTACAGACTCAGGTCATTGTTCCAGTTCCACCTCATCTGCAAAACAAGAGGTATTATTCCAACTTGTTTGTAGTACCGAAACCAGATGGTTCGGTAAGACCGATTTTGAACCTCAAGTCGTTGAACCCGTACGAGTGTTCAAATTCAAGATGGAGTCTCTGAGAGCGGTGATCTCAGGTCTGGAGAAGGGGAAATTCCTAGTCTCTCTGGATATCAAGGATGTGTACGTTCATATTCTGATCTGGCCACCTCATCAGGCTTATCTATGATTTGCACTGCAGGACTGTCACTGCCAGTTCCAGGCCCTGCCATTTGGTCTCTCCAAGGCACCAAAGGTGTTCACCAAAGTGATGACAGAGATGATGTTTCTACTCCGCAAACAGGGAGTGAACATAATTCCATACCTAGACGATCTTCTGATAAAGGCACCGTCCAGGGAGCGGTTGTTGAACAGCATTGGCCTCTCAACCAGACTACTCTTGGATCACGGGTGGATTCTGAACTTACCAAAATCTAACCTGGATCCGATGCAGAGGCTTCCTTTCCTGGGAATGATATTGGACACAAAGTCTCAGAAAGTGTTCCTTCCCTTGGAGAAGGCTATGGTAATCCAGTCAATGATTTGGGCTGTTCTAAAGCCAACTTGGATCCTGGTGCATTTGCCTTCTGGGGAAAATGGTAGCCTCTTACGAGGCACTTCAGTACAGAAGGTTTCATGTGAGGCCCTTCCAGCTGGATCTGTTGGACAAATAGTCCGGATCGCATCTTCATATGCATGAGAGGATCTGTCTGTCGCCAAGAGCCAGGATCTCTCTTCTGTGGTGGCTACAGACTTCTCACCTCGTCGAGGGTCGGAGGTTCGGGATTCAGAATTGGATTCTGCTAACCACAGACCATTCTGCAGGCCTCATCTTTACTTCGGAATCAGGCCATTCAAGTCCAGTCGGACAACGTAACGGCGGTAACGTACATAAACCGACAGGGCGGAACAAAAAGCAGAGCAGCAATGTGAGAGGTGTCAAGAATTCTCCTCTGGGCGGAAAAACACGCGTTGTTGGCGGTCTTCATTCCGGGAGTAGACAACTGGGAAGCAGACTTCCTCAGCAAACACGACCTGCACCCGGGGGAGTGGGGCTGCCACCCGGAGGTGTTCCGGTGGTTGACACGTCGGTTGGGATATCCACAGATGGCTTCTCTACTCAACAAGAAGCTCAAGCGGTATTGTTCCAGGTCGAGAGACCCACAAGCAGTGGCAGTAGACGCTCTGACAACTCCGTGGGTCTACCAACTGGTAGTAACATACGCATTTACACAGACATGCCACACAGATATATTAAACACATATTTCATACAGCACATAAATTTAAACATATCAAGCACCAGACATCATAAGATTTCAAATTATATAATGGAATATAACGTCATGTATGTGTATTGTTGGAGCGGAGCAAGATGGGCATGTCATGCATGGTGTCAGGATGACCGGGAGAATGTGTGTGTCAATTTGGTGCCTGTGATTAAGTTGTAGCACATTGCCATGAGTAGATATGATTAAATGTAGGAATATGAAGTCACTTTTACTGGAACAAAAGAATATATTCAAAGGAGCATGTGTGGACAGGAAACCAGAGGCCAGCAACCTTAAACAAAAGCCCTCACACTGACCAATGACTCATCATGAATGAGAAAGTTCCCTCCCCTAGACCAATAACAAGAGATCTGTACACCCCCAACAGACTCGGTGTATAGCTGATCCCACACAGAAGAGTTTCCTGTTTGTCCCGGGTGATGGTCGAGATGCTATCTGTCCAGTGGCTTTTTGTTTTTACTGAGAGAGAGAGGGATTTGGAGCGAAGGGTGCATTGAGCAAAATATGGTGATGTATTGTTGGCCGTGTCTGTAATGAATTAATTTGTAATAACTGCTTACTGTGTAAATTGTAACCATGTAAATATATATATATATATATATATATATATATATATACTGTACATGTGATATATTGTATACATATCCTTTTAATAACAAATATATACATCAATGAGCTTTGGAGCTCAGACTAGGGGGTATATTTACTAAGGTCCCGATTTTGACCGAGATGCCGTTTTTTCATCAAAGTGTCATCTCGGTAATTTACTAAGCAATAATCACGGCAGTGATGAGGGCATTCGTAATTTTTTGGAAGTCCAACAAAAAAAATACGAATGAATACACCATCGGTCAAAACGCGGCTGTTTAAGTATGAATCTCGGTAATTTACTAAGAAGTGCAAAGCAAAAAAAAACCAAACACTGCCGTGAAAAATTACAACTCGCAAAAAAGTGCTAAAAAAAAACAGACCTGCTTTTTTAATCCGTGATTGTATAGGCATGCAGGGATCCATGAGATCCGTGCATGTATATCAGTGGGAAGGGGTGGGAAAGTGGTTATTTTCTTTAAAAAAATTGCGTGGGGTCCCCCCTCCTAAGCATAACCAGCCTCGGGCTCTTTGAGCCGATCCTGGTTGCAGAAATATGGGGAAAAAATTGACAGGGGTTCCCCCATATTTAAGCAACCAGCATCGGGCTCTGCTCCTGGTTCCAAAAATACGGGGGACAGAAAGAGTAGGGGTCCCCCGTATTTTTAAAACCAGCACCGGGCTCCACTAGCTGGACAGATAATGCCACAGCCGGGGGTCACTTTTATATAGTGCCCTACGGCCGTGGCATCAAAAATCCAACTAGTCACCCCTGGCCGGGGTACCCTGGGGGAGTGGGGACCCCTTCAATCAAGGGGTCCCCCCCCCAGCCACCCAAGAGCCAGGGGTGAAGCCCGAGGCTGTCCCCCCCCCCATCCAATTGGCTGCGGATGGGGGGCTGATAGCCTTTTGTGAAAATGAAAAGATATTGTTTTTAGTAGCAGTACTACAAGGCCCAGCAAGCCTCCCCCGCATGCTGGTACTTGGAGAACCACAAGTACCAGCATGCGGCGGAAAAACGGGCCCGCTGGTACCTGTAGTACTACTACTAAAAAAATACCCAAAAAAAGACAAGACACACACACCTTGAAAGTAATGATTTATTACATGCATCCACACAAACATACATACATACTTACCTTATGTTCACACGAGGATCGGTCCTCTTCTCCAGTAGAATCCATGGGGTACCTGTTGAATAAATTCTACTCACCAGATCCAGGGTCCCAGGCTCCTCGTAGCATCCATTTGTAATCCACGTACTTGATTAAAAAAAAAAACGGAGAGCCGAGCCACGCACTGAAAGGAGACCCATGTTTTCACATGGGCCCCCTTTCCCCGAATGCCAGAAACCCACTCTGACTGATGTCTAAGTGGGTTTCTTCAGCCAATCAGGGAGCGCCACGTTGTAGCACCCTCCTGATCGGCTGTGTGCTCCTGTACTGTCTGACAGGCGGCACACGGCAGTGTTACAATGTAGCGCCTATGCGCTCCATTGTAACCAATGGTGGGAACTTTGTGGTCAGCGGTGAGGTCACTTTCGGTCAACCGCTGACTACAAAGTTCCCACCATTGGTTACAATGGAGTGCATAGGCGCTACATTGTAACACTGCCGTGTGCCACCTGTCAGACAGTACAGGAGCACACAGCCGATCAGGAGGGTGCTACAACGTGACGCTCCCTGATTGGCTGAAGAAACCCACTTAGACATCAGTCAGAGTGGGTTTCTGGCATTCGGGGAAAGGGGGCCCATGTGAAAACATGGGTCCCCTTTCAGTGCGTGGCTCGGCTCTCCGTTTTTTTTTTTTTAATCAAGTACGTGGATTACAAATGGATGCTACGAGGAGCCTGGGACCCTGGATCTGGTGAGTAGAATTTATTCAACAGGTACCCCATGGATTCTACTGGAGAAGAGGACCGACCCTCGTGTGAACATAAGGTAAGTATGTATGTATGTTTGTGTGGATGCATGTAATAAAACTTTACTTTCAAGGTGTGTGTGTCTTGCCTTTTTTTGGGTATTTTTTTAGTAGTAGTACTACAGGTACCAGCGGGCCCGTTTTTCCGCCGCATGCTGGTACTTGTGGTTCTCCAAGTACCAGCATGCGGGGGAGGCTTGCTGGGCCTTGTAGTACTGCTACTAAAAACAATATATTTTCATTTTCACAAAAGGCTATCAGCCCCCCATCCGCAGCCAATTGGATGGGGCGGACAGCCTCGGGCTTCACCCCTGGCCCTTGGGTGGCTGGGGGGGGGGACCCCTTGATTGAAGGGGTCCCCACTCCCCCAGGGTACCCCGGCCAGGGGTGACTAGTTGGATTTTTGATGCCACGGCCGCAGGGCACTATATAAAAGTGACCTCCGGCTGTGGCATTATCTGTCCAGCTAGTGGAGCCCGGTGCTGGTTTTAGAAATACGGGGGACCCCTACTCTTTTTGTCCCCCGTATTTTTGGAACCAGGACCAGGCGCAGAGCCCGATGCTGGTTGCTTAAATATGGGGGAACCCCTGTCTTTTTTTCCCCCATATTTCTGCAACCAGGGTCGGCTCAAAGAGCCCGAGGCTGGTTATGCTTAGGAGGGGGGACCCCACGCATTTTTTTTCTCCGTTTTACAGTGTTTATTTAAAAAAAAAAAAAAAAATGAACCCCAGCACGGATCACACAGATCCGGCCGAGATTCATTGTGATAAAGTCGGCAGTGTTTTGCTAATCACTGCCGTAAAAAACGGGGGAAAAACACGAATGACATCGACATCGGAACAAATGAAAAATCCGAATACGACAGCTTAGTAAATTAGGCGTAATAAATTCAAAAAGTTGCAGTTTTACACTTTCGATGTCATTCGTGATTATTCTCCCACCAAATCGGGAGAATTACGAATGTTAGTAAATATACCCCAATGTGTGAGTGTCTTGTTTTCTCTTATGGGATGTAGTGTTTTGCAATGTACAGCGCACATTTATAGCACATGGTAATAAGATGCGCCTGGCGTCCGCAGTATATATTAGAGCTGGCATTTTAAATCTTTATTAGAAAGTAATATGACTTTAACAAGGGAGACACAGAGAGATTATGGAACCAGCACACGGCGCCCTTATCGCTAATGCCAAGCTTAGTCGGGTCGCTGACTAAGTACCTAGATTAGGGACTTAGTCACTAATAATCGCTCCCCCCCTGCTATGACCCCCTGGTATCACTGAGGTAATCTGGAGTCTCTCCGGAGGAGCTGCGTGTCCCTGTCAGTTAGCATCTTTGTCAGCTGCAGTAGGGAAAATGGCACCTGTGCATAAAATGGAGACGGACTCCTTTTATGGCTTTGTTGCCAGTCTGGGTACTGTGTCCGCTGTTAAGCGTCTGTGTCTGTACACAGTCGGGAGATGCAGTCCGCCCCGGTTAGAAGCCGTGCGTCTCCGTACCCTCATGCCACCATAATGGCCGGCGACCCGCTAACCGAGACGCCGGCCTAGTACTCACCACTCTTCATTCTTCTTGCTCTGTTAGGGGTGGCGGCGTTCTGCGGGAATGTACGCTCGCCATGGTGGGTCTTGCGAATAGTTCCCTCAGGAGCTATAGTAGCATACTGTCAGCGGGGAACGGGACCATTAACCCTGAGAGAGGTTGGGCCGTTCCCACCCCATAGTCCCATGAAGCAGGCAGGCTGGTGCCATCCAGTCCTGCCTGAAAATAACAAACTCAGAAAATATATGCAGAAAACTCTTCAGGAGCTTCCAGAGATGTGATCGGCTCCTCCGGGCACATTTCCTAAACTGAGTCTGGTAGGAGGGGCATAGAGGGAGGGGCCAGCACACCTAATCAAACTTCTAAAGTGCCCATGGCTCCTAGTGGACCCGTCTATACCCCATGGTAATAAATGGATTCCCAGTATCCCCTAGGACATAAGAGAAATAACTTTGTGGGCCCCAAAGCAAAATTTGAAAGGGCCCCCTTCTACAGAAGGGAGGTACAGGGTAACACACACTGGTAGAGTGGGGCACAGGGTGACTCACACATGGGTAAAGTGGGGATACAAGGTGTGACAAGCACACAGGGTTGGGGGAGTACAGTGTGTCATATGCGGGGGGGGGTACAGTGTGTCATACATGGAGGGGTAAGGGGGAACAGGGTGTCACACACACATGGGTAGGGGGTGTACATTGTGTCATACATGGGGGATACTGGGTACAGGGTGTCATACTGGGGTAGAGAGTGTACACTGTGTCATACACATGGGATAGGGGGTTCAGGGGTCCCACACCAGAAGGGGGAGGGGTACAGGGGATACATACTGGAGCACAGTAGGTGGGTACAGGGGGTCACCTACTGGGGGTGAAGAGGGAGCAGGAGGTTAGAGGGGTCACACACCAGAGATGGGAGTGGTATAGGGTACAGGGGGTTCCACACCAGAGGGCAGTAGGTGGGTACAGTGGGTCACATACGAGGGGGGGGGTAGGTGCGCACAGGGGGTCATAACCTAAGGTGGGAGGGGTAGGTAGGTACAGGGGGTCGCACACTGGAGGTGAGGGTGTAGCAGCAGGCACTGAAATCAGTCCGGGCCCCATAACAGCTGCACCCCCTGCACCAGTTATTGGACGACTTAAGGCCCGTACACGCTGGTCGATATATCGGCCGTTCTCTTGAACGGCCGATATATCGCGGGACTGTCGGCCAGTGTGTACGGCCGATACGTCTGTGAACTCCGTAATTCACAGACGTATCGCGTCGGCCGCGCAGCACAGCCGACGGCCAATATATCTACCGATATATTGGCGCGTCGCTGTGTGTGTGCCGACCGCCCGTACACATGCTGCGGCGGCCGGCGGTAATTGACAGCTGAACTGGGCGGGCGTGTGTACACGCCCGCCCAGTTCATGACGTCAGTCCCCGACGGATCGGGCAGTGTGTATGCTGAACACACTGCCCGATCCGTCCATAGATATATCTGCAGATCAATTGATCTGCAGATATATCTACTAGTGTGTACCCACCTTAAGACCTAACTCTGTGCTGACGTAAGCAAGTTTCACCTCAGGTAGTACCCCCTGTTAGGCAGGATACAATAAGAAAGATTCAAACAAAAAAGGGGTTCCCAAGGGAGCTGAGTGATATACTACTTTATGGAAAGAGGTTGTGATTCTGCACCGGTCTAGGTAAATTCAGATACAGTATTCGAAAAGACCAAAAATGGACCATTTATATTGCTAGATCAATTTGCTGATTTAGTCCATTTGCTGGTGCACCCTGAGTCAGAAAGCAAACAGGTATGGGAAAGAAAAGAAGATTCTTGTTTGGGTGCACTCTTTCTATTAACAATCAGAAAAAAATATTTCAAATAAATTTTAAGACTTAGCTTTTATTAATTCTTACCGTAAAATAAACTAGACACCCAAAATACTGCAGGACAAGATATGTTCTGATCCATCATCATGTAAGGTGAATCAAGATGGAAAGATAGATAGAAACAATTTTACTTCCGTCTGCCTTGGATCAGTACAAACCACGTTTGTATTAATAAGACTCTAATCGGTCAGTTGCATGTAAAAAGGTACAGGTATATCAAAAATGTGCGTATCAGTTGCTATATACTGGTATGTATAACGTATATAGGGAGAGAGAGAAATGCCCTTGGGTTGGGAAGGAAATAAGTCAGAGTGGTGATCCTGCTGTTAGTGTTTTTGTCAGAAAAACTTATCACTGCCTATATACGTTATACATACGGGGGAATACATTTCTGATCCAATTGCTTTCAGAAGTCAACTAGATCTTCACCTGACAACCTCAGATCTGTAGATAACAACCCAACGCATTTTGTCCATTCGGACTTCTTCAGGGGTCTAGTATCAATACAGTCATCTAAAAGGACGTATGGAGCATTTATCGGTAGGGTTAAAAGTGTCCCACAGATGGAGAATCAATATAATACTTCAGTGACAAAAAAAACGAGTTTTATGGTAAGAACTTACCGTTGTTAAAACTCTTTCTGCGAGGTACACTGGGCTCCACAAGGATGGACAATGGGGGTGTAGAGTAGGATCTTGATCCGAGGCACCAACAGGCTCAAAGCTTTGACTGTTCCCAGAATGCACAGCGCCGCCTCCTCTATAACCCCGCCTCCCTGCACAGGAGCTCAGTTTTTAGTTAACCAGCCCAATGCAGTAGCAGGAAAAGAGACGACAACGGTTAGTAGCCACATACACCACACACTCACGACAGGAGAAGTGTCAGCGGCTAATGCCATACCAACCCAAAGAAGCTAAGTGCGTCAGGGTGGGCGCCTTGTGGAGCCCAGTGTACCTCGCAGAAAGAGTTTTAACAATGGTAAGTTCTTACCATAAAACTTGTTTTCTGCTGCGGGGTACACTGGGCTCCACAAGGATGGACAATGGGGATGTCCTAAAGCAGTTCCTTATGGGAGGGGACGCACTGTAGCGGGCACAAGAACCCGGCGTCCAAAGGAAGCATCCTGGGAAGCGGCAGTGTCGAAGGCATAAAACCTTATGAACGTGTTCACGGAGGACCACGTAGCCGCCTTACACAATTGGTCACGGGTCGCACCACGTTGGGCCACCCAAGAAGGTCCAGCAGACCGAGTAGAATGGGCCGTAATGTGAGCAGGAGCTGACAGACCAGCCTTCACATAAGCATGTGCAATCACCATTCTAATCCACCTGGCCAGGGTCTGCTTGTGAGCAGGCCAGCCACGTTTGTGAAATCCAAACAAAACAAAGAGAGAATCAGATTTTCGAATAGAAGCAGTTCTCTTCACATAGATACGGAGAGCCCGTACCACATCCAAAGACCGCTCTTTGGAAGACAAGTCAGGAGAGACAAAGGCCGGAACCACAATCTCCTGATTAAGGTGGAACGAGGAAACCACCTTCGGTAAATAACCGGGACGAGTCCGAAGTACCGCCCAGTCACGGTGAAAAATCAGATATGGGGAACTACAGGAAAGGGCACCCAAATCCGTCACTCTTCTAGCAGAGGCAAGAACACCACCTTAAGGGCAAGCCACTTAAGATCAGCTGAACCAAGGGGTTCAAACGGAGGCTCCTGCAATGCCTCCAAAACCACCGACAAGTCCCAAGGAGCCACAGGCGGGACATAGGGAGGTTGTATACGCAACACACCCTGAGTGAAAGTATGAACATCAGGTAAAGTCGCAATTTTTCTCTGAAACCACACCGACAAGGCAGAAATATGAACCTTGAGGGAGGCCAGACGCAGGCCTAAATCCAGGCCCTGCTGCAGAAAAGCCAAAGGTTTGGCTGTACTAAAATTGGAAGCGTCATAATTGTTAGATGCACACCAAACAAAGTAGGAATGTCAGACCCTATGATAAATCCGGGCAGAAGCCGGTTTCCGGGCCCGCTACATAGTTTTAATGACCTCCTCAGAAAAACCCTTAGCCCTCAAGACGGAAGCTTCAAGAGCCCCGCCGTCAAAGACAGCCGGGCTAGGTCCTGGTAGACACAGGGGCCCTGAACGAGGAGGTCTGGATGTTGTGGAAGTAGAATCGGACGCTCTGACGATAGGCCCTGCAGGTCTGAGAACCAGTGCCGTCTGGGCCACGCTGGAGCTATAAGAAAGTAGAATTCCTTTTTCTTGCTTGAACTTCCGAATTACCCTGGGCAGGAGTGACACCGGAGGGAACACGTACGGCAGCCGAAACCTCCACGGCACCGCCAGCGCATCCACGAATGCTGCTTGAGGATCCCTTGTCCTTGCTCCGAAGACCGGAACCTTGTGATTGTGTCGAGACGCCATCAGATCTACATCTGGAAGACCCCACTTTTCCACTAGGAGTTGAAACACTTCTGGATGGAGGCCCCACTTGCCGGCATGCATGTCCTGACGACTGAGAAAGTCCGCTTCCCAATTCAGGACTCCCGGAATGAAGATGGCCGGTAGATAGCGTTCCGCCCAATGTAGAATCCGTGAGACTTCCTTCATTGCCAGACGGCTTCGAGTGCCGCCTTGATGATTTATGTAAGCCACTGTGGTGCCGTTGTCCGACTGCACTTGAACAGGACGGTTGTGAATGAAATGCTGGGCTAGGTTCAATGCAGTGAAGACCGCCCGCAATTCCAGAATGTTGATTGAGAGGAGGGACTCCTCCTTGGTCCACTGACCCTGAAGGGAGTGTTGCTCCAGCACTGCGCCCCAACCTCTTAGACTGGCATCTGTCGTCAACAGGACCCAGTTGGATATCCAGAAGGGACGGCCCCTGCTCAATTGTTGGTCCTGGAGCCACCAGAGCAGCGACAGACGGACCTCCGGAGTCAATGAGATCATTTGAGACCTGATCCGGTGAGGCAGGCCATCCCACTTGGCTAGAATCAGCCTCTGGAGGGGGCGAGAATGGAATTGAGCATACTCCACCATGTCGAATGCTGATACCATGAGGCCCAGCACCTGCATCGCCGAATGTATCGACACTTGCGGACGAGAAAGGAAGCAACGAATCCTGTCCTGAAGCTTCAGGACTTTCTCCTGACACAAGAACAACCTCTGGTTGTGAGTGTCCAATAGCACTCCCAGATGCACCATGCTCTGAGCAGGGATCAGGGAGGATTTCTTCCAGTTGATGAGCCACCGGTGGGCTTGTAGAAACCGGACCGTCATATCTAGATGACGTAGGAGAAGTTCTGGGGAATTTGCCAGGATTAACAAATCATCCAGATACGGCAGTATCCTGACCCCTTGACGGCGAAGTACCACCGCCATCACCGTCATTACTTTGGTGAAGACTCGCGGAGCCATTGTTAAACCAAAAGGTAATGCCCGAAACTGGTAATGGAGGTTGCCAATAGCAAACCTCAGGTATTGCTGATGTGACGCTGCTATAGGAATATGCAGGTAAGCATCCTGTATGTCCAGGGAGACCATGTAGTCCCCAGGTTCCAAAGCCAGAACTATACAGCGAAGGGTTTCCATGCGGAACTTGGAAACTTTCACAAACTTGTTCAATGCCTTGAGGTTGAGAATGGGCCGGGAGGACCCATTCGGTTTCGGGACTAGAAACAGCGGAGAATAGTACCCCAGGCCCCTCTGTGCAAGAGGCACCTGTACTACGACTCCTGTATCCAGGATGGTCTGTACCACCGAATGCAGAGTGTTTGCCTTTATCTGGTCCAACGGGACAGCTGTCTGGCAAAATCGATGAGGGGGTCGGTTTTTGAAGGCTATGGCGTAACCTCGAGTGACAACTTCCCGTACCCAGGCATCTGAAGTGGTTTTCAACCATTCCTGGGTATACCCTAGAAGCCGGTCCCCCAGCCTGGGATCCCCCATGGAGAGGCCCGCCCCGTCATGTGGCAGGCTTATCGGCCTTGGAAGCTGGCTGACGGGCCGCCCAGGCTCTTTTTGGCTTTGGCTTACCAGGTTTGGAAGTGCGGGCCTGCTTGTTGTACTCCTGACCTTTTGCTTTACCTGAAGGACGAAAGGGGCGAAAGGAAGTACCTTTAGCCTTCGACACAGAAGGAGCGGTACTTGGCAGACAGGCAGTTTTGGCAGTAGCCAAGTCAGCCACTATCTTATTTTAAGTCCTCCCCAAACAGAATATCTCCCTTGAAAGGGAGTACCTCCAGGGTTTTTCTAGAGTCCAGATCCACAGACCAGGATCTCAGCCACAATATCCGGCGAGCCAGGACTGACGTAGTAGAGGCCTTGGCTGCTAGGATACCGGCATCAGAAGCCGCCTCTTTAATATAGCGAGAAGCTGTGACAATATATGACAAGCATTGTCTAGCATGGTCAGAAGAGATTTCAGCTTCTAACTCCAAGGCCCATGCTTCAATGGCCTCTGCAGCCCATGTAGCTGCAATAGTGGGCCTTTGTGCAGCACCCGTGAGGGTGTAAATCGCTTTAAGACAACCCTCCACACGTTTATCCGTAGGCTCTTTTAGAGACGTGACGGTAGTGACAGGCAGAGCTGAGGAAACCACCATCCTACCCACATGTGAGTCTACTGGAGGAGGCGTTTCCCAATTCTTAGACAGCTCTGGCGCGAGGGGATAGCGAGCCAGCATCTTCTTTTAAATGCACAAACTTCGTACCCGGGTTTTCCCAGGGTTCCTGACGTATATCCACTAGGTGATCAGAGTGAGGTAAAACTTGTTTAACCACCTTCTGACGCTTGAACCTATCTGGTTTCTTAGGAGGTACGGATGGCTCAGGATCATCCGTAATCTGTAGAATTAACTTAATAGCCTCCAAAAGATCAGGAACATCCACATGTGAACTACCCTCCCCATCAGCAGTATCTGAGCCAGAACCTGTGGGGTCAGTGTATGTGCCGTCTTCATCAGACGAGGTGTCAGTGACAGCAGTAGATTGTGAGGAGACAAGCGCTCGCTTAGAGGACCCCTTGGACTAAGGCGAGCGATGATCAGACTTTTTAGTAGTCAGGGACTGGTTGAACTTCTTCAATTGAGCAGATAAATCGTCCGCCCACGGCGGGTTAGCTGCAGGGACCACATACGGTTGTTCCGGCATTGAGGGTCCCATAGGGGGTGTTAGTTTATGAACTAGCATATGCAGAAGCGTGGAAAAAGCGGCCCACGGTCGGTCATTATGTACCTCCGTTGCCACAGTCCCACTGGGGGGCAAGGAGCCCCCAGAACCAGAGCCCACAGCTGCTATATTCCCCTCATAGGGATCTGTGGCTTCAGCAACACCGCCAGTGTGTTCAGCCCCAGAACCGTTACCCTCAGAAGCAGACATGATATAACTTGCAGTATCAGGTAACACAGTACAACTGGCAGCAGCACAATACCTCTTACCCAAACCCCTGCGCAGTGTAGTCAGCACTAGCAGAGATATGGTGACTAAATCACAGAGAAAAATACGTATTAAAGTATATCTTTGTGAAAATCCTATATCAATATAAAACTTAACGCACCAAGCCCCCTCAGGTTATAGAATATAGGGATAGCAAGTTGAGTGAAAGACACGAAATGGACACCACTCAGCTATCTAATGCACACACAGATAGTCACAGTTTGTACAATGCAGAGGTTATTACTAACAATAATACTGCACTGGACTAGCTTATATATATATATATATATATATATATATATATATATATATATAGCTATATAGTCAATAGATATACATCCAGTTCTTACAGTGTAGTGTTATATCACAGGGAAATTGTACTAGAAAACCCTGACTAAATGCACTCTTTCTTAACTAGCACTGTCTAAAAAGGCAGGTAGAATACTTAAGTGTCATGTAAAGTCACAGCACTGACAACCAGGCGGCTTTACACAGGAGGATTTGCGCAAGCAGTCCCAGGGATAATGGCGCCCAGACACTGACAGGGAGAGAGGGAGAGACAGATATGCAGCTCCAGTTGACACCCGATCGCACGGCTGCAAAAAACTGCAGCGTGCGATCCGGTCGGAATGACCCCCATTGTTTCCACTGTTCTGTACACTGTACCCAGTGGTGCAAGTAGAAATATTTCCTTAGTGGTACTGAGTGTGCTGAAAAATGGGCGTGGTCAAGTGTCATGAGGGGGCATGACCACATGACACTAGGGGAGTGGCTACATTACACTAAGGGTGTAGCCACACAGCATAGTCCCTTTTTTTTGCACTCTGGAGGCAAGGCTAGAAATATACAGTATTGCCTCCAGTATATTAGAAATATATAGTAATAACCCCACTATAATAGAAATATATTGTAATGCCCCCAGTATAATAGAAATATATTGTAATGCCACCAATTTAATAAAAATACATAGTAATGCCCCCATTATAACAGGAATATATACTGTAGTAGTACCCCCGTTATAATATAAATATATAGTATTGTCCCGCATTACAATATAAATATATGGTGATGCCCCATAATAATAGACATATACTGCATCCGGAAAGCATTCACAGCGCTACACTTTTTCCACATTTTGTTATATGACAGCCTTATTCCAAAATAGAATAAATTAATTTTTCCCTCAAAATTCTACACACAATACCCATAATGACAACGTGAAAAAAATAAGATTTTAAACCTACCGGTAAATCTTTTTCTCGTAGTCCGTAGAGGATGCTGGGGACTCCGTAAGGACCATGGGGATAGACGGGCTCCGCAGGAGACATGGGCACTTTAAGAAAGACTTTAGGTATGGGTGTGCACTGGCTCCTCCCTCTATGCCCCTCCTCCAGACCTCAGTTAGAGAAACTGTGCCCAGAGGAGACGGACAGTACGAGGAAAGTATTTTTGTTAATCCAAGGGCAAGATTCATACCAGCCACACCAATCACACCGTATAACTTGTGATAAACGAACCAGTTAACAGTATGAAAACAACATAGCATCAGTCCAAGACCGATGAAAACTATAACATAACCCTTATGTAAGCAAAACTATATACAAGTCTTGCAGAAGTCGTCCGCACCTGGGACTACGGACTACGAGAAAAAGATTTACCGGTAGGTTTAAAATCTTATTTTCTCTTACGTCCTAGAGGATGCTGGGGACTCCGTAAGGACCATGGGGATTATACCAAAGCTCCCAAACGGTCGGGAGAGGGGGTAATTCCAAGTTGATCGCAGCAGGATTTTTGATAGCAACTGGGCAAAACCATATGCACTGCAGGGGAGGCAGATATAACATGTGCAGAGAGAGTTAGATTTGGGTGTGGTGTGTTCAATCTGCAATCTAATTTGCAGTGTAAAAATAAAGCAGCCAGTATTTACCCTGCACAGAAATAAAATAACCCACCCAAATCTAACTCTTTCTGCACATGTTATATCTGCCTCCCCTGCAGTGCACATGGTTTTGCCCAGTTGCTATCAAAAATTCTGCTGCGATCAACTTGGAATTACCCCCGGGAGAGTGCGGATGACTCTGCAGCACTGATTGAGCAAACAGGAGGTCCTCCTCAGCCAGGGTATCGAACTTATAGAACTTTGCAAAGGTGTTTGAACCCAACCAAGTAGCAGCTCGGCATAGTTGTAGTGCCGAGACCCCTCGGGCAGCCGCCCAAGACGAGCCCACCTTCCTAGTGGAATGGGCCTTGACCGATTTTGGTAACGGCAATCCAGCCGTAGAATGCGCCTGCTGAATCGTGTTACAGATCCAGCGAGCAATAGTCTGCTTTGAAGCAGGGGCGCCAACCTTGTTGGCTGCATATAGGACAAACAGTGCTTCTGTTTTTCTGACTCTAGCCATTCTGGCCACGTAAATTTTCAAAGCCCTGACTACATCAAGGGACTCGGAATCCTCCAAGTCTCGCGTAGCCACAGGCACCACAATAGGTTGGTTCATATGAAAAGATGACAGCACCTTAGGCAAGAATTGAGGACGGGTCCGCAATTCCGCTCTATCCATATGGATAGGGGCTTTTATGAGACAAAGCCGTCAATTCCGACACTCGCCTAGCCGAAGCCAAGGCTAATAACATGACCACCTTCCAAGTGAGATATTTTAACTCCACCGTTTGAAGTGGTTCAAACCAGTGCGACTTAAGGAAACTCAACACCACGTTAAGGTCCCAAGGCGCCACCGGAGGTATAAAAGGAGGCTGAATATGCAGCACTCCCTTCACAAAAGTCTGTACTTCTGGGAGAGAAGCCAATTCTTTTTGAAAGAAAATGGATAATGCCGAAATCTGAACCTTAATGGAGCCTAATTTTAGGCCCAAATTCACTCCAGTCTGTAGGAAGTGAAGGAAACGGCCCAGATGGAATTCTTCCGTAGGAGCATTCCTGGCCTCACACCAAGAAACATATTTTCGTCATATACGGTGATAATGTTTAGCTGTCACGTCTTTCCTAGCCTTTATCAGCGTAGGAATGACCTCATCCGGAATGCCTTTTTCCGCTAGGATCCTGCGTTCAACCGCCATGCCATCAAACGCAGCCGCAGTAAGTTTTGGAACAGACAGGGCCCCTGTTGCAACAGGTCCTGTCGTAGAGGAAGAGGCCACGGATCTTCTGTGAGCATTTCCAGCAGATCCGGATACCAGGTCCTTCGTGGCCAATCTGGAACAATGAGAATTGTTCTCACTCCTCTTTTTCTTATTATTCTCAACACCTTGGGTATGAGAGGAAGAGGAGGAAACACATAGACCGACTGGAACACCCACGGTGTCACTAGGGCGTCTACAGCTACCGCCTGAGGGTCTTTTGATCTGGCGCAATACCTCTGTAGCTTTTTGTTGAGGCGGGACGCCATCATGTCTATCTGGGGCAGTCCCCACTGACTTGCAATCTGTGCGAAGACTTCCTGATGAAGTCCCCACTCTCCTGGATGCAGGTCGTGTCTGCTGAGGAAGTCTGCTTCCCAGTTGTCCAATCCCGGAATGAACACTGCTGACAGAGCGCTTACATGATTTTCCGCCCAGCGAAGAATCCTGGCGGCTTCCGCCAGTGCCACTCTGCTCCTTGTGTCGCCTTGGCGGTTTACATGAGCCACTGCGGTGATGTTGTCTGACTGGATCAGAACTGGTCGGTCGCGCAGTAAGGTCTCCGCTTGACGTAGGGCGTTGTATATGGCCCTCAGTTCCAGGATGTCGATGTGAAGACAAGTCTCTTGACTTGACCAAAGACCTTGGAAGTTTCCTCCCTGCGTGACTGCTCCCCAACCTCAGAGGCTCGCGTCCGTGGTCACCAGGATCCAGTCCTGAATGCCGAACCTGCGGCCTTCTAGAAGGTGAGCACTCTGCAGCCACCACAGGAGAGATACCCTGGCTCTGGGGGACAGGGTGATCAACCGATGCATTTGTAGATGCGACCCGGACCATTTGTCCAATAGTTCCCATTGGAAAGTCCTTGCATGGAACCTGCCGAAGGGAATGGCTTCGTATGATGCCACCATCTTTCCCAGGACTCGAGTGCAGTGATGCACTGACACCTGTTTTGGCTTCAATAAGTTCCTGACTAGAGTCATGAGTTCCTGAGCATTTTCTATCGGAAGATAAACCTTTTTCTGGTATGTATCCAGAATCATGCCCAAGAAAGTCAGACGAGTCGTAGGAACCAACTGCGACTTCGGGATGTTGAGAATCCAGCCGTGTTGCTGTAACACCTACAGTGAAAGTGACACGCTGTTCAGTAACTGCTCTCTTGATCTCGCTTTTATGAGGAGATCGTCCAAGTACGGGATAATTGTGACACCTTGCTTGCGCAGGAGCACCATCATTTCTGCCATTACCTTGGTGAAAATCCTCGGGGCCGTGGAAAGCCCAAACGGCAACGTCTGAAATTGGTAATGACAATCCTGTACCGCAAATCTCAGGTACACGTGATGAAGTGAATAAATGGGAACATGAAGGTATGCATCTTTTATGTCCAGAGATACCATAAAATCCCCCCCTTCCAGGCTGGCGATGACCGCTCTGAGCGATTCCATCTTGAACTTGAACCTCTTCAAGTATAGGTTCAGGGATTTTAAATTTAAAATGGGTCTGACCGAACCGTCCGGTTTCGGGACCACAAATAGGGTTGAGTAATATCCCTTCCCTTGAAACAGGGGGACCTTGACCACCACCTGTTGAAGGTACAATTTGTGAATTGCATTTAACCCTATCTCCCTTTCTGGGGGAGAAGCTGGCAAGGCCGATTTGAAAAACCGGCGAGGAGGCACCTCTTCGAATTCCAGCTTGTAACCCTGGGAAACAATTTCTATTGCCCAGGGATCCACCTGTGAGTGAACCCAGATGTGGCTGAAAATTCGAAGACGTGCCCCCACTGGGGCGGACTCCTGTAGCGGAGCCCCAGTGACATGCGGTGGATTTTGTAGAGGCCGGGGAGGACTTCTGTTCCTGGGAACTAGCTGTGTTGTGCAGTTTTTTTCCTCTGCCCTTACCTCTGGTAAGAAAGGACGCACCTCGTACTTTCCTGTTTCTTTGTGATCGAAAGGACTGCATTTGATAATGTGGTGCTTTCTTAGGCTGTGAGGGAATATAAGGTAGAAAATTTGATTTACCCGCTGTAGCTGTGGAGACCAGGTCAGAGAGACCTTCCCCAAACAATTCCTCACCCTTGTAAGGTAAAACCTCCATATGCCGTTTTGAGTCGGCATCACCTGTCCATTGTCGGGTCCATAGGACTCGTCTAGCAGAAATGGACATCGCGTTGATTCTAGAACCCAGTAGACTAATGTCTCTTTGAGCATCTCTCATATACAGGACCCCATCTTTTATATGCCCTAGGGTCAATAAAATGGTATCCTTATCTAGGGTCTCAATATCCGCTGATAAGGTATCTGTCCATGCTGCTACCGCGCTACAAACCCAGGCCGACGCAATCGCCGGTCTGAGTAAGGTACCTGAATGTGTGTAAATGGACTTCAGGATAACCTCCTGCTTGCAGTCAGCAGGGTCCCTGAGGGTATCCGTATCTTGGGATGGCAGCACTACCTTTTTGGATAAGCGTGTTAATGCCTTGTCCACCCTAGGGGAGGATTCCCACCGTATCCTGTCCGTTGGCGGGAAAGGAAACGCCATAAGAATCCTTTTGGGAATCTGCAGTTTTTTGTCTGGAGATTCCCAAGCTTTTTCACATAATTTGTTCAACTCATGTGAGGGGGGAAAGGTTACCTCCAGGTTTCTTTCTTTTATACATGTGTACCCTCGTGACAGGGACAGGGGGTTCCTCTGTGATATGCAAAACATCTTTTATTGCAATGATCATATATCGAATACATTTAGCCACTTTTGGCTGTAATTTTGCATCATCATTGTCGATACTGGAATCAGAGTCCGTGTCGGTATCTGTGTCTACAATTTGGGATAGTGGGCGCTTTTGAGACCCCGAAGGTCCCTGCGACATAGGGACAGACATGGGTTGACTCCCTGGCTGTTCCCTAGCTTCAGCTTTGTCTAATCTTTTGTGCAATAAATTTACATTAGCACTTAAAACCTTCTACATATCCATCCAGTCAGGTGTCGGCGTTGTCGACGGAGACACCACACTCATTCTCTCTTTCTCCTCCCCCTGAAAGCCTTCTACCTCAGACATGTCGACACACGCGTACCGACACACCACACACTCAGGGAATCCTCTTATCTGAAGACAGTTCCCCCACAAGGCCCTTTGGAGAGACAGAGAGAGAGTATGCCAGCACACACCCAGCGCTATATGACCCAGGAATAAAAACTATATAAATATATGTTTACCCAGTAGCGCTGTTTGTACATATATAAATGCGCCAAATTATGTGCCTCCCCCCCCCTTCCTTCTTCAAAACCCTCTTTCACCGTGGTTAAGCAGGGGAGAGTCCGGGGAGCTTCCTCTCAGCGCTGTGCTGTGGAGAAAATGGCGCTGGTGAGTGCTGAGGGAGAAGCCCCGCCCCCTCGGCGGCGGGCTTCTGTCCCGCTCAAATATACTGAAAACTGGCGGGGGCTCATTATATATACAGTGCCCAACTGTATATATACTTATTTTTGCCAGAAAGAGGTTTAAATGCTGCCCAGGGCGCCCCCCCTGCGCCCTGCACTCTTACAGTGACTGCCGTGTATGGGAGCAATGGCGCACAGCTTCACCGCTGTGCGTTACCTCAGTGAAGATCATGAAGTCTTCTGCCGTCTTTGAAGTCTTCTTTTCTTCTCATACTTTCTATCTTCCGGCTCTGTGAGGAGGACGGCGGCGCGGCTCTGGGACGGACGGCGAGGGTGAGACCTGCGTACCGATCCCTCTGGAGCTAATGGTGTTCAGTAGCCTTTGAAGCAGAGCCTTGAAACTCACAGAAGTAGGTCTGCTTCTCTCCCCTCAGTCCCTCGATGCAGGGAGTCTGTTGTCAGCAGGCTCCCTGAAAATAAAAAACCTAACAAAATACTTTCTCAGGAGAGCTCCCTGTAATGCACAAAGTCTCCTCTCGGCACAGTAGTAAACTGAGGTCTGGAGGAGGGGCATAGAGGGAGGAGCCAGTGCACACCCATACCTAAAGTCTTTCTTAAAGTGCCCATGTCTCCTGCGGAGCTCGTCTATCCCCATGGTCCTTACGGAGTCCCCAGCATCCTCTAGGACGTAAGAGAAAGTTTTTTAGGGATTTTTGCAAATTTATTCAAAATAAAAAAGTAACATAAACATGTACATAAATATTCACAGCCTTTGCCATGAAGCTCAAAATTGAGCTCAGGTGCATCCTGTTTCCAGTGATCATCCTTGAGATGTTCATACAGCTTAATTGGAGTCCACCTGTGGTAAATTCAGTTGATTGGACATGATTTGGAAAGGCACACACCTGTCTAAGGTCCCACACTTGACACTGCATGTCTGAGCACAAACCAAGCATGAAGTCAAAGGAATTATCCATAGACCTCCGAGACAGGATTTCTCGAGGCACAAATCTGAGGTACAGAAAAATATCTGCTGCTTTGAAAGTCCCAATGAGTACAGTGGCCTCCATCATTCGTAAATGGAAGAAGTTCGGAACCACCAGGACTCTTCCAAGATCTGGTCGGCCGTCTAAACTGAGCGATTGGGGAAGAAGGGCCCTAGTCAGGGAGGTGACCAAGAACCCGATGATCACTCTTTCAGAGCTGCAGCATTCCGATGTGGAGAGAGGAAATCCTTCCAGAAGGACAACCATCTCTGCAGCAATCCACCAATCAGGCCTGTAAAAAGCACATGGCAGCCCACCTGGAGTTTGCCGAAATACACCTGAAGGACTCTCAGACCACGAGAAACAAAATTGTCAGTTCTGATGAGATAAAGATTGAACTCTTTGGTGTGAATGCCAGGTGTCATGTTTGGAGGAAAGCAGGCACCGCTCATCACCAGGCCAATGCCATCCCTACAGTGAAGCATAGTGGTGGCAGCATCATGCTGTGGGGATGTTTTTCAGCAGCAGGCACTGGGAGTCAGGATAGAGGGAAAGCTGAATGCAGCAATGTACAGAGACATCCTGGATGAAAACCTGCTCCAGAGCACTCTTGACCTCAGACTGGAGCGATGGTTCAGTTTTCAGCAGGACAACGACCTAAGCATACAACCAAGATATCAAAGGAGTGGCTTCAGGACAACTCTGTGAATGTCCTTGAGTGGCCCAGCCAGAGCCCAGACTTGAATCCGATTGAACATCTCTGGAGAGATGTGAAAAATGGCTGTGCACCGACGCTTCCCATCCAACCTGATGGAGCTTGAGAGGTGCTGCTGTCAAAGTCAGAAAAATATCATGCTACACGTTGCCATATATTCACCTCATGCGCGTGCCTGCTGCACGTGCACATTCTCTCCCGTGCGTGCGGATACTCGCAGCCGCGTGATGGCGCCTCGGCCATGCGCTCGAGCGCGTAGTATGTGCATTTACGGTAGAGTTTGTGTGCGTCTAGCGGGCGACTCAATCGTTAAATAATAACACAAAATAGTATGTTTTATAGATAATGTTCCCCTTAATAATGACTGTAAGTTTGTTTAATGTAAATGGTCGCTGGACAGAGGAATTCCTCTTTGTATGGTACGAAGGGTCAGACAGGGTTTGAACAGCTGTGTCTGGTACCTAACTAAAGAACATTTTAATAGCTACAATCCGGTGTTGGTTAGGTAAAGATTAATCGCTCCTGCGTATAGTTATGGCCATTAGTAGATTCTGGACATTTCATATATTTGCGATTCATTACCCATGCGGCGGGAACCTTCAGATTCCCACCCACCTGAGCAGTTTGATATAGTCACAGCCCACCTGTTCAAACTAACCTATGACCTTTTGTTATGATGCGAGGAGACATTCCTGTGTCCAATGAACAATGAGATTATAGGTCCCTTTGTAGTATACTGTACTCAGTGTATATAAGATCAGCCAGCCTGGGCAGCTCCCCCACTCTCCACAAACGGTTTTCATATTGACTAACTCGGAGCTGGTACCAGGCTGCGCAGCGATCATTCCCAGTGTGTGTAAGTAATTCTCTGTAATCATCTCGCTCTTTGTTTGTATTGGCCACATTCTCTCTCTCTCTCTCTCTCTGTTTAGTATAAGATTGTAACGTTATTGTATATTTCTGTCTAGATATTCTGTTAGAATTATATGTTAGCTTGTAGTGTATGACTTGTAAACTGTTTTACCCCTTTTCGATATAACTAAAAGCTTGTTAGTAAAGGTGTTGGATCCTTAGCACGGTATCGTGTGTTCATTACATTGCAGAGGGTAATAGGAGCGTCTCGATCGCTCAAACAGCTTTAGTATTAACAAGGTTAAGCAGCGTTATATCGCTATAGTGTTTCAGTACAAGGTTTACAGTATAAGAGTATCCTTTCTGTGTGTTACATTCAAGGTTTACTGATTGTCATCTTGTGAGCGTCTGCGCCGCTCGTGATCTCCTCGTGGTCTCGAGCGTCCGCTACGCTGGTAGCGTAGCATTACGGTAGTCGCTCGCCTATAGCGTGCTCGGCACCAAGCGTAAGCTGTGAGCGAGCGTGCCGCGTGTGCGTCTCGATCACGGCCGAGCGTATGCTACGCTAAGCGCGTAACCTTACGGTACCCCATACGCCAATTGCGTACTGAGTCTCTTACCCATATAGTTAAGGTCATAAGATAATCATAATCAGCATTATCAATTGGCGGTTCCTCCGTCCTCCACATATCCACACTGACGAAAGCAGACGTGATCTGCCAGCAAGGGCGGGAAGGCAGTAGTGCTGGCTAGATAAGCGTCTGTTTCGCTACGTTATAGGAGTGCTTGTGGAATCCGGAACCGGAGGTAAGAACAATACGCTATTGTCTTTTTTTAAAACTGTTTATTTCTGTTTTGCGTACACACGCACGCACGCACGCACACACACAACTGTATCTCTTTTCATTTGTGTATTTTCACATATCACCTTCCTGTTTGCCATTTCACAATTGATAACGTGCTAAGAAAGATTTGTTGCTATTGATAGTTAAAAAGTAAAAATAATACGTAAGGAAGTAATTTGTAAAACACGCACACGGCTTGCCTAAAATACAAGGAAGTTCTGTGTGGTGTTCAGTAGATGATTACAGTTAAAGGTCATTTACATTGATAAACGTGTTAGTTGTGTTACTGTGGACATACCTGGCTTACGTACACGTGTCTCTAACAAGGGGCAGAACGAGTGTACGCGTCGCAAGGGCCGACGCACGGAGCGTATATTACGCAACGGAGTGTCTGGGTACGCCCACATAATACAAATCACACGATAGTATTATTTTAAATAGGCGAAAAGGAGGCAACGCGATAATAGCGCAAATCGATCTCAGTGTCCAAAATTTTAAGCTAATAGATCCTTCTCTAATTTGCAACTCATCTGGACTAGACTGTGTTACTGAATGAAAGGGATTTCTGCGCAGAAACGAAAGTAAAGTGCATATGAGGTGAAAGAGTGTGTATACATATATATGTTTCTAAAATTTTTGGGGTTGAACCACAGGAAATCATCGAGTTCTCGTGAGGTACATACGTGTAAGTGACTGCATGGTGGCTTGGGAGGCATCCCTTGTTAAACATTTAAAAAAAAAAAAAGAGCATTAGAGTATAGAGGACCAGGAGGTCTACTGTAGCACAGACCAGGAGGTCCAGACAGACCAGGAGGTCCAGGTACAGCAGACTAAGAAGTCCGCTATAGTTAAAGAGTAAAGGAGCACAACACCAGGAAGGGTTGGTGCGGTACCCATATAGGCCATTAAGCTCAGGCTGAAGGAATTCGCAGCCACAATTTTCGATTCCACTGGTCGCTCCGCACATAAGATTAGTTGCTTATGTGCAGAACGATTGTACCGCACGTAATTGTGTGCATTAGTTAGTAACTTGACCCAGTACCATTTGCGTACGCTAGAGGGGTCACAAACGCTATTTGTACATTCTAACGTGATTTGTGTAATTTTTTTTATTTTAAGGGAGGTTCGCTGGTCACTCGGGAACTATCCAACAACCAATAGTTACTGGAAAGGGTTAAGTGCTCTTCGGATCACACCCACATGTTCCAGTAAATAGAGGTTCAGGTCGCAGGGGCCCTAGGTTGAGTACGCCAGCGCTAAGGCAGTGTGTGGGCGTATTGGTCGACGTGGGCGAGTGAGTGGAGTACTCGGTAAACGCCGCCGCCGGCCTACCCAGGACATCTTGGTTTTTGTAAGGGTTCGCTGAAGACCCTGATTTGAAGGTCAGAGGTAGTGAAAGCAGCACCTGCAAAGATGGGGGCCAGTTGTTCAGGTAGGGGGCGATCAACCTCGGTTCGGGTTGACTTAGTAAACCGACCAATCGGGTCGGCAAGGTATGTAATGTGTGAGAAATACGGATCACACACAGAGGTTTTGTGCGATGAATGGGAAAGAATGACTGTGCATGATGGGGTTAAGTTCCCACGGGTAGGCAGTTTTAGCCCAGATGTGTTACAAAATCTAAGGAGAAGGATATGTCTCATTAAATCTGCAAAGAGACGGATCAAACATTATGACTATTTACAGTTATGGCAGCAGGAGGGTGAAATACAGAGAGGATTGGCTCAGGCGGCTGGATCTAACCCTATCAAGAAACTGATAGCCACGGCGCCACCGCCACCATACATAACGGGAGAGCAGGTGGTTACAGAGAATGGCACACTGGTGAATGATAAACATGCACTTAGTAACTGTATAAATGTTAAGAATAATGTGACTAAGATTATTGATGCAAATACTAATCCGTGCAAGCTGTACCCTGTTTTAAACTTTCCCCAGGAGTGTGATCAAGAGGATGAGCCAACAACAATATCGGCACTCTCTCTAGCAGCCACCATAGCAGAAACAACAGTGGGCACGGCCCAACCCGTAAGATTAGCGTCAAAGCCCCCTAGCGGAGGGACAGGTGAGGTCGTATCAACTGGTAAGTACAGCACCATACACTATGCTGAAACCATTTCACCACATATTGTAGAATCTACTCAGAATGATGTTATTGGACTTAATCCCGTTAGGGTAATAGCAGTGCCAAATGGGAAAACTGACACTTCAGGAGTCACTCCTGTCAGAAACATCGCCATGCACTGCCCCTTTTCCCGAATGGAATTAAGAACAATGGTGTCTGAATTCCCTGATCCTAGGAAAGATCTAGCTGCTAGCCAGAAATACATTAGAGATCTAGGAAATACTGTGGAGCCCAATAACAAAGACTGGCAGATATTGCTGAGGGCATGTTTACCCTCCAATGTCGACTCAGCAAGATTTTTAGCTGACTGTAAATTAGATGAAGATGTACCCCTTACGGATGTGTACAACCAAGATAATGTAAAGAAAATACATTTACAGTTAAAAGAGTATTTTCCAGCTGTTGCCAAATGGAACAAATTTTTTTCCATCAAACAAAAAGAGGGAGAAACAGCTGCTGATTATTTTCATAGGGCACTACAGGAAATGGCTAAGTATACAGGCATAGAAGACATTAAGACAAATGTAAATCATAGAGCAGTAGCAGTATCTGTGTTAATGGAAGGTTTAAAGGAAGTATTAAGGACAAGGGTACAGACCACCCAACCATGTTGGCGAGGTCTGTCGGTGGCTACTTTGAGAGAGGCCGCTGTTGATCATGATCGGAATATCACCAGACACAGGGAGTCACAAAGTGATAAGTTAATGGCCGTAAGTATACAGGCCCTGACCACAAGGCCACCTCTGTATAAATCTCCGACCCCTGTGGGTAAGTCAAATGTGGTAACTTGTTATTACTGTCATAAAGAGGGACATTTTGCACGAGACTGTAGATCGAAAAATGCACAAAAATCATATCAACCTCCTAGACAACGACATGACACACAAAAATGGGATCAAGGACCGCAGAGACGGAGTTATGAGCCACACGCAGGGGAAACAAGAAGGTATCCCCCAAAAAGAGACTGGCAAGTTTCTAAAAACACCCATTCACCCCCTTCACAGGTGATAGCTGCAACTGCAATACAGGGAGGTCACCATACACCATAGGGGTGTGGCCATACCTGTAATCTGCAGCCAGTAAAATTGATTGCGAGTCCTGGAAGTGAACCCGAGGTCACAATCGATGTAGCTGGTAGATCTCTAAATTTCCTTGTAGATACGGGGGCGGCCAAGTCAGTGATAAATTCGACCGTGGGCACGAGAACCACTGGTAAAACAATTCCAGCCATGGGAGTAACAGGAGTAGTACGACAATATCCTTTAAGCAAGCCAGCAGAGATTACGATAGGGCCTTTGCATACCAAGCATTCTTTTCTGCTGGCTGCATCGGCTCCGACTAATCTCTTAGGGAGAGATTTACTGTGCAAAATGGGATGCGTCATATACTGTACTCCTGAAGGTGTGTTCTTGGACATACCCGAAAACCACGCTCAGGAAGCGCAAGATATGCTAGACTCCCCAACAAGATTAATGTCACACACTGTTATTGTAAATAGGTGTCCGTCCAAGGTAGAAGAAATGATTTCCCAGATACCGGAGTCACTTTGGACCAAAGATGGACAAGACACTGGATTGATGGCAAATGTAGCCCCAGTAGTTGTGCAAGTAAAAGATGGTAGGATAGCTCCAAAAATCCCACAATATCCTCTGAAGCCAGAGGTGGAGTTAGGAGTTTACCCTGTAATAGAGCGCTTGCTACAACAGGGCATTCTGGTAAGGACATCCAGCACTGCAAATAGTCCCATCTTCCCTGTTAAAAAGAGTGGGGGGAGGGGTTACAGATTAGTGCAGGATCTAAGAGGGGTCAACAAAATAGTTGAGTCAATTCCCCGTAGTGCCAAATCCAGCTGTCATCCTAATGCAAATCCCTCCCACTGCCAAATTTTTCACTGTGATTGACCTCTGCTCCGCTTTCTTCTCGGTACCTCTGCACCCTGACAGTCAATACTTATTCGCATTCACATACAGGGGAGTTCAGTATACCTGGACTCGCTTACCACAAGGGTTCATAGACAGTCCAAGTATTTTCTCACAGGCCCTGCATGATTGTTTACAGTCTTTCCAACCAGTGAGTGGATCAGTATTGATCCAGTACGTGGATGATTTACTACTGTGTTCAGATTTACTGGAAGCGTCCCTGAGAGATACGAAACAGCTCCTGTTTCATCTTTCAGACACAGGACACAAGGTTTCCAAAGACAAGTTACAGTTATGCCAGACCCGTGTGAAGTATTTGGGACACTGTCTGACACAAGGACTGAGACACCTTACCGCTGATAGAATTCAAGCAATTCGTGACATGACCCTGCCACAAACCCAGCAACAGATTAGAACGTTTTTAGGAATGTGTGGGTATTGCCGTAACTGGATCCCAGGTTTTTCCATACTAGCCCTACCTTTGCAGGAGATGGTCTCATCAAGTAAATCTGATCGGATTTCGCACACAGACGAATCTGAGATGGCATTTGAAAGACTAAAACAGTGCCTAACACAGGCACCGGCATTAGGTATGCCTGACTATGGGGAAACCCTTTGAGCTGTACGGAACAGAGAGTGCTGGTTGCGCAGCAGGTGTCTTAACCCAGAAGCATGGTGATGCCAGCAGGCTGGTAGCCTACTACAGCGCTCAGCTAGATACGGTAGCACGATCCCTCCCCACATGCTTGCGAAGCGTTGCAGCAATAGCATTGCTAGTTACGAAAAGCGAAGATGTAGTGCTAGGACACAACCTCACAATTCATACACCACATGCAGTGTCAGCCTTACTGAATTCTGCCCAAACCAGACACGTCTCATCAGCGCGGTTTACAAGATGGGAATTGGCATTGATGGCCCCCGTAAACATTACCATAAGGAGATGCAGCGCATTAAATCCTGCAACGTATCTCCCAGGTGTGCCTGGACAGGCACAAAGGGTGGAGGATGAGAGTGATGGTGAAGGAGGATTTAATACAGGGGATGACACGCATGATTGTATGGAATATTTGACCCAAAATTTCACGGCAAGGCCTGACATCAGTGACAACCCACTGGAAGATGTAGATTTTACTTTCTACACTAACGGTAGTTGTCACAGACAGACGGACTCGGGAGACTTGTGTACTGGATACGCAGTCGTAGATGACCAAGGTACCATAGAAGCAGAACTGCTAGGCCCACCTCACTCAGCACAAGTTGCTGAACTGGTTGCCCTAACCAGAGCATGTGAATTGGCTAAGGGCAAGTCAGCCAATATTTACACAGATTCTAGGTACGCATTCAGAGTAGTCCATGATTTCGGAGCCCTATGGCGCCTCAGAAATTTCATGACGGCAGCTGGCACACCCGTAGCGCATGCAGCCCACATCAAAAGACTTCTAACAGCGATACAGGAACCCGACAGAGTGGCTGTTATCAAGTGTAAAGCTCACACGTATAGCCAAGACCCGGTATCACTTGGTAACAGCCGAGCAGACAAAGCTGCTAAATCAGCAGCCGGTACCCCCAGACAAACAGACATCACACAACTGATGGTATTTAATACTGTAAACACGCAGAAATTGCGTGAAATGCAAAATTTGTGTTCCCCACAGGAAAAGGCAGTTTGGAGGTCAAAAGGATATGGCCAGGAGTCCTCAGGACTCTGGACAGATGGACATGGTAAACCAGTGGCACCCAGAGTATACCTTCCAAGTCTAGCGGAAGCAGCACAAGGGCTGACTCATCTAGGCAAAGAAGGGATGTGCAAGCTAGTAAGAGCTTATTGGTGCGCCCCAGGATTTTCTTCCCATGCGGGTAAAAGAGCAATGACATGTCTCACCTGCTTGAGGAAGAATATCGGAAAGGCAATACCAACAGAACCATCCCATATCCCTCCGACAGATGGCCCTTTCCAGGTAATACAAATTGATTTCATACAATTGCCACCTTGTAGAAATTTAAAATATGTTTTGGTCTGTATTGATGTGTTCTCAAATTGGGTTGAAGCATTTCCCGCGGCCACAAATACCGCTGTATTTACTGCAAAGAAAATTGTGCAGGAATTTGTGTGTAGGTACGGTATCCCTAGAATAATTGAGAGTGATAGGGGTACCCATTTCACCGGTGAAGTCTTTCAAACAATGTGTAAGTTGATGGGAATTAATAGTAAGCTGCACACTCCGTACCGCCCCCAGGCGAGTGCGAAGGTGGAAAGAGTTAACAGCACTATTAAAAATAAATTGAGCAAGGTAATGACTGAAACAGGACTGTTGTGGCCTGAAGCTTTGCCAATTGTATTATACAGCATCAGAACCACTCCCAGGTCCCCTCTTAATCTGTCTCCTTTTGAAATTCTGTTTGGTCGACAACCCCATGTTATGATTAACCCCCAGGATGATTTGAAATGTAATAATGAAGTAACCGTAAAGTACTTGGTTAAGATGAGTAAGCAATTGAGGAATCAGAACGATAATCTAAAGTTGGTGATTCCTGATTTGCCAGACAGTAATTGTCATGACATTGAACCTGGGGATTATGTAATGATACGGAATTTTCTACGCTCAGGTTGCCTTATTGACAGATGGGAAGGACCATATCAAGTCTTATTGACCAGCACAACTGCTTTGAAGGTTGCCGAGAGAGAGACTTGGGTCCATACGTCTCATTGTAAAAAGGTTGCGGATCCAGAGAGGTCCCGTGACAAAGAACAGACGGTAGAGGTTGTATCACTAGAGTGTCTGTTCAGGGAAGATCGAGACGACACCTGAGCGTTGAGAATAATAAGACCAGAAGCTTGTCGAGCCAGATTTCTTTTTCCCATTTGTTATTTTCTCCAGTTCCCACCTCCCTCCTATTTCCCTTCCTCCTTCTTATTTTCTCCTTTTACTCCTCCAAGATGGACTTGCCCCAAGAGACTGTGATACGGATTTTCCTGTTAACCATGATGTTGACCAGAGCAGTCTGTTTCGGTGAGAGTACCATGGAAGTCGAGAAAGGATCTGGAATGGGTTCTGATGGCCAGGATGAAGGCGTAGATTTCCAAGAACAACATAATCACCGAGTAAAGGCGAGTATCAGAAAACGATCTGGTAGCATTGACAATAGAAGGAATTGTGAAGGATTGTTAGCTGAAGAGAACTGCATCTGGAGACACTGTGACAGTATAGTCGAGGATGGGTGTATCAAGAAATGCCAATCCAGTTTTAATATCCATATGGACCGGCATCCATTGAGTGACTATCACTCCTTAGTGGGTAAAGTGTTAAATCAGACAGACTGTTGGGTATGCTCTCAAGTACCTCAAGGCCATAGCAAATCAGGACTAGTACCATTCCCTTTAACTGTAGGAGAGGTACTTGAGATAAGCGGTGGGAGGCCGGTGGACAGGAGGTTTAATATCTCTAGTCCTCCTAGTTTGAAGCTCCACCAGTATCATGTGGATAGATCCTTAGTATGCTTTAACATTTCCAATCCCCGAAAGCCGGGAAATTGGGAAGTGTCATGGAGTAATCAAACCATGACATTTTCACATAGAGCCGACAGATTACCCGTAGATACAGAACTTATACGCCAGATAGCCGACCATAGGAAATTCTTTCGGTATAGGTACACCTTAGGAAGTAGGATCATGCGAGTTGGAGAAGTATCACCAGGATACTGTGCACAGATCGTACAAACTGATACGTGCACTAAACAGATGGGAGAATTAGGGTTAGGAGAGTACACATGGAAAATTTGTAACATGGTAATGTCATACTCCGTCCCATATGTTCTCCCCGATGATGCATATTTCATATGCGGGAGGAAGGCGTATAAGTGGCTTGCCCCAAACTCAGAAGGGTTATGTTATATTGGAAAAGTACTGCCTGAGGTAATGACTGTATCCCACACTAAAATGAAAGATATTCACCGTGGTGCCCAAGCTCCTTACACTCACACTCATTACGAGCACGTCGTTAAAAGGCAACTGATAGAAAGAACAGAGCATCCGGCCTCTGATTTGATCCATGAATCCACCGGGATTCAAGTCCTACTCGCGTTAGATGTCACTTGTACCGCTAGAGGAGTGTTAAATTATAGATATATATCTGCGCTTGCAAATTTATTAGACAATATCACTGAAATGTATGACGACACGTTCAGGTATACTGGAAGAGAGTTACAAGCCTACAAAACAGAACTGGTTCAGCATAGGATGATTCTCAATTATCTCACAGCAGTGACAGGCTGGTATTGTGTCACCTTGGCTACTCAATATGGAATAAAGTGTTGCACGTATATTACAAACAGCACTGAGGACCCGGTCGAGGTCATAGACCAAAAGATGGATGACATCTTGCAATTAAAATGGGAGTTCCGAAGGAAACACAATCTCACCCTTGCTGCTGTGGGTAATGAGCTGACCAGTTGGGTGTCATGGTTGAACCCACGAAATTGGTTCTCTGGTTTAGGAGAATGGGCCCAAGGTATTATTATGGATGTAGGGAAATTTCTTTTGTGTATTCTGGGAGTCGCCATATTGGTTGGTCTGATATTTAGATGCGTTCGGGTTTTAACGAAGTGTAAACGTAGTGCCCGAGTGATGAGTTTAAGAAGTGAAGACACTGTACTAACAACGACTAATTTGATTTATGACCCAACGATAGAGACAATGTTGTGATGAAAATGTGATTCCACGGTCCGTTTCTTTCACCCGTTTCTCCTTTGTTTTCCTCCAAGGTACAAAGACATCCGCTTGGAAGAAGAATTTGACAACCTTATATACAGACCACTGATGGACAATGCCATAGACCCCCAATATCCCTAGTGACTTTAAAATTTTACGATAGCCCAACACTTTAAAGATTGTAAGTCTATGGACATTGAGAAAGCTTTTTGCTCAAGCAATTATAGCAAAAGCATCGGGAAACTACAGTCAACATGTACATCGAGACAAGACACAAGACAAGACCTCAATCAACAAATGTATATTAAACTCGCATAGTTTATGACTGCATTTACCATAATTGCTTCTTATCTTCATCTCTACAACCTTCAGGTAATGACACACATAGTCGATAGGGAATATAGGCACAGATATCAGCACTCACATATCCCCCCATTCATGTATCATCAACTAAAATGTGCTCCCCCATTTTGTTGCAACCAAAAGCCGAAAAGAGCTCGGTAAAGTTTGACAGCCCATCCACAGGCCCGTACTACGGGATAAGAAGGAATTCAAATGTATACTCCGCAATACCTCGAAGCTTGATTTAAAACACGTACGGCACGATGATACATGACCCCGCAAACATGGACTCATACACACATGCTACTACTATCTCACTAGGTCATACCTTTTTCCCACCTTATCCTCTTCTCCCTTACCCAACCATAGAAATGTATTTACACATGACATATATTTTTCTCTTTTTTTGAACTGTTTTAGGAAGTGGCAGTTATTGATGACTGCCAAAGGGTGGACTGTCAAAGTCAGAAAAATATCATGCTACACGTTGCCATATATTCACCTCATGCGCGTGCCTGCTGCACGTGCACATTCTCTCCCGTGCGTGCGGATACTCGCAGCCGCGTGATGGCGCCTCGGCCATGCGCTCGAGCGCGTGGTATGTGCATTTACGGTAGAGTTTGTGTGCGTCTAGCGGGCGACTCAATCGTTAAATAATAACACCAAATAGTATGTTTTATAGATAATGTTCCCCTTAATAATGACTGTAAGTTTGTTTAATGTAAATGGTCGCTGGACAGAGGAATTCCTCTTTGTATGGTACGAAGGGTCAGACAGGGTTTGAACAGCTGTGTCTGGTACCTAACTAAAGAACATTTTAATAGCTACAATCCGGTGTTGGTTAGGTAAAGATTAATCGCTCCTGCGTATAGTTATGACCATTAGTAGATTCTGGACATTTCATATATTTGCGATTCATTACCCATGCGGCGGGAATCTTCAGATTCCCACCCACCTGAGCAGTTTGATATAGTCACAGCCCACCTGTTCAAACTAACCTATGACCTTTTGTTATGATGCGAGGAGACATTCCTGTGTCCAATGAACAATGAGATTATAGGTCCCTTTGTAGTATACTGTACTCAGTGTATATAAGATCAGCCAGCCTGGGCAGCTCCCCCACTCTCCACAAACGGTTTTCATATTGACTAATTCGGAGCTGGTACCAGAAGGCTGCGCAGCGATCATTCCCAGTGTGTGTAAGTAATTCTCTGTAATCATCTCGCTCTTTGTTTGTATTGGCCACATTCTCTCTCTCTCTCTGTTTAGTATAAGATTGTAACGTTATTGTATATTTCTGTCTAGATATTCTGTTAGAATTATATGTTAGCTTGTAGTGTATGACTTGTAAACTGTTTTACCCCTTTTCGATATAACTAAAAGCTTGTTAGTAAAGGTGTTGGATCCTTAGCACGGTATCGTGTGTTCATTACATTGCAGAGGGTAATAGGAGCGTCTCGATCGCTCAAACAGCTTTAGTATTAACAAGGTTAAGCAGCGTTATATCGCTATAGTGTTTCAGTACAAGGTTTACAGTATAAGAGTATCCTTTCTGTGTGTTACATTCAAGGTTTACTGATTGTCATCTTGTGAGCGTCTGCGCCGCTCGTGATCTCCTCGTGGTCTCGAGCGTCCGCTACGCTGGTAGCGTAGCATTACGGTAGTCGCTCGCCTATAGCGTGCTCGACACCAAGCGTAAGCTGTGAGCGAGCGTGCCGCGTGTGCGTCTCGATCACGGCCGAGCGTATGCTACGCTAAGCGCGTACCCTTACGGTACCCCATACGCCAATTGCGTACTGAGTCTCTTACCCATATAGTTAAGGTCATAAGATAATCATAATCAGCATTATCACTGCAAAGAGGAATGGGCGAAACTGCCGAAAGATAGGTGTGCAAAGCTTGTGGCATCATATTCAAAAAGACTTGAGGCTGTAATTGCTGCCAAAGGTGCATCAACAAAGTATTGAGCAAAGGCTGTGAACACTTATGTACATGTGATTTCTTAGTTTTTTATTTTTAATAAATTTGCAAAAATCTCCAAAAAACTTTTTTCACGTTGTCATTATGGGGTATTGTGTGTAGAATTTTGAGGGGAAAAAAAACTAATTTATTCCATTTTGGAATAAGGCTGCAACATAATAAAATGTGGAAAAAGTGAAGAGCTATGAATACTTTCCGGATTCACTGTATATAGTAGTGTCCCACAATACAATAGAAGTACATAGTAATGCCCCCATAATAATAGACATATATAGTAGTGTCCATCATTAGAAAAGAAATATATAGTAATGGCGCCAAAATAATAGAAATGTATAGTAGTGTCCACATTACAATAGAAGTACATAGTAATGCCCCCATAATAACAGACATATATATAGTAGTCTCCACGTTACAATAGAAATATATCGTAATGCCCCATAATAATAGAAATATATATTAGTGTTCACATTATATTAAAAAATTAATTACCCCACACAGTAAAGCCAGAGACATGCCCAGCAGCCCAGCCTGTGAAAAACAAAAGCTGCTCATACTTGCACCACTGACTGTACCCCAGTATGCTGTGGCAGTTTTTCATAGATGTGCTATAAACTGTCGTGTACTCGTGCCACTGCTCTGTCACTTAGTCCTTTGGCTAATATTGGTGAAAACAATAGTGTGAGCTGTGAGGTGGTCACAATTGACTGGAAATTAACGTTATTGAGGTTAATAATATTCTCGGACCAAAAAAAGGCCCAAACTATGTGATTTTAGTTTTTTTTTACAATTTAAAAACAAAATGCAAATCCAAAATCAGTCGTGGCGGTTGGCAAATCCAAAGCCGGACGACAAATCGGAGCCAAATCCAGCAAAAATGGTATGACGCACATCTCTAAATTTCCCACTAAATTTATTTAATAAATATGCCCCTCTACTTTTCGAGTTACTAACCTTCTGAAAGCATCTCTGACAGTGAGCTGTGCTGTGTGTGAGAGATGCAACCACAAAGCTCTGATACAGGCATTTACCATTATGACATCACTGCATTACCTCATACACCTCACCAGACAGCCTTAAGGTGTGTACACATGGTGAAATCCTTGCTATGCCCGGTTTTGACTATGCGATTTCCCTTGAACTCCCCCAGAGCCCAGATAGCACAGACAGCACAGATTATGACTATCTGCACTTTCAATTTTGTCTATGTACGATTTTGACTAAGTGCCAATTTTGACTATACTTTGTACTAGATAGTACACTAGATAATCAAGATTAACTTGCCTGCACAGTCTATCTAGCCTTGCGATACCGACCCCACGGGAGTGTGCATCGGGATCAAATCGGTATCGCAAGCTGCCTTAAGGTGTGTACACACGGTGTGATATGCACTTAACTTTCCTTATGATTTTTACTATATACTCAAAATCGTAAGGAAAGTTAGTGCATATTGCACCGTGTGTACACAGCTTGCGATGCTGATGCGCAGTCCCGTGGGATTGGCATCGCAAGAAATAATAGAATGTGCAGGCAGCCCAACATTGACTATATCAGCAGGGCCGGGCTCCAGCCCCTACGAATAGTCAATGTCGGGCATACGGCGCATTGCGCCTTGTGTACACACCTTAACACCTTGAGATGTGCGCTTTCCTTAAGAAAGTTTCCCTGTTTATCATTGGCTATGTGTGGCTTCATATGAACCCAGTTTTCACTGTAGCTCGGAGATATTGTCTGGTCACACCAGACAATAGCTATTGTACTAGTGTGCCACATAATTTGAAATAGAGGACTCCCTACTTTCCAACATGAATGCCCACACAGTGGCAGCTGTTACTATGGAGGTATGTGGCACATAGTGCTCTTCCCCCATATATGGAAAATGATTGGTTTACATATCTTGAGGTAGCATTGTCTAGTGATTGATTACAATTGTTCCCCAGACAAAAGTAATATGGGGCTGTAAGATTTGAAAAAGTGATTCCCTCTATTTCTGAAATGGTTCCCCGTAATTATTTATAGCCAGGTTCAGGGAGATATACACCCATGTCTGGACTAAATCGTTTTTCCGTAGTATAGGGGTTAATGTATGGTGATCAGGGTGATCACCAGACATTAACTTTTACATGGGTACAATTTTTGGAAGAGGGGACACCCCTATTTCAATTGAGTGTACCTCCATCTATCCACCATTTTCAGTATTTTTTTTTCTCCAATGATATATTACAGTAGTCATTCTGCAAGCCTGCAGGTGTGTCTGAGCTGTCCTTAGGGCATATGCATTTATTATTTGGATTTAGCCCAATAATTATAATTTCTTATTGCCACTATTTGCTCCAATAATTATGTACCATTCGGATGTATTAAACAGCACATCCAGGACATCTCTATAGTGTATAAGAGACCACTTTACTTTCCACTCATCAAACTGCACAGTGCATCGCTAATGAGACCATTTTACTTTCCGCTCATCAAACGGCACATGTGCGAGCAGCCATTGCCCTATCCCGGTAATTGTGCTACAAACGGCATTAGCTACTAGCGCCAAGATATTCTGGAGCTTACTGTAGTAAAATTCACAATACAGCAGCCCCCATAGAGCCCTATATGTGCTGCTATAACAATAAGAAATGGGGGAACCACGGCAGATATCTGATACCTCGTCATGCATTCTGAGGATGCTTACATTTTGCAGGTATCCTCCGAAAACATCCCTTTTTGGGGAATTTCCCACAAAATTTGTTTAATAAACATGTCCCTTTACAATTTCGAGTTACTAACCTTATGGGAGTATCTCTGGCTGTGAGCTGTACTTGTCAGGGTCCTGGATATGTGTGAGAGAGGCAGCAACAGTAAAGTTCTGATTCAGGCAGTTACCATTATGACATCACAGCATGACCTCACACACCTCACCAGACAGGCCTAAACTAGTTATTTCTGGTTTGAGGCAATTGTTGTCTTCTGTATGACTGCCATAAGGATATTGTGGGGGCAGTTCTACTCCCTCTTTAACACTATTACATTCACATCAAAATATTATCTATCTATATATATAAAAATGGATGTATGTGTGTATGTTCCAGCATACCTCTGGAATGCCTGGAGCAATTTACACCAAACTTGGTACACATATGACTTGCACTGTGGGGGTTAAGACACCACTACGGGTGGGTGTGGGAAGGGGGTGACATGTAAAAATCCATAGTTTTTGGGGTCGCGGAGATGAGTAGTGACATTCCCGATGCTGTTTCAGTCCAAGTGGTGAAAAATAAAATGTCTATATATAGATTTTATTTATATATATATATATATATATATATATATATATATATATATATTTCACATGTAAGCACTTAACCACCCTATTCCCAGTCAGGAGAGGATAGTGTCTCAATTATCAGAGGTTAACCTGTCACTTGAAGGTAAGGAGACATAAATGTTTTGACTCTTAAATGCATTAAAGGAAAGCTTGATAGTCAGCAACTGCTTATCTGCTGTGTAAAGAGTACCGACAGATCTCCCAGTGACCTTAAGTGTTGTGCAAAATCTTTACCTTGTTTCCTCAAAGGAGGAGCCCTAAGGAGAGAGAGAAGCTAAGGAAGGAGACCTAGGGCACTTTGGAATAGAGTCAGCCTATCCATGCAAACCTTATATATTTAACATACAGCGGACGGAGCTTGGCCTGTCGTCCCAGCATTTACAGCACTGAGCAGGGCAGCATCAGAGGTGGGATAGGGCAGAGAAGGAGGCGGATTATTCTCCTCAGCACCAGCCTTTTTACAGCATCAATCCGAGGAAGGCCCGTCCGGAGGTGCGGCCTGACAAAAATTTGCAGCGGAGGACGGAGCATTTTCTGTTGTAAATCTAATTAGTTTACCAGGAACAGTGCCGTTTCTTGCGGCGGGCGAGCCATGCAACCGCACGGGGCACCCGCCGTGGCACTTCCTGAATACTTTAAAAAAAAACCTCCTCCCGAGTACCCAGCTCGGGGGGGCGGAGTTTCGCGGAATGACGCGGTGCGTCGTGACGTCACGATACAATCGCGTCATTCCGCGAAACTCCGCCCCCTGAGCTGGGTACTCGGGAGGAGGAGGAGCCAAGCCGGCGGCGCCGCGAAGAGGAGGGAGAGGCGGCGAAGAGCGGGAAGAATCGCTTCAACTGTAAGTCAGCCTCTCCCTCTCTCTCCACCCCCCCTGCCACCTGCCTGCCATAATGTGTTAAATGGGGACACGTGCCTGCCATAATGTGTTAAATGGGGACACGTGCCTGCCATAATGTGTTAAATGGGGACACCTACCTGCCGTAATGTGTAAAATGGGGACACCTACCTGCCGCACTGTGTAAAATGGGGACACTTGCCTGCCGTAATGTGTAAAATGGGGGCACCTACCTGCCGTGATGTGTAAAATGGGGACATCTACCTGCCGCACTGTGTAAAATGGGAACACTTGCCTGTCGCACTGTGTACAATGGGGACACCTGCCTGCCGTACTGTGTAAAATGGGACACGTGTCTGCCGTATTGCGTAAAATGGGACACGTGCCTGCTGTATTGTGTAAAATGGGGACACGTGTCTGCCGTACTGTGTAAAATGGGGACACGTGTCTGCCGTATTGTGTAAAATGGGGACACCTACCTGCTGTACTGTGTAAAATGGGGACACGTGCCTGCCGTATTGTGTAAAATGGGGACTCTTGCCTGCCGTACTGTGTAAAATGGGGACACGTGCCTGCCGTACTGTGTAAAATGGGGACACGTGCCTGCCGTACTGTGTAAAATGGGGACACGTGCCTGCTGTATTGTGTAAAATGGGGGCTCTTGCGTGCCGTAATGTGAAAAATGGAGACACTTGCCTGCCGTATTGTGGAAAATGGGGACTCTTGCCTGCCGTAATGTGGAAAATGGGGACTCTTGCCTGCCGTAAAGTGTAAAATGGGGATTTAATGTATCAAGGGCATTGCGGTGTATGGTGTAATATATATTTTTTTATTGTTTTTCCTGTGCTCACCGTGATCTGTCTGTGCAAGGTCAAAACCTGGGTTGTACGGTAGTCTTTTCAGATGAGGCCATGCCCATTTCACAGAGACCACACCCATTTTAGCGAGGCCATGCCCCCTTTTCCGAGAGAGCAAGGGGGGAGGGGCGCATTTTTAAATCTCGCACTGGGAGCCAAATTGGCTAGAAACAGCCCTGACCAGGAAGTCCTTCAAAATGAAAGTTATACGCACGGAAATACTAGAAATTCCATAGCGATGCACGGGTATTCAGCTAGTTATTTATATAGCAGAGTTTCCTTGTTAATCATTGGTTATGTGAGGCTTGGTATGAACCCAATTTTCACTATGGTTGCATTGTGTTTTTAATGTTATCAACCTTAATTAAGATTAAAACACTGTTTACAGCACTGAAGAAATATTGGCATACTTTAAAGTAAACATCACATTGGCAATAATGCTTAACTCCACATTCTTTCATAGCAACTATGGGATGTGTTGTCCACTTATTAAACAGAACTTTATTTAAAAAAAAAAACAAAAAAAAAACACAGTATTTTAAAATAATATAATTACACCCATGGGCATAACTAAACATTTGTGTGCCCCATAGCAAGATTTCGAAAGGGCCTCCATGCACTCTGTGAGAGCGACGTAGAGTGAGGTAGTGGTTTGGGGGACAGAAAAGCAGAGAGGAGGCGGGACCTGACAGTGGATGGCGGTACCATGCAGGGTGGACACTGAGGTGTCAGTTATACTAATAACTCGCTTGGAAGGGGCATGACTACACACTAGTGTCTCCAATTCAAATTACACTGCACAGTAGTGCCCTTTATTCAAGTTATGCCACACAATAGAGTTAATTTATGTTATGCCATGTAGTAGAGGGCACCCTTACACCACATTATGCCATGTAGTAGTAGTGCCCATTACACTGTTATGCCACAAACAGTAATAGCTATTGTGCCACATTGTGCCCACACAGTAATCCTCCTAATGCTACATTACACCCACATAGTAATGCCCATTGCAACACATTACACCCCACACAGTAATGCCCATTGCACCACATTATGCCCCACACATTAATGCCCCTTACACTACATAGAGGTTCTCAAACTCGGTCCTCGGGGGCCCACACAGTGCATGTTTTGCAGGTCTCCTCACAGTATCGCAAGTGAAATAATTAGCTCCACCTGTGGACCTTTTAAAATGTGTCAGTGAGTAATTAATACACCTGTGCACCTGCTGGGTTACCTGCAAAACATGCACTGTGTGGGCTCCCGAGGACCGAGTTTGAGAACCTCTGCTCTACACAGTAAAACCCATTGTGCCACATTATGCCCCACACCTTAATGCGCATTGCACCACATTATGCTCCACACAGTAATGCCCATTGCTCCACATTATGCCCCACACCTTGATGCACATTGCACCACATTATGCTCCACACAGTAATTCCCAGACAACACCAACCTGTCCATGTCCGGGGAGTCTGAAGCTGGTGTCTGTCCAGTCCAGGGATTTTGCGGCAGCACTGCGGCTGGCATTCATCCTGGGTCTTGACTCCTCATCTCCAGCCACTTAATGTCCCCCTACGTGCTGGCATTTCATAGAATATGCGGCTGCATCATGACATCACATTGCGAATTTCTGAAACTCCCCCTACTTAGCACAGTGGTGCTGTTCGTTCAGGGAAGGGAGAACTTGCAGATGGTCAGACTGGCACAGATTGTGGGGAGTGTGTGTCTTTTGCCTATTGCATGCACCCTGCCCTCCCCATGCCCAGTCACAGCCCATCATTACACATTGTACAGACTCATGTCCAGCACATACACCCCCCATGGAATCAATATGCCAGCTGACGGGATCCCAGCGGTCATAATACCGACGCTGGGATCCCAATGTGGAAAAGAATGACAGGGGTGAGTGAGGGGTGTTCTCCCCAACCCCATATCTCTAACCATGCCCTCCCGCAGCCTAACCTTACCCACCCCCCACAGGCTGCCTAATCCCAACTTCCCGTCCCCGCTGCCTAAACCTAACCCTCCCCGAGAGTGCCTAACCCTAATCATCGGTCTCCGCAGTCTAACCCTAACCTACTCCCCCCCTTTCACTGCAGCCTAACCCCCTAACTTGGTGCCGAAACCTAAGCCCCTCTCCTGGGCCTAAAGCCAAACTGCTGTGTATATTTACGGTCGGGATGCAAGTTATCAGGATGGGGGCTGTCGGGATTCCAGCGTCGGTCTCCTGGCCCTTTTGGAGTTCCGTCGTCAGTATTCTAAAGGGTGTCAGGATTCCTGCGTCGGTATTTCGACTGCTGAGATCCTGACAGCCGGCCCCCATGCCCAATCACTGCCCAGCATTACATATTATACAGGCTCATGCCCAACACATACACCCCCCCATTCCCATATTCACTGCCCAGCATTACACATTATACAGACTCATGCCAGAACATACACTTGCCCCCATGCCCACAGTCGCTGCCCACCATTACACCTTATACACTCATCAAATACACTGTCCCCCATGCCCACAATCACTGCCAGGCATTAAAGCCTTATATAGCCTCATGCCATCAAATACACTGTCTCCCATGCACACAGTCACTGCCCAGCATTACACCATATACAGCCTCATGCCAGCACACACACCCCCTCATGCCCACAGTTAATCCCCCAGCAGTACAGTCTCATACACAGACCTAGGTACAGCCACCACAGCAGCACACCGGTTGGGTGGGAAACAGTCTATGCGGCTGCCGGTAGAGGCGATGAAAAAGGATGAGAAAAGAGCTCCCTGCCATGCAGACCAACCGCACACTATATATAGTGGGGAGTGTGGCCATGATGATGCAGTTGTGCAGCCATGCCACCACCTGCGCCTACTTTGCAGTATTACGCACCTACCCCACCCCCCCTCTGTGCCAAGCCATGCTTCCATACCACCCCCAGCTGTTCCGGAGGGGGGCAGCCAGAATGTTGGAAACTATGTTCTGCGTTACTACCACTTCGGAGCAGTAAATGTGCACAGACAGGCCAGGTGGTAAATGTGTGCTCTGCACAAACTCTATAACAGCATATACAGCAGAGGAATGTCTACAATTCTGCCTTCCTACCCAATCCAAGGACCAGTCTACAGAACACATTCAGCCTGATTCGCATGCAGTGCATGCGCTGGGTGTTCTTGGGCAGTGACTGGGAGGTGGCTATTCAGATGCATGCAGTTGCACTGCCTGATTGGCATGCTATGGGATTGTGGGTGTGTTGCATAACTCAGATGCTTAATTTCTGCCGGAGATTATGCACCTAGCATGGGGCAGTTTCTAGTAGGGATTAAAGTGGGCCAGAACGGGGTGAAACTGCATTCCGTCACCTTTAATGGTGGATGGAACTAGATCCGCCTCTGTCACTGGTCTGCACAGTAAAGTCCCACAGATAGCCCACCCCACCTTAGGCATCAGTGGTGCTAATATAACTGTTGGGACTCTGGCTGTAGCTGCCTCCTCCTCAGGTCCTGGCAGCTCCATGATCCTTCTCCACCCGGCCCTACCCTCCTGTGACTCAAACAAGAAGAAGGTTAGAGGGGGTTGGATGAACTCAGAGAGATGAGCTACTGTCAACTAGAGATGAGCGGGTTCGGTTTCTCTGAATCCGAACCCGCCCGAACTTCATGGTTTTTTTCACGGGTCCGAGCAGACTCGGATCCTCCCGCCTTGCTCGGTTAACCCGAGCGCGCCCGAACGTCATCATGACGCTGTCGGATTCTCGCGAGACTCGGATTCTATATAAGGAGCCGCGCGTCGCCGCCATTTTCACACGTGCATTGAGATTGATAGGGAGAGGACGTGGCTGGCGTCCTCTCCATTTAGATTATAAGAGAGAGAGATTTACTGGAGCTTAGGACTAGGAGGAGTACTGTAGAAGTGTAGAGAGTGCAGAGAGTTTACTAGTGAGTGACCACCAGACAGTGCAGTTTATTTAATATATCCGTTCTCTGCCTGAAAAAAGCGATACACACAGTGACTCAGTCACATACCATATCTGTGTGCACTGCTCAGGCTCAGCCCAGTGTGCTGCATCATCTATATATATTATATATCTGTCTGACTGCTCAGCTCACACAGCTTATAATTGTGGGGGAGACTGGGGAGCACTGCAGTGCCAGTTATAGGTTATAGCAGGAGCCAGGAGTACATAATATTATATAGTGAGTGACCACCAGACAGTGCAGTTTATTTAATATATCCGTTCTCTGCCTGAAAAAAGCGATACACACAGTGACTCAGTCACATACCATATCTGTGTGCACTGCTCAGGCTCAGCCCAGTGTGCTGCATCATCTATATATATTATATATCTGTCTGACTGCTCAGCTCACACAGCTTATAATTGTGGGGGAGACTGGGGAGCACTGCAGTGCCAGTTATAGGTTATAGCAGGAGCCAGGAGTACATAATATTATATTAAAATTAAACAGTGCACACTTTTGCTGCAGGAGTGCCACTGCCAGTGTGACTGACCAGTGACCTGACCACACTGACCACCAGTATAGTTAGTAGTATACTTATATTGTGATTGCCTGAAAAAGTTAAACACTCGTCGTGTGACTTCACTTGTGTGTTGTTGTTTTTTTATTCTATAAAAATAAAACTCATTCTGCTGACAGACAGTGTCCAGCAGGTCCGTCATTATATAATATATAATATATACCTGTCCGGCTGCAGTAGTGATATATATATATTTTTTATATCATTTATCATCCAGTCGCAGCAGACACAGTACGGTAGTTCACGGCTGTGGCTACCTCTGTGTCTGCACTCGGCAGGCAGTCCGTCCATAATTGTATACCACCTAACCGTGGTTTTTTTTTTCTTCTTTATACATACATACTACTACGACATCTCTTTATCAACCAGTCTATATTAGCAGCAGACACAGTACAGTACGGTAGTTCACGGCTGTGGCTACCTCTGTGTCTGCACTCGGCAGGCAGTCCGTCCATAATTGTATACCACCTAACCGTGGTTTTTTTTTCTTTCTTCTTTATACATACATAGTTACATAGACATCTCTTTATCAACCAGTCTATATTAGCAGCAGACACAGTACAGTACGGTAGTTCACGGCTGTGGCTACCTCTGTGTCTGCACTCGGCAGGCAGTCCGTCCATAATTGTATACCACCTAACCGTGGGTTTTTTTTCTTTCTTCTTTATACATACATAGTTACATAGACATCTCTTTATCAACCAGTCTATATTAGCAGCAGACACAGTACAGTACGGTAGTTCACGGCTGTGGCTACCTCTGTGTCTGCACTCGGCAGGCAGTCCGTCCATAATTGTATACCACCTAACCGTGGTTTTTTTTTCTTTCTTCTTTATACATACATAGTTACATAGACATCTCTTTATCAACCAGTCTATATTAGCAGCAGACACAGTACAGTACGGTAGTTCACGGCTGTGGCTACCTCTGTGTCTGCACTCGGCAGGCAGTCCGTCCATAATTGTATACCACCTAACCGTGGTTTTTTTTTCTTTCTTCTTTATACATACATAGTTACATAGACATCTCTTTATCAACCAGTCTATATTAGCAGCAGACACAGTACAGTACGGTAGTTCACGGCTGTGGCTACCTCTGTGTCTGCACTCGGCAGGCAGTCCGTCCATAATTGTATACCACCTAACCGTGGTTTTTTTTTCTTTCTTCTTTATACATACATACTACTACGACATCTCTTTATCAACCAGTCTATATTATTAGCAGCAGACACAGTACAGTACGGTAGTTCACGGCTGTGGCTACCTCTGTGTCTGCACTCGGCAGGCAGTCCGTCCATAATTGTATACCACCTAACCGTGGTTTTTTTTTCTTTCTTCTTTATACATACATAGTTACATAGACATCTCTTTATCAACCAGTCTATATTAGCAGCAGACACAGTACAGTACGGTAGTTCACGGCTGTGGCTACCTCTGTGTCTGCACTCGGCAGGCAGTCCATAATTGTATACTAGTATCCATCTCCATTGTTTACCTGAGGTGCCTTTTAGTTGTGCCTATTAAAATATGGAGAACAAAAATGTTGAGGTTCCAAAATTAGGGAAAGATCAAGATCCACTTCCACCTCGTGCTGAAGCTGCTGCCACTAGTCATGGCCGAGACGATGAAATGCCAGCAACGTCGTCTGCCAAGGCCGATGCCCAATGTCATAGTACAGAGCATGTCAAATCCAAAACACCAAATATCAGAAAAAAAAGGACTCCAAAACCTAAAATAAAATTGTCGGAGGAGAAGCGTAAACTTGCCAATATGCCATTTACGACACGGAGTGGCAAGGAACGGCTGAGGCCCTGGCCTATGTTCATGGCTAGTGGTTCAGCTTCACATGAGGATGGAAGCACTCAGCCTCTCGCTAGAAAAATGAAAAGACTCAAGCTGGCAAAAGCAGCACAGCAAAGAACTGTGCATTCTTCGAAATCCCAAATCCACAAGGAGAGTCCAATTGTGTCGGTTGCGATGCCTGACCTTCCCAACACTGGACGTGAAGAGCATGCGCCTTCCACCATTTGCACGCCCCCTGCAAGTGCTGGAAGGAGCACCTGCAGTCCAGTTCCTGATAGTCAGATTGAAGATGTCAGTGTTGAAGTACACCAGGATGAGGAGGATATGGGTGTTGCTGGCGCTGGGGAGGAAATTGACCAGGAGGATTCTGATGGTGAGGTGGTTTGTTTAAGTCAGGCACCCGGGGAGACACCTGTTGTCCGTGGGAGGAATATGGCCGTTGACATGCCAGGTGAAAATACCAAAAAAATCAGCTCTTCGGTGTGGAGGTATTTCAACAGAAATGCGGACAACAGGTGTCAAGCCGTGTGTTCCCTTTGTCAAGCTGTAATAAGTAGGGGTAAGGACGTTAACCACCTCGGAACATCCTCCCTTATACGTCACCTGCAGCGCATTCATAGTAAGTCAGTGACAAGTTCAAAAACTTTGGGTGACAGCGGAAGCAGTCCACTGACCAGTAAATCCCTTCCTCTTGTAACCAAGCTCACGCAAACCACCCCACCAACTCCCTCAGTGTCAATTTCCTCCTTCCCCAGGAATGCCAATAGTCCTGCAGGCCATGTCACTGGCAATTCTGACGATTCCTCTCCTGCCTGGGATTCCTCCGATGCATCCTTGCGTGTAACGCCTACTGCTGCTGGCGCTGCTGTTGTTGCTGCTGGGAGTCGATGGTCATCCCAGAGGGGAAGTCGTAAGCCCACTTGTACTACTTCCAGTAAGCAATTGACTGTTCAACAGTCCTTTGCGAGGAAGATGAAATATCACAGCAGCCATCCTGCTGCAAAGCGGATAACTGAGGCCTTGACAACTATGTTGGTGTTAGACGTGCGTCCGGTATCCGCCGTTAGTTCACAGGGAACTAGACAATTTATTGAGGCAGTGTGCCCCCGTTACCAAATACCATCTAGGTTCCACTTCTCTAGGCAGGCGATACCGAGAATGTACACGGACGTCAGAAAAAGACTCACCAGTGTCCTAAAAAATGCAGTTGTACCCAATGTCCACTTAACCACGGACATGTGGACAAGTGGAGCAGGGCAGGGTCAGGACTATATGACTGTGACAGCCCACTGGGTAGATGTATGGACTCCCGCCGCAAGAACAGCAGCGGCGGCACCAGTAGCAGCATCTCGCAAACGCCAACTCTTTCCTAGGCAGGCTACGCTTTGTATCACCGCTTTCCAGAATACGCACACAGCTGAAAACCTCTTACGGCAACTGAGGAAGATCATCGCGGAATGGCTTACCCCAATTGGACTCTCCTGTGGATTTGTGGCATCGGACAACGCCAGCAATATTGTGTGTGCATTAAATATGGGCAAATTCCAGCACGTCCCATGTTTTGCACATACCTTGAATTTGGTGGTGCAGAATTTTTTTAAAAACGACAGGGGCGTGCAAGAGATGCGGTGGTGGCCAGAAGAATTGCGGGACACTTTCGGCGTACAGGCACCACGTACAGAAGACTGGAGCACCACCAAAAACTACTGAACATGCCCTGCCATCATCTGAAGCAAGAAGTGGTAACGAGGTGGAATTCAACCCTCTATATGCTTCAGAGGTTGGAGGAGCAGCAAAAGGCCATTCAAGCCTATACAATTGAGCACGATATAGTAGGTGGAATGCACCTGTCTCAAGCGCAGTGGAGAATGATTTCAACGTTGTGCAAGGTTCTGATGCCCTTTGAACTTGCCACACGTGAAGTCAGTTCAGACACTGCCAGCCTGAGTCAGGTCATTCCCCTCATCAGGCTTTTGCAGAAGAAGCTGGAGACATTGAAGGAGGAGCTAACACGGAGCGATTCCGCTAGGCATGTGGGACTTGTGGATGGAGCCCTTAATTCGCTTAACAAGGATTCACGGGTGGTCAATCTGTTGAAATCAGAGCACTACATTTTGGCCACCGTGCTCGATCCTAGATTTAAAGCCTACCTTGGATCTCTCTTTCCGGCAGACACAAGTCTGCTGGGGTTGAAAGACCTGCTGGTGACAAAATTGTCAAGTCAAGCGGAACGCGACCTGTCAACATCTCCTCCTTCACATTCTCCCGCAACTGGGGGTGCGAGGAAAAGGCTCAGAATTCCGAGCCCACCCGCTGGCGGTGATGCAGGGCAGTCTGGAGCGACTGCTGATGCTGACATCTGGTCCGGACTGAAGGACCTGACAACGATTACGGACATGTCGTCTACTGTCACTGCATATGATTCTCTCAACATTGATAGAATGGTGGAGGATTATATGAGTGACCGCATCCAAGTAGGCACGTCACACAGTCCGTACTTATACTGGCAGGAAAAAGAGGCAATTTGGAGGCCCTTGCACAAACTGGCTTTATTCTACCTAAGTTGCCCTCCCACAAGTGTGTACTCCGAAAGAGTGTTTAGTGCCGCCGCTCACCTTGTCAGCAATCGGCGTACGAGGTTACATCCAGAAAATGTGGAGAAGATGATGTTCATTAAAATGAATTATAATCAATTCCTCCGCGGAGACATTGACCAGCAGCAATTGCCTCCACAAAGTACACAGGGAGCTGAGATGGTGGATTCCAGTGGGGACAAATTGATAATCTGTGAGGAGGGGGATGTACACGGTGATATATCGGAGGGTGATGATGAGGTGGACATCTTGCCTCTGTAGAGCCAGTTTGTGCAAGGAGAGATTAATTGCTTCTTTTTTTGGGGGGGTCCAAACCAACCCGTCATATCAGTCACAGTCGTGTGGCAGACCCTGTCACTGAAATGATGGGTTGGTTAAAGTGTGCATGTCCTGTTTTGTTTATACAACATAAGGGTGGGTGGGAGGGCCCAAGGACAATTCCATCTTGCACCTCTTTTTTCTTTTCTTTTTCTTTGCATCATGTGCTGATTGGGGAGGGTTTTTTGGAAGGGACATCCTGCGTGACACTGCAGTGCCACTCCTAAATGGGCCCGGTGTTTGTGTCGGCCACTAGGGTCGCTAATCTTACTCACACAGTCAGCTACCTCATTGCGCCTCTTTTTTTCTTTGCGTCATGTGCTGTTTGGGGAGGGTTTTTTGGAAGGGACATCCTGCGTGACACTGCAGTGCCACTCCTAGATGGGCCCGGTGTTTGTGTCGGCCACTAGGGTCGCTAATCTTACTCACACAGCTACCTCATTGCGCCTCTTTTTTTCTTTGCGTCATGTGCTGTTTGGGGAGGGTTTTTTGGAAGGGACATCCTGCGTGACACTGCAGTGCCACTCCTAGATGGGCCCGGTGTTTGTGTCGGCCACTAGGGTCGCTAATCTTACTCACACAGCTACCTCATTGCGCCTCTTTTTTTCTTTGCGTCATGTGCTGTTTGGGGAGGGTTTTTTGGAAGGGCCATCCTGCGTGACACTGCAGTGCCACTCCTAGATGGGCCCGGTGTTTGTGTCGGCCACTAGGGTCGCTAATCTTACTCACACAGCTACCTCATTGCGCCTCTTTTTTTCTTTGCGTCATGTGCTGTTTGGGGAGGGTTTTTTGGAAGGGACATCCTGCGTGACACTGCAGTGCCACTCCTAGATGGGCCCGGTGTTTGTGTCGGCCACTAGGGTCGCTTATCTTACTCACACAGCGACCTCGGTGCAAATTTTAGGACTAAAAATAATATTGTGAGGTGTGAGGTATTCAGAATAGACTGAAAATGAGTGTAAATTATGGTTTTTGAGGTTAATAATACTTTGGGATCAAAATGACCCCCAAATTCTATGATTTAAGCTGTTTTTTAGTGTTTTTTGAAAAAAACACCCGAATCCAAAACACACCCGAATCCGACAAAAAAAATTCGGTGAGGTTTTGCCAAAACGCGTTCGAACCCAAAACACGGCCGCGGAACCGAACCCAAAACCAAAACACAAAACCCGAAAAATTTCAGGCGCTCATCTCTACTGTCAACACAAAGGTGGCCTGTGAGCAAATGGGAGTTGGGGGCAGGCTTATAGAAGCTGATAGATCAACAGAGTGATGTCTCCCATACAGCAGGTCAGTGATACAGACAGCGGCGGCTGCTGATCCCTGGGTAAGGCAAGCCAGCAGATAAATTACATACAAAATCACATGTGTATTTCTATAAGCTCCTCAGCTTCCCCCTGCAATGTGTGGTCAGACCTGCAGTTGCCACTGCGTGAAAATCAAGTTCAGTGACCCGTGCTGGACACAGGTTTTTGGTGTAAAAGGGGAATAAGTTATAGGAACCCTGGACATTATGGGGTATATGCAATTGCGGTCGAATTGCCGCAAATGTCGAAAAACGGGGCATTTTCGACACAAAAAAAAAATCGACAATGCAATACAGTACTTTTCGACATAAAAACGGACGTTTCAGATTCGGCTTTTTGTAATTGTTGTTGTTGTTAAATTCGACATGTCTGCAATGGTAAAAATGCGGCTTTTCGACAAAAGTATATTCAATTGAAGAATGTCGATTCGACAACAGTGCTTTTCGACAGTAATTTCGTCAATTTCATTCCGCCTCGCTTTGCTGGCGGAATCTAATAAAAAAAATTTAAAACATTTTTTTTGTGTTTTTTTTTATCCAGCCGGAATTCGACCGCAATTGCATATACCCCTATATTTCAATACTCATGTAACATTCTCCTAATTCAACTTTCAAATCCAGTATGAACAATAAAACCTACCTCCTCCTGTCAACTGTTAGTGGGCTTAGCCATCGTCCATGAATTGTTAGCAACTGTTAGATGGATTGTTGCTGATGGTTGGTTTTACCATCCATAGCAGAGCCCCAATGATGCACGATGTGGTCTCCTATCCACTACAGATGCATTGCTGTCCTTTTATTGAGATGTTTCATCCAGTGCGCCAGGTGTTGGCCCTGCCCATGAAAATATGATTTCATGATACTGTACCAGGTAGTACAGCACTGTATGTCGCATCCTTAGGATACTCCAGTACATAGTTATGGTCTTGGTTTCAGTGCAAGCTTTACTCTGAATTATCGTGATGATCAACTAATAAATTACATTTAAAAAGCTATTTTTGTCTTATTTTTATTTTAAAGTGTTTAATCATGATTTATTTTTTAAGATTTTATCATGTTAAGGATAATTTAGGCTGACAAAATATAAATAAACAAATATAATGCTTCATGTATGTTTCCCAGTGTTTTCAATAACATTATATTCTCTATTTCAAACTCATGATGGCGATGTTGAATCATTTTTTAAGGCTATTAATACTTCTATGAGTGTGGGACGGGACATGTGTTGGGAGGAGTTTATGACATTGCTGTTCTTCTGCAGACATTATTGGTAGCCTTCTGTCAATCTACAAGGCCATCATCCTCTGATGAAATACGATGCCCACTCTCTTACAGAGGACAGATATATAAGAGCGACATATTCCCAGTGTCTATTATGTGTGGGCGCTAGTGTGTCTCTTAGGTTCTCCTGTTATCTCTGGAATTCTAAGTAAATAACTACTGTAGCTTCTTCTCTTATTGGATTACATAGCAGGAGGTACAAAGACCAGTTTAAATGCTTTAAACATTCTGTGTTTCCTTCATCACATACACCAGACAAATGTAGGCGCAGAGAGGCTCATTCAGGCGCAATCGCAAAGCGGCTATTGCATGCACATCGGTCGATGTTTTCTTACTACTCATGCGTCTGAGCCACAGTGCGCGCACACAGCAGTGAATTGCGATTGCGGTCACACAGAGGAATTAGTCGCAAAGTCAGTGACAGGAAGACCGCGTTTGGGGGTGGGAAGGGGAGAGGTCGGGTAATTGCAGGTGTGTCATGGTGTTTTCTGGGCATGCATAAATTAACAATTACATTGTCACTTGCTACTGGAGAGCTCTTTGCGTCCCAGGAAAGCAGCTCAGCCTGTGTGTCTTCATAGGTAATACGATTGATGTAATGGTTAGCATCACTGCCTCACAGCACTGAGGTCATGGGTTTGATTCTCACCATGGCCCCAACTGTGCAGAGTTTGTATATTCTCCCCGTACTTGCGTGGGTTTCCTCCGGGTACTCTGGTTTCCTCCTACAATCCAAAAATATACTGGCAGGCTAATTGGCTCCCAACAAAATTAACCCTAGCTTGAGTGTGTATGCGTGTACATGTGATAGGGAATATAGATTGTAAGCTCCACTGGGCAGTGACTGATGTGAATGGCCAAATATTCACTGTAAAGCGCTGCGGAATGTGTGTGCGCTATATAAATAACTGGTAATTAATAAATAGGTACTCAGGGGGTAATTCAAACCTGATTGTAGCAGCAAATTTGTTAGCAGTTGGGCAAAACCATGTGCACTGCAGGGTGGGCAGATATAACATGTACAGAGAGAGTAATGGGCCCTACACACTGGCAGATATTACTAAAAGATATGAACGATCTCGTTCATTAATGAACGAGATGCCGTTCATATCTTTCAGTGTGGAGGCACCAGCGATGAACGATGCACGGCCCCGCGCCCATTCATCGCTGGTGCCCCATCGCTTGTGCATGCAGGCCAATATGGACGATCTCGTCCACATTTGCCTGCACTGCTATGGAGCCGGGTGACGGTGGGAGTGAAGAAACTTCACTCCCCCTGTCACTGCCCCCCCCCCCCTGCCGCCGGGTCGCCCGTTGGCCATGTCCGCCGTCGGGCAGCTCGGCGGCGGATCTTCCAGTGTGTAGGGCCCATTAGATTTGGGTGGGGTGTGTTCAAACTGAAATCTAAATTGCAGTGTAAAAATAAAGCAGCCAGTATTTACTCTGCACAGAAACAAAATAACTCACCCAAATCTAAGGGGCCCTATACACTAGCCGATCCGCCGCCGAGCTGCCCGACGGCGGATACGGCCGACGAGCGACCCGGCGGCGGGGGGGCAGTGACGGGGGGAGTGAAGTTTCTTCACTCCCCCCGTCACGCGGCTGCATTGAAGTGCAGGCAAATATGGACGAGATCGTCCATATTGGCCTGCATGCACAGCCGACGGGAGACCAGCGATGAACGAGCGCGGGGACGCGCATCGTTCATCGCTGGAGCCTCCACACTGAAAGATATGAACGAGTTCTCGTTCATTTATGAACGAGATCGTTCATATCTTTCCAAAAATCGGCCAGTGTGTAGGGCCTATAACTCTCTCTGCAAATGTTATATCTGCCACACCTGCAGTGCACATGGGGGGTCATTCAGACCCGATCGCACGCTGCCTTTTTTTCGCAGCCGTGCGATCGGGTCTGAACAGAGCATGCACATGCAATGCGCAGGCATGTCGGCTACCGGCAACGGGAATCGCCTGGCAGCGACAGAACTTACAAAGAAGCGATCGCACCAGCGTTCGGGAGGTGGATTCCTGACGTCATCATTGGCCTGGGCTGTGCAGAAACTGCACAAACTTTTGTTTGTACAGCTCACTGCACAGCCAATCACACCCCTGCACGGCGATTACCCCCTCCCCTGTAGGCGGCGATTACCTGGTCGCAGCAGTGCAAAAAAAAACGCCTACGTGCGACCAGGTCTAAATGACCCCCATGGCTTTGCCCAACTGCTAACAAGTTTGCTACTATGATCAGGTCTGAATTAATCCCTCAGACTCTGCCACATGTTCCGATTTGTGACAATGGTACCAATGTATCAGCAATTATATGCTGGTGGACAGAAATGATCCAACAGCATTGGGCATCCCTATGCTCAGGTTAGCTTCTGCCCAAATTGGCATATAATCGCATTTGTGTACGGCAAAAAAACAGCAGCAGCAAGAACAACCACACCTGAATGAGCCTCAGCGTTCTGTAGATTACAACAGAATTATTAAACTACAAATAAGTGTTTTATATTTTCATTGCTTAAAGGGGTAAAATCTGGTGGTTTATTTATATGCCAGCACGCTATAGTATAAACATACAACTATTACATAGAGTATTTCATTAAGGGAAATGATTACACAAATTCTTAAAGTAATGAATGAGTACTAAAATAATATTATTTGGTAGCACATGCAGAAACAGAGAACATACTAATAACACAACCTGGACCAATTATACAATAACCATAGGGCCATGCAGAGGTTAAAGTGAGCCGGAAAGGGGCAGAACTGCGTTCCGTCAGTTCCATTTGGAGCTGGAACGCAGTTCGCCTCACCTAACCCAGGGAGAAGTCAGTCGCCCGCTGAGATTTTGTTACCAGCGGGCTTCCGGCTTCTTCCTCTCAGTTGCCGCCGGATGCCGGAGCTCACTGCTGAGCTCCGGCTCAGGCTGCGTGCGGTGCTATGGGAGAGACGTCATGATGTCTCGCCCATAGATCAGAAGAGCGGTGTCAGGATTCTAATTTTATCTGTTCCCGGAGGGAGCACTAGTGGGTCAGTGTTGGAATGACGTATGAAGCGTGGAGACTGAATAAAGTCCTGCGCATACGCGCTGATATTTAATAAACACAAAAGGTCACAGAACAATGATATAATAATAAATGGTACGTAGCATTGGTAGTAGCAGAACTGAAATGATAAACGGTAACTGAATCCAAAGTGTTGATAAAAGTCTCTGGCAACACAAATATATATCAGTGACAAGTTGATGGCAGAATGCAGAAGGTTTAAAGCAAATAAAGTCACTGGTAACACAAACGTGAAATAACTTGATGAATGCAAATGGTTTGGAAAACAGAACTCCGGTAATACTTGTAAAAGCACACAGTCTCTGTAACATAAAAGTTCTTTAGCCAAGCAAGGCCAAGGCAGGAGACAGTCCTAACTCAGCATGCTTGTTAAGTGCTGGATGCAATGCACAGAATGGAATGCTGGTAATAAGGTGCACAAGTTAGGCAATGAATAACACCTGAGGAGAGTCTCTTACTGCTGATGAACTGTGGCAGGCTATGGCTGGAGTTTGTAGTTCCACAGGAACACTGGATCAGGGAAGCAACTTGGAAATGCCAGAAATAGGAGATCGCTGGAAACAGGGGACTGCAGACTGGAACTGGAACTGGAAACGGAACTGGAATGGAACTGCTGGAACCTGTAGTTCCACAGGTCCAATACACTGGGGAATCTCTGCAGACAGAGGACTGAAGCCAGGAGACGCCTGTTCAAAGGATGTGACGCGTTGTCCAAGGCGATGAGACTAAGCCAGGAACTGGAGTTTATACCTCTTGGTCTGTGATGATTGGATGTTGCATCTCTGTGAGAACACCCCCCGCTGGATTGGGTGTCCAGATCAGCTGTGAGTTAGCTGAAGCACTGTGTACTCCAGGCTGCAGTAGACTGAAAACTGGAACTGAATTGAACTGCTGGAACCTGTAGTTCCACAGTAAGTAATGCGATGGAGAATGCAGATTCCTTACAGTACCCCCCCTTTTATGGGTGGGCACCGAACACCGACACTGGAACTTGGAAGGCTGAATGTCAATTGAAGTCTCAGAAGACAATGTAGGACACTTGAAAGTAGAGGACTGGAATAAGCATTCATAAGCAGGAGTAGAATCAACTTGAAATATGCTAGGATGGAGAGAGGACGTCATCTCCAAAACTGACTGACAGGAGTTCATTACTTGACACACTGGAGAGAACCACACCGGGTTCGGAGGAACTGGAATCGGTAGGAACCGACGGCAACTTTGGACAGACGGATGGAACCGGGATTTGTCCAGGACTACTTGAATTGACTTGAACAGAAGGAGGCTGATCTGGACAGATGGATGGGACCGGATTGGGTCCAGAAAATCTTGAACCGGCTGGAACCGGAGGAGTCTTTGGACTGACGGATAGGACCGGATTTGATCCGAAGATGCTGGAATCGTCTGGAACAGAAGGAGGCTGATCCGGACAGACGGATGTGACCGGATTGGGTCCAGAAAAGCTTGAACCGGCTGGAACCGGAGGAGTCTTACTGGAATCGGCTGGAACCGAAGGAGGCTGATCCGGACAGATGGATGGGACCGGATTGGATCCAGAAAAGCTTGAACCGGCTGGAACCGGAGGAGTCTTTGGACTGACGGATAGGACCGGATTTGATCCGAAGATGCTGGAATCGTCTGGAACCGAAGGAGGCTGATCCGGACAGACGGATGGGACCGGATTGGGTCCGGAAGAGTTTGAACCGGCTGGAACCGGAGGAGTCTTACTGGAATCGGCTGGAACCGAAGGAGGCTGATCCGGACAGACTGATGGGACCGGATTGGGTCCGGAAGAGCTTGAACCGGCTGGAACCGGAGGAGTCTTACTGGAAATGGCTGGAACCGAAGGAGGCTGATCCGGACAGACAGATGGGACCGGATTGGCTCCGGAAGAGCTTGAACCGGAGGAGTCTTACTGGAATCGGCTGGAACCGAAGGAGGCTTACTGGAATCGGCTGAAACCGAAGGAGTCTGATCCGGACCAACGGATGGGACCAGATTAGGTCCGGAAGAGCTTGAACCGGCTGGAACCGGAGGAGTCCTCGGACTGACGGATAGGACCGGATTTGATCCGAGGATGCTGGAATCGGCTGGAACCGAAGGAGGCTTACTGGAATCGGCTGGAACCGAAGGAGGTAGCTCATCATTGGAAACAGAGCTACTCAGGCTGGCTGGAACCAGTGGATTCTTTGGACCGACGGCTGTAACCGGGTTAGGTCCATTGATACTTGACTCTTGATCATTGAGTCGAGACACTGAACTTTGGAGTGACCCTGACCCCACACTCTGACCACCGTCCGGGTCCATGGGTCTTGGACAAACTGTCAGGATTCTAATTTTATCTGTTCCCGGAGGGGGCACTAGTGGGTCAGTGTTGGAATGACGTATGAAGCGTGGAGACTGAATAAAGTCCTGCGCATATGCGCTGATATTTAATAAACACAAAAGGTCACAGAACAATGATATAATAATAAATGGTACGTAGCATTGGTAGTAGCAGAACTGAAATGATAAACGGTAGCTGAATCCAAGGTGTTCATAAAAGTCTCTGGCAACACAAATATATATCAGTGACAAGTTGATGGCAGAATGCAGAAGGTTTAAAGCAAATAAAGTCACTGGTAACTAGTGATGTGCACCGGATCGGGTTTTGTGTTTTGGATTCGGTTCCGCGGCCGTGTTTTGGATTCGGACGTGTTTTGGCAAAACCTCACCGAAAATTTTTTGTCGGATTCGGGTGTGTTTTGGATTCGGGTGTTTTTTTCAAAAAACCCTAAAAAACAGCTTAAATCATAGAATTTGGGGGTCATTTTGATCACATAGTATTATTAACCTCAATAACCATAATTTCCACTCATTTCCAGTCTATTCTGAACACCTCACAATATTATTTTTAGTCCTAAAATTTGCACCGAGGTCGCTGGATGGCTAAGCTAAGCGACACAAGTGGCCGACACAAACACCTGGCCCATCTAGGAGTGGCACTGATGTCTGACGTGTCTACTTGGATGCGGTCACTCATATAATCCTCCACCATTCTTTCAATGGTGAGAGAATCATATGCAGTGACCGTAGACTACATGTCAGTAATCATTGGCAGGTCCTTCAGTCCGGACCAGATGTCAGCACTCGCTCCAGACTGCCCTGCATCACCGCCAGCGGGTGGGCTCGGAATTCTTATCCTTTTCCTCGCACCCCCAGTTGCGGGAGAATGTGAAGGAGGAGATGTTGACGGGTCACGTTCCGCTTGACTTGACAAATTTCTCACCAGCAGGTCTTTGAACCTCTGCAGACTTGTGTCTGCCGGAAAGAGAGATCCAACGTAGGTTTTAAATCTAGGATCGAGCACGGTGGCCAAAATGTAGTGCTCTGATTTCAACAGATTAGCCACCCGTGAATCCTGGTTAAGCGAATTAAGGGCTCCATCCACAAGTCCCACATGCCTAGCGGAATCGCTCTGTTTTAGCTCCTCCTTCAATGTCTCCAGCTTCTTCTGCAAAAGCCTGATGAGGGGAATGACCTGACTCAGGCTGGCAGTGTCTGAACTGACTTCACGTGTGGCAAGTTCAAAGGGTTGCAGAACCTTGCACAACGTTGAAATCATTCTCCACTGCGCTTGAGTCGGGTGCATTCCCCCTCCTTTGCCTATATCGTGGGCAGATGTATAGGCTTGAATGGCCTTTTGCTGCTCCTCCATCCTCTGAAGCATATAGAGGGTTGATTTCCACCTCGTTACCACCTCTTGCTTCAGATGATGGCAGGGCAGGTTCAGGACTGTTTGGTGGTGCTCCAGTCTTCTGTACGCGGTGGCTGAATGCCGAAAGTGGCCCGCAATTCTTCGGGCCACCGACAGCATCTCTTGCACGCCCCTGTCTTTTTTTAAATAATTCTGCACCACCAAATTCAATGTATGTGCAAAACATGGGACGTGCTGGAATTTGCCCAGATGTAATGCACGCACAATATTGCTGGCGTTGTCCGATGTCACAAATCCCCAGGAGAGTCCAATTGGGGTAAGCCATTCTGCGATGATCTTCCTCAGTTTCCGTAAGAGGTTGTCAGCTGTGTGCCTCTTCTGGAAAGTGGTGATACAAAGCGTAGCCTGCCTAGGAACGAGTTGGCGTTTGCGAGATGCTGCTACTGGTGCCGCCGCTGCTGTTCTTGCTGCAGGAGACAATACATCTACCCAGTGGGCTGTCACAGTCATATAGTCCTGAGTCTGCCCTGCTCCACTTGTCCACATGTCCGTGGTTAAGTGGACATTGGGTACAACTGCATTTTTTAGGACACTGGTGACTCTTTTTCTGAGGTCTGTGTACATTTTCGGTATCGCCTGCCTAGAGAAATGGAACCTAGATGGTATTTGGTACCGGGGACACAGTACCTCAATCAAGTCTCTAGTTGCCTCTGAATTAACGGTGGATACCGGAACCACGTTTCTCACCGCCCAGGCTGCCAAGGCCTGAGTTATCTGCTTTGCAGCAGGATGACTGCTGTGATATTTCATCTTCCTCGCAAAGGACTGTTGGACAGTCAATTGCTTACTGGAAGTAGTACAAGTGGTCTTCCGACTTCCCCTCTGGGATGACGATCGACTCCCAGCAGCTACAACAGCAGCGCCAGCAGCAGTAGGCGTTACACTCAAGGATGCATCGGAGGAATCCCAGGCAGGAGAGGACTCGTCAGACTTGCCAGTGACATGGCCTGCAGGACTATTGGCTTTCCTGGGTAAGGAGGAAATTGACACTGAGGGAGTTGGTGGTGGTGGTTTGCAGGAGCTTGGTTACAAGAGGAAGGGATTTATTGGTCAGTGGACTGCTTCCCGCTGTCACCCAAAGTTTTTGAACTTGTCACTGGAAGTATGATGAATGCGCTGCAGGTGACGTATTAGGGGAGGATGTTCCGAGGTGGTTAACGTCTTTACCCCTACTTATTACAGCTTGACAAAGGCAACACACGGCTTGACACCTGTTGTCTGCATTTGTGTTGAAATAATTCCACACCAAAGAGCTGATTTTTTTGTATTTTGACCAGGCATGTCAATGGCCATATTCGTCCCACGGACAACAGGTGTCTCCCCGGGTGCCTGACTTAAACAAACCACCTCACCATCAGAATCCTCCTTGTCAATTTCCTCCCCAGCGCCAGCAACACCCATATCCTCATCTTGGTGTACTTCAGCAGTGACATCTTCAATTTGACTATCAGGAACTGGACTGCGGGTGCTCCTTCCAGCACTTGCAGGGGGCGTGCAAATGGTGGAAGGCGCAAGCTCTTCCCGTCCAGTGTTGGGAAGGTCAGGCATCGCAACCGACACAATTGGACTCTCCTTGGGGATTTGTGATTTAGAAGAACGCACAGTTCTTTGCTGTGCTTTTGCCAGCTTAAGTCTTTTCATTTTTCTAGCGAGAGGATGAGTGCTTCCATCCTCATGTGAATCTGAACCACTAGCCATGAACATAGGCCAGGGCCTCAGCCGTTCCTTGCCACTCCGTGTCGTAAATGGCATATTGGCAAGTTTACGCTTCTTATCAGATGCTTTTCAATTTGATTTTTGGGTCATTTTACTGGACTTTTGTTTTTTGTATTTTACATGCTCTCTACTATGACATTGGGCATGGGCCTTGGCAGACGACGTTGATGGCATTTCATCGTCTCGGCCATGACTAGTGGCAGCAGCTTCAGCACGAGGTGGAAGTGGATCTTGATCTTTCCCTATTTTTGGAACCTCCACATTTTTGTTCTCCCATTTTTTAATGTGTGGAATTATATGCCAGTATCAATAGCAATGGCCTACTACTATATATACTGCGCACAACTGAAATGCACCACAGGTATGGATGGATAGTATACTTGACGACACAGAGGTAGGTAGAGCAGTGGCCTTCCGTACCGTACTGCTATATATACTGGTGGTCACTGTCAGCAAACTGCAAAACTAAAATGCACCACAGGTATAGAATGTAGATGGATAGTATACTTAATGACGACACAGAGGTAGGTACAGCAGTGGCCTTCCGTACCGTACTGCTATATATAGTATACTGGTGGTCACTGTGTCAGCAAACTGGCAAAACTAAAATGCACCACAGGTATAGAATGTAGATGGATAGTATACTTAATGACGACACAGAGGCAGGTACAGCAGTGGCCTTCCGGTACCGTACTGCTATATATACTGGTGGTCACTGTGTCAGCAAACTGCACAACTGAAATGCCCCACAGGTATAGAATCTAGATGGATAGTATACTTAATGACGACACAGAGGAAGGTGTACAGCAGTGGCCTACTGTACCGTAATGCTATATATTATATACTGGTGGTGTCACTGGTCAGCAAAACTCTGCACTGTACTCCTCCTATATAATATTATACTGGTGGTCCCCCAGTCCCCACAATAAAGCAGCACACTGAGCACAGATATGGAGTGTTTTTCAGGCAGACAACGTATTACTGGTGGTCACTGTCAGCAAAACTCTGCACTGTACTCCTCCTATATACAGCTGCTCCCCAGTCCCCACAAGTAAATAGCAAGCACAAAATAATTGCAATGCATCAACAATAACGGAGAGGACGCCAGCCACGTCCTCTCCCTAACATTTCCAATGCACGAGTGAAAATGGCGGCGACGCGCGGCTGCTTATATAGAATCCGAATCTCGCGAGAATCCGACAGCGGGATGATGACGTTCGTGCGCGCGCTCGGGTTAACCGAGCCATACGGGAGAATCCGAGTATGGCTCGGACCCGTGTAAAAAGGGTGAAGTTCGGGGGGGTTCCGTTTCCGAGAAAACCGAACCCGCTCATCACTACTGGTAACACAAACGTGAAATAACTTGATGAATGCAAATGGTTTGGAAAACAGAACTCCGGTAATACTTGTAAAAGCACACAGTCTTTGTAACATAAAAGTTCTTTAGCCAAGCAAGGCCAAGGCAGGAGACAGTCCTAACTCAGCATGCTTGTTAAGTGCTGGATGCAATGCACAGAATGGAATGCTGGTAATAAGGTGCACAAGTTAGGCAATGAATAACACCTGAGGAGAGTCTCTTACTGCTGATGAACTGTGGCAGGCTATGGCTGGAGTTTGTAGTTCCACAGGAACACTGGAACAGGGAAGCAACTTGGAAATACCAGAAATAGGAGATCGCTGGAAACAAGGGACTGCAGACTGGAACTGGAACTGGAAACGGAACTGGAATGGAACTGCTGGAACCTGTAGTTCCACAGGTCCAATACACTGGGGAATCTCTGCAGACAGAGGACTGAAGCCAGGAGCCGCCTGTTCAAAGGATGTGACGCGTTGTCCAAGGCGATGAGACTGAGCCAGGAACTGGAGTTTATACCCCTTGGTCTGTGATGATTGGATGTTGCATCTCTGTGAGAACACACCCCGCTGGATTGGGTGTTCAAATCAGCTGTGAGTAAGCTGAAGCACTGTGTACTCCAGGCTGCAGTAGACTGAAAACTGGAACTGGAACTGAACTCAACTGCTGGAACCTGTAGTTCCACAGTAAGTAATGCGATAGAGAATGCAGATTCCTGATAAGCGGAGGGCAGCAGCGGTCTGGAAGCAGGAGCAGGGCTGGAGAGTATAGTGTTTTGTTTTTTGGTTGTTTTTTTTTTGTATGTGTGTAAGCGGCGCTACTAGGGGACACAATGGCTGGGGGCACATCTACTTGGGTCATAATGGTTGGGGGCACAATGGCTGGAGGCACAACTACTGGGGTCACATCTCCTGGAGGCACATCTACTGGGGGCACATCTACTAAGGGCATAACTTCTGACTGGGGGCACGTCTACTGGGGTCACATCTACTGGGAGCACAACTACTGGGGGCATAACATCTGACGGGCGGCATATCTACTGGGTGCATAACTACAGGGGGCATAACTACTAGGGACATATCTACTGACTGGGGGCATAACTACGGGGGAAATTACTGGGGGCAAATCTACTGGGGGCCTAACTACTGACTGGGGGCATTACTACTGGGGGCACTACTAATGCGGGCATTGCATAGGGGGCACTTTATAAGGGGCATCACTCCTGGGGACATAAGGGGCACTACTACTGAGGGCATTGTATAAAGGGCACTATTGCTGTGGGCATTTTGTGTATTTGGGGTGCTACTACTGTGGGCTTTATGTATAAGGGGCACTAATGTGTGGTGTAATGTTAATAGGACTGTGCTACCGTGCGGCATAATTTGAATTGGGGATACTATTGGGGGACTACGTCCCTTTCTTTTTGAGAACATGCCCCTTTATTTCACTGCCGTGGTGGCGGGGGGGTGGGGGGGGTGAGTTCCACCGCCTCTCTAGGACCACTTTAAGCACAGGGGCCATGTCAATTCCCTATAAACTGTAGATTAGACCAGTGGTTCTCAAACTATCCACATACTGTACATGACACACAATTTTCTAAATATAAAAATAAATGTAAATTAACCTTATTATACCCAAAGCTTATACTCCCAGGTGACGAAAAAAGGCAGACTTCCACAGGACGCGCTCCAGCCAATTAGCAGAGCCAGGGGAGGCGAATGTATTTTCCCGTGTTCTCCCCTGCACCACTGGATTCTGTATGGGCTTGTCAAAACGAAGTCATCCAACCCCTGGCTACCTGCAGCCATCCGATTTTCGGGAGCCTCCTGGCCATTTCGGCAGAGTAGGTAAGTATGGTCTGCACTGCTGTGGCTGCCTGCCTGCTCTCCTTGGAAGTCTGCCTTTTTTCTTCACCCCATTGTCACTGTGTGTTAAGTCACTAGTAGTCGGGTGATTGCCCTGGTGTGTCATGCACAATTGTGCATGACACACCGGGGACCAACTCGTGACAACATTCATTTTTGTGACACACAGTTTGAGGTGCGCTGGATTAGACTATAAGAAGGGGCCTCTTTACCCTATGTCGCATGTCTACCAACTCACCATCTACTGTACCTTGCAGATCTTACGTTTTTTTGACTATTTACTCACACATTCATCTAATAAGCAACTGTCTTATATTCAGCCTACAGTTATTTATAATTTTTTACTACTGGCACTCAACTACATGAGGCTTCTTTATATCTTTTTAAGAGATTAAAAAATAATTAATTGTAATGCTTATAAGGTATTAATTTATTTTTCCAAGATTTCTGTGGCTTATAGTATTTCGAGTTTTGGAGTTGCATGCAGGGTTGGACTTGCCCACAGGCAGGGCCGGATTGGCCATTGCCATTACCGGGGAATACCCCGGCGGGCCGATCGGGGTCCGGGGGCCGCCTGTCATGAGTGGCACCATCCCCCTCCACGTCACCTGCCAACTTGTGAGTGCCGCGGCCGCTGTCAGGAGAGCCAGCCGGCTCGCCCTCCACATCACATGCTTATTAGTGAGCCGGGCAGCGGCCGCTGTCAGGAGAGCCGGCCATACCCCCTCCTCCCTGTCACCTGCTTACTGGTGACCGCTGCGGCCAGCGGCCGCTATCTAGAGAGCTGGGTCCACCGTATTGCAGGCGCAGCCGCTCCTCCAAGACTCCTGTTCACAGGAGCTGTACTGTGGGGAGGATCACCCGGGGGAGGCTTCCTGGCTGCTGCGTCCGCGCTGCTCTGGCGGTAAGTCCCGTCATGTGGGTGCGTGACTGTGAGAGGCCTCCTGCCCCCCTTGCCAGCACCAGTGTGCCCCATATCCTCCCTGCCAGCATCAGTGTGCCCCCATCCCCCCTGACAGTGCCAGTGTGACCCCCTATCTCCCCCTGCCAGTACCAGCTTGCGCCCCCCCCCCCCCCTATCTCCCCCTGACAGCATTGGAGTGTCCCCATCTCCCCTCCTGTCAGCAGCATTGTGCCCCCTCATCACTCCCCCTGGCCAACAGTGTGCCCCCTCATCCCTCCCCCTGGCCAGCAGTGTGCCCCCTCATCCCCCCCCCTGTTTAACAGTGTGTCCCCTCATCCCCCCCCCCCTGGCCAACAGTGTGCCCCCTCATCCCCCCCCCTGGTTAGCAGTGTGCCACCTCATCCCCTCCCACTGGCCAGCAGTGTGCCCCCTCATCCCTCCCCCCGGTATCAGTGTGCCCCCTCATTTCTCCCCCTGGCCATCAGTGTGCTCCCTCATCCCTCCCCCTGGCATCAGTGTGCCCCCTCATCCCTCCCCCTGGCCAGCAGTGTGCCCCCTCATCTCTCCCCCTGGCCAACAGTGTGCCCCCTCATCCCTCCACCTGGCCAACAGTGTGTCCAACCTAAACCTTCCCCCCGGCATCAGTGTGCCCCCTCATCTCTCCCCCCGGCATCAGTGTGCCCCCTCATCCCTCCCCCCGGCAGCAGTGTGCCCCCTCATCCCTCCCCCCAGCATCAGTGTGCCCCCTCATCCCTTCCCCCGGCAGCAGTGTGCCCCCTCACCCCTCCCCCCGGCAACAGTGTGCCCCCTCATCCCTCCCCCTGGCCCTGGGTGGTTGACACCCTTTACCTGGCTGGTTGGCACCCATTCCCTTTCTGCCCAGGTGGATGGTTCTAGTCTGTCTTTGTTCTGCTATAGACCAAATCACAACGAGCTTAGTACTGCATATAACAGGTCTTTATGTGTGTAATGACGCTGACTACATATTTTTTGGGGGGGTTGTTTAATGTATGTCTATGTGCTCTACCTGGTGCAATGTGTGTAACGTGCTCTACCTGGTGCAATGTGTATAACGTGCTTTACCTGGTGCAAAGTGTGTAACGTGCTCTACCTGGTGCAATGTGTATAACGTGCTTTACCAGGTGCAAAGTGTGTAACGTGCTCTACCTGGTGCAATGTGTATAACGTGCTTTACCTGGTGCAAAGTGTGTAACGTGCTCTACCTGGTGCAATGTGTATAACGTGCTTTACCAGGTGCAAAGTGTGTAACGTGCTCTACCTGGTGCAATGTGTATAACGTGCTTTACCTGGTGCAAAGTGTGTAACGTGCTCTACCTGGTGCAATGTGTATAACGTGCTTTACCTGGCGGAAAGTGTATAACGTGCTCTACCTGGTGCAATGTGTATAACGTGCTTTACCTGGCGCAAAGTGTATAACGTGCTCTACCTGGTGCAATGTGTATAATGTGCTGTACAAGGTGCAATGTGTATAATGTGCTCTGCCCGGCACAAAGTGTATAACGTGCTCTACCTGGCGCAGTGTGTATAGGAGGTTCTACCTGGTGCAGTGTGTATAAGTGGCACTACTGTGTGGTGTAGTGTTAATTGGCACTATTATGTGGTCACGCCCCTTCCCCACAAAGCCACTCCCCTAAATTTTTGCTGCGCGCCTTCGCGCGCACTGTCCCTTCTTTTGGGTATAGCAGGTGGAGCACCAATTCTGTTTCTGCCAAAGGGCGCCAAAATGTCTAGTTACAGCTCTGGTGCAGGGTGTCCTGTATGCTACACAGCCCAGCAGCACTGTCACCCCCCCCCCCCCCCCCCCTCCCCTTTGCAACACTTTTGTACTGTCCAAATCAACTCTGTGTTTTTATATTTGAATCATTAACTCTGTGTTTTTATATTTGAATCATTAATAAGATTAATAAGAACCTTCATTCCGATGGGACCCAGAATAGGACAGGTAGGACCCCAATTTTTAAAAGTGAGGGGTCCCTGGGACGCACTTTTTTTTCGGCTCAGCGTGATCACTGGGTTATGAGGTGTAATATTAATTTGAAGTATTAATCCCGCCTACTTTGGTATTGGTTCCGCCTACAGTTGGTTTGGTGCCACCCACATGAGGCCACTTTTAGAAATTTTTCCAGGGCCACTTTTGTTTCCCAATCCACCCCTGCCCACAGGGGTGCAGTGGAAATACCTGGTAGGCCCCACTACCTGAGAGCTATTTCACACTAGCCGGTTTTCACCAGCCAGTATAAAGCCAGCAAAAGCCGGACAGTTTTTTACCGGCCGTCGCTGCCCTTTCACACGTAACACCTTTGAGCCATGTTTAATGCTACGAGCATGCGCAGCAGTAGCAAAAAAACCTGTTGTGTGTGAAAGAGCCCATTCACACACATACTTCATTGCCTTCAGGGATGGCACGGCCACGGCCCAGCAGCCATCCTATTCAGTGGATATTCCCGGCTGTAACATGGCAACCGGGCTGTGTACATGCCATCTGAAAAGAGCAATGTGTTTTTAGAAACAACTGAAATTACATTTTGCTGGCCGGTGAAAACCGGCTAGTGTGAAATAGCCCTAAGGGCCCCATCCCCTCCTCTAAGTTCAGTTTCCACCCTGTTCACTCAAATTATACATAGTAACTCTATTAGGGGGTTGGGATTGCAATACCGGCTGTTGGGATCCCGGCGGTTAGCATCCTGATGCCGGGAAACCCCCCATCAGTTTGCCGGCGGGCTTGGTGGCTCGCTGCGGTCACCACAGGTTCTATTCCCACTCTGTGGGTGTCGTGGACACCCACGAGTGGGAATAGTCCCTGTTAGTCGGCATGCCGACTGTCGGAGTGTGTGGTGGTTGGGATGCCGACGTCAGTATACTGACCGGCGGTATCCTGACCGCCGGTAACATACTGTAACTACGTCCCCTATTAGGGAGTCAGTTATATGGTCTCTATTGGCTGTCCAAGCTTCTGTGGGGTCTGGCCTCACCTCCTGTGGTAACTGACTACACCGCAAAGTATGGGCCCCTACACTGCATTCCCCAAGTGGGCCTTTCATGCCCCAGTCCGACACTGGTTGCAGGTTCCATTCAGATCCGTAATATTTTGAGAATGTCAATACAAGGGTTCATGCATTCTATCCATGAACATATAGTGCAATCGAGTAAAGGGCATAGCACAACATTGTTATAATGTAATATAAGCAAACAGCAGTTGGTTTGAAAATATTGCAATAATTTATATGCTGGCCAACTAACATCAAAGTCTTCCCTTCTGGCCAGTCCCTCCGCTGACTCTGCATCATATGCCGCCAGGTATCACACAGATTTTAAGCACACACTATGGGGTAAATTTACTAAGGTCCCGATTTTGACCGAGATGCCGTTTTTTCATCAAAGTGTCATCTCGGTAATTTACTAAACTCAAATCACGGCAGTGATGAGGGCATTCGTAATATTTGGAAGTCCTAGGAAAAAAATCACGAATGAATACACCATCGGTCAAAACGCGGCTGTTTAAGTATGAATCTCGGTCATTTACTAAGAAGTGCAAAGCAAAAAAAAACAAAACACTGCCGTGAAAAATTACAACTCGTAAAAAAGTGCTTAAAAAAAACAGACCTGCTTTTTTTATTCGTGATTGGATAGGCATGCACGGATCCATGAGATCCATGCATGTATATCAGTGGGAAGGGGTGGGAATTGGGAAAGTGATTATTTTATTTAAAAAAATTGCGTGGGGTCCCCCCTCCTAAGCATAACCAGCCTGGGGCTCTTTGAGCCGATCCTGGTTGCAGAAATATGGGAAAAAAATTGACAGGGGTTCCCCCATATTTAAGCAACCAGCATCGGGCTCTGCGCCTGGTCCTGGTTCCAAAAATACGGGGGACAAAAAGAGTAGGGGTCCCCCGTATTTTTAAAACCAGCACCGGGCTCCACTAGCTGGACAGATAATGCCACAGCCGGGGGTCACTTTTATATAGTGCCCTGCGGCCGTGGCATCAAAAATCCAACTAGTCACCCCTGGCCGGGGTACCCTGGGGGAGTGGGGACCCCTTCAATCAAGGGGTCCCCCCCCCCAGCCACCCAAGGGCCAGGGGTGAAGCCCGAGGCTGTCCCCCCCCTCCCATCCAATGGGCTGCGGATGGGGGGGCTGATAGCCTTTGTTGTAAATGAAAAGATATTGTTTCTAGTAGCAGTACTACAAGTCCCAGCAAGCCTCCCCCACATGCTGGTACTTGGAGAACCACAAGTACCAGCATGCGGCGGAAAAACGGGCCCGCTGGTACCTGTAGTACTATTACTAAAAAAATACCCAAATAAACACAAGACACACACACCTTGAAAGTAAAGATTTATTACATACATGCACACAAACATACATACATACATACTTACCTTATGTTCACACGCAGGTCGGTCCTCTTGTCCAGTAGAATCCATGGGGTACCTGTAGAAAAAATTATACTCACAAAATCTAGTGTAGATCGGTCCTCTTCAAATCCATACCAGCATGCGGGGAGGCTTGCTGGGACTTGTAGTACTGCTACTAAAAACAATATCTTTTCATTTACAACAAAGGCTATCAGCCCCCCCATCCGCAGCCCATTGGATGGGAGGGGGGGGACAGCCTCGGGCTTCACCCCTGGCCCTTGGGTGGCTGGGGGGGGGGGACCCCTTGATTGAAGGGGTCCCCACTCCCCCAGGGTACCCCGGCCAGGGGTGACTAGTTGGATTTTTGATGCCACGGCCGCAGGGCACTATATAAAAGTGACCCCCGGCTGTGGCATTATCTGTCCAGCTAGTGGAGCCCGGTGCTGGTTTTAAAAATACGGGGGACCCCTACTCTTTTTGTCCCCCGTATTTTTGGAACCAGGACCAGGTGCAGAGCCCGATGCTGGTTGCTTAAATATGGGGGAACCCCTGTCATTTTTTTCCCCATATTTCTGCAACCAGGATCGGCTCAAAGAGCCCGAGGCTGGTTATGCTTAGGAGGGGGGACCCCACGCAATTTTTTTTTTAATTTTACACTGTTTAATTAAAAAAAAAAAAAAAATGAACCCCAGCACGGATCACACAGATCCGGCCGAGATTCATTTTTAAAAAGTCGGCAGTGTTTTGCTAATCACTGCCGTAAAAATAGAAAAAAAAACACGAATGACATCGACATCGGAACAAAAGAAAAACCCGAATACGACAGCTTAGTAAATTAGTCGTAATCAATTCAAAAAGTTGCAGTTTTACACTTTCGATGTCATTCGTGATTGAACTTTGACCTTTTTCCGAAAATTACGAATGTTAGTAAATTTACCCCTATGTTTTTTATCATGGGTTTACGTCTGCTAGCTCACTGAGTTAAGGTGACAGAACCTCACGCAAGTATAGAAATTAATGAGCACCTGCGGAATTGCCAGACAATTATTGGCTTACATATGGAAAAATAAGGTGTAAGAAAAAGGGTGACCACAAAATGTTATGTAAACAATAGGCTTTAATCCAGTCCACTCAACCATCTGCGGAGCCTGAGATATGTGAGTATGTGACCATACAAGTCTTGGAGCAACGCAGGCACATTGGGCGTTGATCTCGTGATATATGGTGTATAGACGCTAAGGGGTAAATTTACTAAGATGGGAGTTCTATTTAAGATGGGATGTTGCCCATAGCAACCAGATTCTACTTCTCATTTATCTAGCACTGTCTAGAAGAAAATACCTGGAATCTGATTGGTTGCTATGGGCAACATCCCATCTTAACTAGAACTCTCATCTTAGTAAATTTACCCCTAAGTGTATGATACATCTGTATTTTCTAATATGCTTAATCATGCTGTTATATCTGTTAACTATGCTTATTCATGCCCTTCTGATGGTAATATAGTATTTGTTTATGTATATAAAAAACTTCTGCTTTATTGTGAAGGCTGTATTCTAAGGGGTCAATCCAATTGCTCATGGTGATGATGATGACGATGATGATGAATGAGGCTCCTTTATAACTGCGCTGCAAGAAGCAAAGTACTTAGTGGCCTAATTATGAATATTTCCCTATTGTGGACATAAGTATTATTTTTTATATATATAGAATCACTTATCGCATACATTTCTGAAAAGAGAAATCTTGTTTGTCACCTACTCCTGCAATGCTGGCTAGTGTAGTAATACTGTTGTCTTGCAATAGGCCTTTTTTCACAGCTACATAAGTAGTACCTTTATTACTATGAAATGTTAGTTGCATGAAATGTATTTATTGTGAGTGACAATTGCAAAAACAATTCCCATTACTATCTAACCAACAGGCATGTTACTATATAATTGGGTGACTGCAGCATTACTGTACAGATGTCATCTAGTCACAGTGGAGGTGACTATTTTATGGACTGAGGGGCTAATTCAGGTCCGATCGCAAATTGCGAACCAGGCCGGAAATTCTGCGGGGGTGCCATGGGCGCATGCGCAGCAGGCCCTACTGCGCATGCGTCCGCATTTTCTGCGGGGGGACGCAGAAAATGCAGTCGCCTCTGCCTGTCAATCAGGCAGAGGTGGTTGCGGGTCGGGAGGGGGGTGGCAACGCTTCGTTTTCAGGGAGGAAACGGAGTGTTGCAGGGGCGGGGCAACCCGAATGGTGGGCTGTGCGACGCGAAAGGGGGCGTGTCGGGCGCGTGGGCATGGCAGATTTGTGACGTCACACTCAGCCGCCGCGACAGGTAAGATGGCACTGGAACTCCTACGGCCGCAGCTAAGCTGCACCTGCAGGAGTCAACCTTAGTTTCTGCTAACAAGCAGAAATTGCGAGGCGAAAGCAATTTCTGCTTGTAGCAGGGGGGGAGGCGCCGGTCAGCATGCTGGACGGCCTTGCCCAGCGCTGGGCGATCCCCCGCATGCGTGCAATAGGATAGCAAATTCTGCTGATTAGCAGAATTTGCTATCCTTACTGAATTGGCCCCTGAATCAATACTGATTACAGTGCAACTTATGAAGTCACAGAAACCAAAGACATTTTGGGGGGATCAAGCTGTCCAGTCTCCTTGCTGTGGCCGTCATCTATTAGAGTTATAAGGTATCCTTTATACTTCAATTGCAACACAGGTATTGTCTATTGTTATTGAAGCCCTAGTAGCTTTTGTAAGTAAGCATTTTGTAACTAAAGTATGTATTAGCCTTTCTCTGACGTCCTAAGTGGATGCTGGGACTCCGTAAGGACCATGGAATTAGCGGCTCCGCAGGAGACTGGGCACAACTAAAGAAAGCTTTAGGACTACCTGGTGTGCACTGGCTCCTCCCACTAAGACCCTCCTCCAGACCTCAGTTAGATTCTTGTGCCCGGCTGAGCTGGATGCACACTAGGGGCTCTCCTGAGCTCCTAGAAAGAAAGTATATTTAGGTTTTTTATTTTACAGTGAGATCTGCTGGCAACAGACTCACTGCAGCGAGGGACTAAGGGGAGAAGAAGCGAACCTACCTAACAGGTGGTAGTTTGGGCTTCTTAGGCTACTGGACACCATTAGCTCCAGAGGGATCGACCGCAGGACCCGACCTTGGTGTTCGTTCCCGGAGCCGCGCCGCCGTCCCCCTTACAGAGCCAGAAGCATGAAGAGTGCGGAAAATCGGCGGCAGAAGACTTCGGTCTTCACCAAGGTAGCGCACAGCACTGCAGCTGTGCGCCATTGCGCCTCATGTACACCTCACACTCCGGTCACTGATGGGTGCAGGGCGCTGGGGGGGGGGGCGCCCTGAGGGCAATATATGACACCTTGGCTGGCAAATCTACATCATATATAGTCCTAGAGGCTATATAGATGTAAAATTACCCCTGCCAGTATTCCAGAAAAAGCGGGAGAAAGTCAGCCGAAAAAGGGGCGGGGCTTCTCCCTCAGCACACTGGCGCCATTTTCTCTTCACAGTGCAGCTGGAAGACAGCTCCCCAGGCTCTCCCCTGTAGTTTTCAGGCTCAAAGGGTTAAAAAGAGAGGGGGGGCACTAAATTTAGGCGCAATATATGTATACAAGCAGCTATTTGGGGGAAAATCACTCAGTTATAGTGTTAATCCCTGCATTATATAGCGCTCTGGTGTGTGCTGGCATACTCTCTCTCTGTCTCCCCAAAGGACTTTGTGGGGTCCTGTCCTCAGTCAGAGCATTCCCTGTGTGTGTGCGGTGTGTCGGTACGACTGTGTCGACATGTTGGATGAGGAAGGTTACGTGGAGGCGGAGCAGAGGCCGATAAATGGGATGTCGCCCCCTGTGGGGCCGACACCAGAGTGGATGGATAGGTGGAAGGTATTAACCGACAGTGTCAACTCCTTACATAAAAGGCTGGATGACGTAACAGCTGTGGGACAGCCGGCTTCTCAGCCCGCGCCTGCCCAGGCGTCTCAAAGGCCATCAGGGGCTCAAAAAAGCCCGTTACCTCAGATGGCAGACACAGATGTCGACACGGAGTCTGACTCCAGTGGCGACGAGGTTGAGACATATACACAATCCACTAGGAGCATCCGTTACATGATCTCGGCAATGAAAAATGTGTTACACATTTCTGACATTAACCCAAGTACCACATAAAAGGGGTTTTATTTTTGGGGAGAAAAAGCAGCCAGTGTTTTGTTCCCCCATCAGATGAATGAATGAAGTGTGTAAAGAAGCGTGGTTTCCCCCCCGATAAGAAACTGGTAATTTCTAAAAAGTTACTGATGGCGTACCCTTTCCCGCCAGAGGATAGGTCACGTTGGGAGATATCCCTTAGGGTGGATAAGGCGCTCACACGTTTGTCAAAAGGTGGCACTGCCGTCTTAGGATACGGCCACCTTGAAGGAACCTGCTGATAAAAAGCAGGAGGCGATCCTGAAGTCTGTATTTACACACTCAGGTTATATACTGAGACCTGCAATTGGCTCAGCATAAATAGTGCTGCTGCAGCGTGGTCTGATACCCTGTCAGATAATATTAATACGCTAAGACAGGGATAATATTTTGCTAACATTGAGCATATTTAAGACGTTGTCTTATATATATAAAGGATGCACAGAGGGATATTTGCCGGCTGGCATCCAGAATTAATGCAATGTCCATTCTGCCAGGAGGGTATTAGAAACCCGGCAGTGGACAGGTGATGCTGCCTGTAAAAGGCACATGGAGATTCTGCCTTATAAGGGTGAGGAATTGTTTGGGGATGGTCTCTGGGACCTCGTATCCACAGCAACAGCTGGGAAGAAATTTTTTTACCTCAGGTTTCCTCACAGCCTAAGAAAGCACCGTATTTTCAGGTACAGTCCTTTCGGCTTCAGAAAAGCAAGCGGGTCAAAGGCGCTTCCTTTCTGCACAGAGACAAGGGAAGAAGGAAAAAAGCTGCACCAGCAGCCAGTTCCCAGGATCAAAAATCTTCCCCCGCTTCCTTTGAGTCCACCGCATGACGCTGGGGCTCCACAGGTGGAGACAGGTGCGGTAGGGGCGCGTCTCGGGAACTTCAGGGACCAGTGGGCTTGCCCACAGGTGGATCTCTAGGTTCTGCAAATAGTATCACAGGGATACAGGCTGGAGTTCGAGGCGACTCCCCCTCGCCATTACCTCACATCAGCCTTGCCGGCTGCCCTCGGAGAAAGGTAGTACTGGCGGCAATTCACAAGCTGTACTTCCAGCAGGTGAAAGCAAGGTACCCCTCCTTCAACAAGGCCGGGGTTACTATTCCAAAATGTTGCGGTACCGAAACCAGACGGTTCGGTGAGACCCATTCTAAAATTGAAAGCCTTGAACACTTATATACGAAGGTTCAAGTTCAAAATGGAATCGCTCAGGGCGATTATTGCAAGCCTGGAGAATTTCATGGTATCACTGGACATCAAGGATGATTACCTGCATGTCCCTATTTACCCTCTTCACCAGGAGTACCTCAATATTGTGGTACAGGATTGTCATTACCAATTCCAGACGTTGCCGTTGGTCTGTCCCCGGCATCGAGGTATTTACCAAGGTAATGGCCGAAATAATTATCCCGTACTTGGACGATCTCATTATAAAGGCGAGGTCCAGGGAGCAGTTGTTCGTCGGAGTAGCACTATCTCGGGAAGTGCTACAACAGCACGGCTGGATTCTGAATATTCCAAAGTCGCAGCTGGTTCCTACGACGCGTCTACTGTTCCTGGGTATGGTTCTGGACACAGAACAGGATAAAAAGGGTTTCTCCCGGAGGAGAAGTCCAAGGAGTTGTTGTCTCTAGACAGAGACCTCCTAATACGTATACAGGTGTCGGTGCATCAATGCACGCGAGCCCTGGGAAAGATGGTAGCTTCTTATGAAGAAATTCCATTCGCCAGGTCCCATGCACGGATTTTCCAGTGGGATCTGTTGGACAAGTGGTCCGGGTTGCATCTTCAGATGCATCGGCGGATAACCCTGTCTCCAAGGGTCAGGGTGTCGCTGTTGTGGTGGCTGCAGAGTGCTCATCTTCTAGGGGGCCGCAGATTCGGCATACAGGACTGGGTCCTGGTGACCACGGATGCCAGCCTTCGAGGCTGGGGGGCAGTCACACAGGGAAGGAACTTCCAAGGCTATGGAAAAGTCAGTAGACTTCCCTACACATAAATATTCTGGAACTGAGGGCCATTTACAATGCCCTAAGTCAGGCTAGACCCCTGCTTCAACACCGGCCGGTGCTGATCCAGTCAGACAACATCACGGCGGTCGCTCATGTAAACCGACAGGGCGGCACAAGAAGCAGGATGGCGATGGCAGAAGCCACAAGGATTCTCCGATGGGCGGAAAATCATGTGTTAGCACTGTCAGCAGTGTTCATTCCCGGAGTGGACAACTGAGAAGCAGACTTTCTCAGAAGACACGACCTCCACACGGGAGAGTGGGGACTTCATCCAGAAGTCTTCCAAATGATTGTACACCGTTGGGAAAGGCCACAGGTGGACATGATGGTGTCCCGCCTCAACTAAAAGTTACAAAGATATTGCGCCAGGTCAAGGACCCTTAGGCGATAGCTGTGGACGCTCTGGTAACACCGTGGGTGTACCAGTCGGTGTATGGGTTCCCTTCTCTGACTCTCTTACCCAGGGTAATGAGAATAATAAGAAGGAGAGGAGTAAGAACTATACTCATTGTTCCGGGTTGGCCAAGAAGAGCTTGGTAACCAGAACTCCAAGAAATGATCTCAGAGGACCCATGGCCTCTGCCGCTCAGACAGGACCTGCTGCAGCAGGGGGCCTGTCTGTTCCAAGACGTACCACGGCTGCGTTGACGGCATGGCGGTTGAACGCCGGATCCTGAAGGAAAAGGGAATTCCGGAGGAAGTTATCCCTACGCTATTTAAAGCTAGGAAAGAAGTGAACGCAAACCATTATCACCGCATATGGCGGAAATATGTTGCGTACTGTGAGGCCAGGAAGGCCCAAAGGAGAAATTTCAGCTAGGTCGATCTCTGCACTTCCTACAGTCAGAGGTGACTCTGGGCCTAAAATTGGGTTCCATTAAGGTCCAGATTTCGGCTCTATCGATTTTCTTCCAAAATTGAACTGGCTTCACTGCCTGAAGTTCAGACTTTTGTTAAGGGAGTGCTGCATAGTCAGCCCCCGTTTGTGCCTCCAGTGGCACCGTGGGATCTCAACGTGGTGTTGGATTTCCTGAAGTCGCATTGGGTTGAGCCACTTAAATCCGTGGAGCTATAATACCTCACGTGGAAAGTGGTAATTCTGTGGGCCTTGGCGTCGGCCAGGCGTGTATCAGAATTGGCGGCTTTGTCATACAAAAGCCCTTATCTGTATTTTATATGGATAAGGCGAAATTGTGGACTCGTTCCCAATTCCTTCCTAAGGTGGTATCAGTTTTTCATGTGAACCAACCTATTGTGGTGCCTGCGGCTACTTGGGACTTGGAGGATTCCAAGTTACTGGATGTAGTCAGGGCCCTGAAAAGTATATGTTTCCAGGACAGCTGGAGTCAGGAAAACTGACTCGCTATTTCTCCTGTATGCACCCAACAAGCTGGGTGCTCCTGCTTCTAAGCAGACGATTGCTCGCTGGATCTGTAGCACGATTCAACTTGCACATTCTGCGGCTGGACTGCCGCACCCTAAATCTGTAAAAGCCCATTCCACGAGGAAAGTGGGCTCTTCTTGGGCGGCTGCCCGAGGGGTCTCGGCTTTACAACTTTGCCGAGCTGTTACTTGGTCGGGTTAAAACAATTTTGTAAGAGTCTACAAGTTTGATACCCTGGCTGAGGAGGACCTAGAGTTTGCTCATTCGGTGCTGCAGAGTCATCCGCACTCTCCCGCCCGTTTGGGAGCTTTGGTATAATCCCCATGGTCGTTACGGAGTCCCAGCATCCACTTAGGACGTCAGAGAAAATAAGATTTTACTCACCGGTAAATCTATTTCTCGTAGTCCGTAGTGGATGCTGGGCGCCCATCCCAAGTGCGGATTGTCTGCAATACTTGTTTATAGTTATTGCCTAACTAAAGGGTTATTGTTGAGCCATCTGTTGAGAGGCTCAGTTATATTTCATACTGTTAACTGGGTATAGTATCACGAGTTATACGGTGTGATTGGTGTGGCTGGTATGAGTCTTACCCGGGATTCAAAATCCTTCCTTATTGTGTCAGCTCTTCCGGGCACAGTGTCCTAACTGAGGTCTGGAGGAGGGTCTTAGTGGGAGGAGCCAGTACACACCAGGTAGTCCTAAAGCTTTCTTTAGTTGTGCCCAGTCTCCTGCGGAGCCGCTAATCCCATGGTCCTTACGGAGTCCCAGCATCCACTACGGACTACGAGAAATAGATTTACCGGTGAGTAAAATCTTATTTTTTCATATATGCTCTGGAACTTTATACTTCGATACAACTTTGATCACTTAGATCAGTGGTTCCAAAACTCATTCATGCCGCTTTCACATCACAATGCCGCGTCGCACCCGGGAATTGGAAACGGGTCCTTCCCGGGTGCATGAACCTGAGGGTGCATGGCATTATACAAAGGTGTAACAGTACAGTATATACTGCTGGAGTTTTGATCAGAGATGTGCAGACAAGGTACTGTAGGCAGGGTAGGCAATGCCTCTCCTGTCATACTCCAGTATACTCCAGAGTTTTTAACCATAGAAATTATTAGAATAATTCAAACAATATATCTAAAATATCATCTTTGTATTTTTCTTATCATTGTTATAGTATAGTCAAAACTCTGCTGTGTACTGGAGTATGACAGGAGACGCTTTGGCTCACCTGACTGCACATCCAGTGGCGCAGAGAGGGGGGGAGTGCCTCCCTCACTCCCCGAATATACTTACTACTGTCAGTGCTGGGCGGCGCCATCTTCCCAGTGACAACTTCGGAAGATGGACGCTGCACATTGAAAGCAAAGATTCTGGCACTGTTCCAAAGTCTTTGCTCTATGGTGCACATGCGCCATCTTCACAGATGTCACTGGGAAGATGGTGCCGCCGGCTGAGGAGGAGGGACTCACTTCTGATCAAGCAAGATAGAAAGCCGGTGCCCCCCCTCTGCGACCCCCACAGCCCTATCCTGGTTCTCATCCTACTGGTCCTCTGCTTTTCTCCATCCACTGTATACCACATCTCCTGACAATCTTATAAGCTGCTTTGGATTTCAGTAACATCTGTATTTGGATGACAAATCAACCAATCCCCCCCAGATTTCCCACCATCTGTGTTGGTCCGCATTACTAATTGCCATTTCATCTTGGATGTCATCTTGCTACCTCAAACTTAATACTTCCAAAACAGAATTAATATTTCCACCAGCCAATAATAGTTACCAACATGATATCTCTATCACTGTTGATAACTGAAGAATCACCCCCACCCCACAAGCTTGTTGTCTTGGTGTCAGCCTTGACCCCTTGAACTGTCTTGTTCACCACATTCAATCTGTTTCCAAATCCTGTTACATACATATAAAATACATATCCAGGATAAGCCCATATCTTATACATGACACTGCAAAAAAGTCAAATTCATGCACTCATTATCTCCCACATTGAATATTGCAATAGTCTCCTTACTGGTCTTCCTCAACAGACTCTCACCACTACAATCCATTCTGAATGAAGCTGCGAGACTAATCTTCCTTGCTAAATGTTCATCATCTGCTGCTCCACTCTGTCAGTCCTTCTATTGGTTACCTGTATTCTACCAAATTCAATATAAGATACTTATAGTTACACATACAGATGGAGCCTCCCTTATCTTTGCCTGCCCGATCACAGGCGTGCACTCCCGGTGTGACTAGGCGATCCGACCGCCTAGTCACGCTGGGAGTGCACAGAGCCGCTTCCCACTGTAAGCGTCTCTGTCTGGGCGTGCGTACCCGCCTGGACGGAGACACTCTCTTTTCAAGTGAATGGGGCGTGTCTCCATCCGGGTGCATGCGCCTGTCCAGACGGAGATGCTCACAGCGTTCAGGTGCGCCCAGGCAGGCGCGCCTAGTCACAGATGGAGGCACGACTAGCGGGGATTCATCTGTAAAGCTATTAACCAAACTATACCAACATATATCTCTTCGCTTATCTCAAAATATCTCTTAGCTCGACCTCTCTGCTCTGCACAAGATCTGTGTCTCTCATCCACACGCATTACCTGACCTACTCATGGTTACAGGATTTATTTTGGTCTGCATCCACTCTGTCGATTGCCCTACCACGCACCATAAGACTTTCCTCTAGTCTCCAAAACTTTTAGTGTTCCCTGATACTCACCTCTTCAGGCAAGGTTATCAAATTCCAGAAACACTCACATAACAGCCACAAGCTTACTTACCCAGTTACATTCCCTCTATACTATCTACACATGCAGTAACTTTATCGATTTTCTCTTTCTTCACTTTCACACCCTGCTGACCTGAGGCCAAGAATCTTTGCAGTCTGGCTGGACCATTATGCAATAATTCGCACCTATCCTTGAGTAACAAATGCCTATTTTCCTATAGATTGTAAGTTTGTAAACAGGGCCTACCTCTGTGTCTACCTGTTATTACTCAGTCTTGTTTTATTACTATAATTTTCCCAACTGTAAAGTGCAGCAGATATATAAGTAACTGTTGTTGTTGTTGTTGTTACTAATAATAATAATCATAATAATCATAATAATAATATCCTGTACAGTTTGGAGCAGATTTGAAAATGTTTAACCTCAGCGTTGTTCTTGCTAACAAAGAGAAGCTTAATACAAGTCAGTTGTGGAACGTATGCTGCCAGGGCCAGATTAACAATGTGGCAGATGGAGCACCAGCTCCAGGCCTACACATAAAAATAGGCCTATCATGCAGGATGATGGCACCTACCCAAACAATCATAAATCATAATTATTAAAATTGGTTTTGTAGTTTTCTCACAAAATTATCCAATTTTTCTATGTTTATGTATTTATGAGACATTGGGGCACATATTGTACAGGGTGTACACCCACACGTGACTCAGGCCACACCCATTCAGCACTGGTCACAACACCTCTCCATCTCAGTAAAGGCCCTTGAAAATTTTCAGCTCCAGGCCCATGTAGCCCTTAATCCGGCCCTGTATGCTGCATGTTTTCATACAGCATACCCTCCAGAGCCATATGTACACAACTAAGGGGTGATGCAGAGTCATATGCCTCTCGGCATGTAACTGAAGAGCTGTAACTGGCCAGGCAAGGTTTAGTGAGGGCATGTAGACGGAACTGTGAGCCAGTCAGGCGTAAGCTTAAATACGCATGTAGAAAGGTGTATCTCTCACAGCAGTTATAGGCTGGTACAAGTGTGCACTGATGATGATGGCAAGTAGCATACCAATTGTATGGATGTAAGGTGAGTGCACACTTATTTCTGTGGACTCGGTGCGGGAGCATTTATGGACAATGTGCATTGAACTTTGCATCAGGCGCATGACCAGCAAATTATTAGCTGTGCAAAAAGAAGAATTATTAGGTGCTGTGTTGTGATAGCTTATACTCTATATTGTAAGACAGCATACCCTCCAACTGTACCTGCCAAAAAGGGCTTTGTACCGATTTTTGACTTTCCAAATGTCCATTGAAAGTATAGGAAAGGGGGCGTGGCTCCTAATTTGTACCGGTTTTTATGTGTAAAATGTCGGAGGGTATGAGATAGCAGAACACGTACAGTAATTGCATCCATTAATGGAGCTCAGCCCATTTTGAGCTGCCTATTAACAGATTGATTGATGTGAGCGACTGTGAGATATATTTGTGTTAAGTGCATTGTGTTAATGTCTCCTTTCATGAACTGCCAGGGAGCAGCTCCCCCAGACTTTGCACAGCCTGATTCTTTTCCTGTCCTTCATTTTTACCGTTGTTACATCTTCAGCTATCTGTTTTTATGTTTGTTTCACAAGCTCCGGCTTGTGGACCAAAGGGATCTGAACTGACAACATTTCACTGGAAAGGATGAAAGCGTGAAAATGATCAAGAGCAGCGGCTCTCCTCTGATCATCAGGGCACAGCTTTGATAGAGCCGCCTGCTCTGGTCCCGACTACAATGCTCCCATTCAGGCGATGCCGGGCACTCATAACCTCCTTTCTGATTTTCATTCTGTCTCTGCCTTTTTTCTTTCACAAGATCAGTTAGTGACAGTCAGGTCCTCCTAGGAGCATCCTATTTGTGTTTTCTAATGTATCATAATTAACTTTGGTTTATCCACTGTTTAGTACTTCCTTCTGTACTACAAGATTACGTTATCTCTTACCTGACTCTTGTGTAATTGTATAAATATATATTCTATGCTTTCAGGGGGAGAACAGATAGGGTATAAAGAAGACAACAGATAAACAAGCAGAAAGGGCTTATCTTGACCCAGGCAGTGGGTTGGAGCTAGGTGATGAGAAATTGTACAGACTCTTGTACCACAGGGGTACAAGAAGACAAAACCTGTTGGATGATCTCCCAGCGGGTAGTCTTCAGTTTGCCGGCTGTCGGGATCCAGGCGCACAGTATACCGGTGCTGGAATCCCGACAGCCAACATAAAGACACTTTATCTCCCTCTTGGGAGTCCATGACTCCCCTAAAGGGAAAATTAATAGCACCGTGCCCGCAGCGTGGCAAGCGCAGCGTGCCCGCAGCGTGGCAAGCGCAGCGAGCCCGCAAGGGGCTTATTTGCGCTCGCCACGCTGTCGGTATGCCGGCGGTCGGGATTCCGGCGCTGGTCTGCTGGTCGCCGGGAGCCCAGCCGCCGGCATACAATACTACACCCTTCCCAACTTATACATTTATTTATGTGAGGAACAGAAGCATATACCAATGCAAATGCTATATTCATTCAAAAACAAAGGTAATTTGTACCCGAGTTATTTCTTCTATCCTACCATCCATTTATTCAAGTTGATGACTGTGGGCCGGATTCAAATGTTAACGCGACCCCTATCTCTCATCTAAAGTGACGGGAGATAGGGGGGTGATATTCAAATGTCCCCCATTTTTGCCCCTATTGTGCCCAGTACAGTCAGGTTTAGGCGCACAAAGCACCTTAATCCGACTAAACTAATGGGAGCGATCGTAAAAAGAACTGCTTGGGCGCCCAAATGGGTCTCTCTACATGCAGTTCAGCTGAAATGATTGCGCCCACTAGCAGTAACAGAATACTGCCGGCGGGCGTGATCGCGGCTGGGAGGGGAGAGCGCACATTTGAATCCTGCCCTTTGAATTATGATTGCAGTATACAGAACTTTGCAGTCCTTCAGAATCAAGAAGGCTGATGATAGTAACAGTTGATATGTCAATTAGCAAACAGGTGTCAATTGGTGGAACACAATATAAAACAGCCTGTAAAATGACAGTTAGGAGCTAATTGGTTGGTAAATTTATCTCTTCCCACTTTATCTGTCTCCAAGCTTTGATGAATCTTCCCCAAATGAGAATCTCTAGATCCAATAATCAAAGATACAGATTTTGAAATGTCTGTCTCTAATTCCCAGTATGGTGAGAACGTCTGAATAATATGAGAGTTGTGTCATGCAGCACAGTAGTGAATCAGGTTTACATTAGGTGAAGTGTTACATGGGTGAGTGCATTTACTGTACAGCCCAAACAATTGTTCATAACGGAGGATGATGTAGTGAGGCTTAAGAACAATCTCGGTGCTAATGAACACAAACCCTTCTTTTCTCACCCCATCCAGCCTGCAAGCTCCCCTCCCACCGCCTCCTCCTGTCCTGGCATCTGTGTCAAAGCATTAATGAATTGAGCAGTTTATCAAAACGCTTGGGAACTGTCCTTTCTGCCCCACAAACCCCTCCTGTGGTCCTGGACATATACAGCTTCACTGTCCATGCTGGGTATTGTTTAACTGTCATCTTCAGAAGAGGCTGAAGTGAGACAAAAGCAGAGGGGAGCGTGAATACACACAAACAGAACATTGCCCGCAGAGAGATAGAGAGGTAAAAGAGAGAGTGAGGCAAAACAGAGTGAGCAGATGCTATAGAAGAAACGGAGAATAATAGATTTAGAGAAGGAGTGATAGTGAGGGACAGGAGTACACCCCTCACAGGTGCAGCGGAGAAAATACAAAGGGGATCATCTGAATGAAGATTTGTTGTGACATCAAGAGATTTTAAACAAGACAGAGATATATTAAGCTTCCATTTCAGGTGGAAAAAAAGTTGTGATGTACACAATGCAGCTCCTTTCCTGGATTGTGCTGGCAATGTCATACCTGGCACATCAGCATTACTGTGCTCCCGTGAGTAAGGAGCAATACAGATTACCAGCCAGGGTCCTACAAGGTGAGTTCTGGCCAATACTTGGTAAAATGCAAAGTTCTAGACTTCCCAAAGTTCTACCGTCTATGCCGCTATTACTATAAAAACCCAAGGTGAATTCCATGCCAGGACTGGGTAGGAATTGATTATGCTGCTTTGTACTGTGCATTAATATTTGAGGATCAACTTGAACCTGTTTGCTAGACTGCTTGCTTGTACATCTTTCTGACCTCATCACACAAATGTTTTGGTATACAAAATGAAGTATCAGAATGGGATGTCATGCTTAATTCTGTAGATAATGATGATGGGTATATCGTTCAGACTGACTATATTCAGCATAACTGAACATGTGTATGGAATAAAAGTGTGATGTCTTAATCCTTCGCTAAGTGTCTCATGTTCTATTCTTGACAGCTATTTCCAACAGAGGGACTTTAATTCTGGAAACTGCCCTCAAAACAGCACTAGAGGCTTTGGATGGCGCTGTTAAAGAAAAGAATCGTCGTCAACAGGAGTGTTTAGGATGCACCCCCTGTCTATTCCCAGAATGTAGCAGCCTAAGTGCACAGTGTAGAGGTCAGTGTTATTATTTGTACCATATACACTATCCCAGGGGTTCTCAATCCTTATCTTCATGTACCACCAAATCATGTTTTGAGGATTTCTTTAATCATGCACAGGCAAGTTAATCTATTTTGCTGTTTCAGTAACTATCCCACCTGTTTCCACAGACAGAAATCCACAAAACATGACCTATTAGTAGTACTGGGGGATAGTGGTTGAGAAAACCTGCTCTATCTTATAACAGGTATGGGACTCAGGGTCGACATTGGCTAGGTCGACACCCATTAGGTCGACACCTGTTGGTCGACAGTGGCTAGATCAACACTAGAAATAGGTCGACACGGCCATTAGGTCGACATGAGTTTTGCATGTTTTTTTGGTGTCGTTTTCCTCGTAAAGTGACTGGGAACCCCAGTTAGTGCACCGTGTCCGCTCGCCATGCTTCGGGCAAGGTGCCTCACTGCGCTCAGCACAGGTCACCGTTCCCAAGCGTAGTCCACGTGGATCGTAATAAATTAAAAAGTTAAAACAATGAAAAAAAATGTGAAAAACTCATGTCGACCTTTTTGGATGTCGACCTAATGGTTGTGTTGATCTATTTCTAGTGTCGACCTAGTAACTGTCGACCAATGGGTGTCGACCTAATGGGTGTCCACCTAAGTGGTGTCGACCCAGAGTCTGGATACCCTTATAACATCTTGCTCAAATGGAGTACATAAGTCAGGGTGATTCCCAACCACGGTTCTCAAGGCACACTGATAGTCCTGGTTTTAATGCCATACTTGAGCACAGGTGACTAAATTAGTCCCTCGGTTATTTTTATTTATCTATCTGTGCTCAAGCATGGATATCACAAAAACATGGACTGTTTGGGGTATATTAAATAAGCTGCAGGTTTTTAGAAGTGTAAATGTTGCCTATAGCACCCTATCTGATTCTACTTATGATTTATCTAGCACCTTTTAGAAGATAACAGCTAGAATCTGATTGGTTGCTATGGGCAACATCTCCACTTTTAAAAACCCACATGCGCAAGAAATGAAGAAAAAAGTGCATAGTGTATACTGTGTAGAGACAAGTTTCTATAGTCATGCAATGGTAGCACTCAGAAATCTAAGCACCTTGGACAATGGCCCTCATTCCGAGTTGTTCGCTCGTTCTTTTTCATCGCATCGCAGTGAAAATCCGCTTAGTACGCATGCGCAAAGTTCGCACTGCGACTGCGCCAAGTAACTTTACTATGAAGAAAGTATTTTTACTCACGGCTTTTTCTTCGCTCCGGCGATCGTAATGTGATTGACAGGAAATGGGTGTTAGTGGGCGGAAACACGGCGTTTCAGGGGCGTGTGGCTGAAAACGCTACCGTTTCCGGAAAAAACGCAGGAGTGGCCGGAGAAACGGTGGGAGTGCCTGGGCGAACGCTGGGTGTGTTTGTGACGTCAACCAGGAACGACAAGCACTGAACTGATCGCACAGGCAGAGTAAGTCTGGAGCTACTCTGAAACTGCTAAGTAGTTAGTAATCGCAATATTGCGAATACATCGGTCGCAATTTTAAGAAGCTAAGATTCACTCCCAGTAGGCGGCGGCTTAGCGTGTGTAACTCTGCTAAATTCGCCTTGCGACCGATCAACTCGGAATGAGGGCCAATATTTTATTGTTGTCCACTGGTCGTTAACAATGAGACATTTTGATCTGGGTTGCCAGTAGCTAGCCCAGGGTCTGGTACTGAGGGGTGCAGTATCACTACACATGCTAGCAAGCATGGGCTCCTTGTTCCAGTGCCCCATGTGTCCACTATTGGCTACCCTAGTTATGATATGTTTTGAAAATATATGTTCTTTTACTGGTGTCACAGTGATCATACATCTTTGGAAAGTTTGATAAGCCGGGTTTCCTTATAAAATACCTTCTTGATTTACTCACCGTATGATAGAATTAAGTGCCCATTTATCAAAGAGTGATAAAACTTGTTGTGAATGATAAAACTCACCAATCAGCTCCCAACTGTCATTTTTCAAACACATGACAGGAGCTGGAAACATGACAGTTGGGAGCTGATTGGCTGGAGCAATCAAGTTTTATAATTCACAACGAGTTTTATCACTTCTTGATAAACGAGCCTCTAAGTATGCTTTGGTCATTTATTTCAACTCTGATGTCCGTTGTTGTGAAGGTATTTTGTGCAGTACCCACCTGGCAGCTTCTCACTGGCAGCACAGATATCTACAACAGCATAGACTCTAATGAAAGCATGAAGTAAAGTTACTGAAACATTGAAACCAAGGATCTGTTGTTACGTGTTGTTACGGGCCAGATGTACTAAGACTTGGATAGTGATAAATTGGAGAGAGATAAAGTACCAGCCAATCAGCTCCTAACTGCTATGTTACAGCCTGTGTTTGAAAAATGATAGTTATGAGCTGTTTGATTGGTAATTTATCTCTCTCCACTTTATCACTCTCAAATGCTTAGTACACTGGTTCTCAAACTCGGTCCTCAGGACCCCACACGGTGCATGTTTTGCAGGTCTCCTCATAGAGTCACAAGTGACATAATTAACTCCACCTGTGGACCTTTTAAAATGTGTCAGTGATTAATTAATACACCTGTGCACCTGCTGGGTTACCTGCAAAACATGCACTGTGTGGGGTCCTGAGGACTGAGTTTGAGAACCACTGGCTTAGTACATATGCCTCTGTCCTTTCCCTGGGTGTCTGAACACTTAAACATCAGTTATACCCCTTTCAGACCGCCTGAGGTGGATCGCACCCGGAAGCTTGACACAGGAGCGGCCAGGGTGCGACCCGCCTCAGGCGCCTCACATGATCTCCAAGCACCTCAGATTGAACATGAGGACACCTATCGATTGTGGTTAAAGGGTAGGGGAAGTACCAAGTTCTTTCACTAAATCAAGGAACTCTGTTGATTAGTTTCTTTTTTCCTGGCAGCATACAGGATCTGACACTCTTCACCAGTGACCTTCCTAGGACTACTTATCACCCAAACACCTGTGATATCATGACAAAACATAATAGATAATGGACACATTGCCCTATCAATGCAATGGGTACAGGAAACTCATATGTATTTTGTATACTAGAGAGTAAGGATTTTGCTAAGGGTAACTGGGTACCATTTTCCTGGCCACAATATTGCAAGTACAAATCTCAGAAATAAAGTATCACAATCAAAGGTAAACTGGCCTCTGCCCCATTGGAAATTGTTATTGAAAGTGTTAAGGTGCATACACACTAGGCGATATTGTAAACAAGGGGGGTCATTCCGAGTTGATCGTAGCTGTGCTAAATTTAGCACAGCTACGATCATCTTCCCTGACATGCGGGGGGACGCCCAGCACAGGCTAGTCCACCCCGCATGTCAGTCCGGCCCCTCCCGCACAAATACAAAAGCATCGCACAGCGGCGATGCTTTAGTATTTGTGGAGTAACTCCTGGCCAGCGCAGCTCCTGCGGCTGGCCGGGAGTTGTTTGTCGCTGCCGCTGGCGGCAGCGGCTGCGTGAGAAGTCACGCAGCCGCCGCTGCCCACCCCCCCAACCGTCTGGCCACGCCTGCGTTGGCCTGGACCCATCTCCCTCCTGCCCAGCGACCGCCTCTGTCTTAGAGGCGATCGCTAGGCAACGATGACTGCCATGCGCCGGCGCACTGCGGCGCCGGCGCATGCACAGTTCCGACCCGAGCGCTGCGCTGCGACAAACTGCAGCGAGCGAGCGGGCCGGAATGACCCCCAATATCGCAAATTTTTACTCCCTGACAATATCGCCCATTGTGTATGCTACAAGCGATGCCCGATGTGCGCTCCTGGGGGTCATTAACAACCCTCTCTGTTGGCTGTACATGCAGCTCAATCTGACAATATCGTCAGAAGCGGCATGTTGGGCCGGCCGCGGCATGACTGTGTATGCATTATGCCGGCTGCTTGAGAGGGGAGGGGGAAACGCTATGTGATATCGCTCATGGGTGGTCATTCCGAGTTGATCGCAGCCAGCAACTTTTAGCTGCTGCTGCGATCAATAGTCCACGCCTATGGGGGAGTGTATTTTAGCTTAGCAGGGCTGTGATCACTTGTGCAGCCCTGCTAAGCTAAAAAAATTTCAAGCAGAAGTAGACCAGCCCTGGACATACTTACCCTGTGTATGTGGATCCAGCGATGATGGGCCCGGCTTTGACGTCACTCCTCCGCTCGCCGTTGTCCTGGACACGCCTGCGTTTTACTCACCACTCCCCGAAAACGGTCTCCAACGGTCCGGATCCGCCCATCCACGCCTCCTTCATGTCAATCTTCTTAGCGGTCCCCGCTGTGACCACTTCCGTAGGTAGCCGCGACGTAACCCAACGACCCCTGTCGCCGGGCAACGTTGCGCACTGCGGCCGCCGCGCATGCGCATTCCGCACCCGTTTGCACCGTAGCAAAAAAACGCTGCATGCGAATGGGTCGGAATGACCCCCTACAAGCGTATCACATAGTGTGTACACACTGTAGTCTACTGTAAAGACCTGTGTCTTCTGCATTGTGTTGTGAGTCTTTGTTTACGTGTTTTTAATCGTATTAAGTCTATCCCTATAAATATTGACAAATGTAATGTTTTTTTTCTACTTTAAGTACCTTAGCTTGTGCATGATGTGTTAGTCCATGCAGTAGTGAATAAAGTATAAAAAAAAGCAGTGTGCACTATACAGATCTGTCCCGACAGCTTTGCGCCCATGGGCTTTGCATCAGAGACAAATTTGTGATAATGAATTACCAAGTGGTAATTTAGACTGATAGAAGGAGGGGGAAGGTAATGCTAATATGACATATTGTAAAACAACTCACTTTGAGTTTATATACTGGGTTTGGTGACCAAACATTTACTGCAGAGGCTGTGTATATTGTATGTCACCCAGGGTCAGAAACTGTGAATAATTGTTTATGGGGAGATCTGTTTTCCGAGTGAAGATGATCAAAGTATGTTTTCTGGGTCTGGAACTCTCAGGAATGACTAGAAAGTTAGAAAGGTTGGTCATTTTCATCCCTCCAGTGCCGGTTTTCATTTTATTTCCAGGCAGAACTACAAAACCAAGTCACCTGTGTTGAGATTAAAAAGACGCTTTAATTATGAGTCATAGGGCGAGATTCAAATGTAACCACTAGATGACGCCGAATGGAGCTATTTAATTATAGCTCTGTTCAAGCACAGGGGCTGCCGCCGTCTGCATTTCAGCTTGCACCCGCCAAGGGTGGCGAGCCAAAATGCTTGAAAAGTGTCCCGTTTGGGTGCCCAAATGGCAATTTTCGTAGTCGTGCCCAGCACTTTGATCGAGTTTAACTTCTTTTCATGGCTAAACCCAACCTCTATGGGCACGATCAGTGCGATAAAGAGATACAATTGAATATAGCCCCTGTGATCTCCCGTCACTTTAGAGTCATATAGTCTTGAAGCAGAAAATAGATGGTACCTGGCACTAAAGTAATGACTTTAGGAAATTAATAATGCTTCCAAGTTTGAAGCCAAACCCATGCCAAGGGTAGGTGAGTTATATGAAAGGCTCTGACCTATAAATATGGACGTAGCTAGCTATAGTGGGTGATGTTGCTATGGGGGCCAGAGGCCTAAGAGGCCCCAGACCCAGGTCATATACTTGTCTACCAGGTTACAAGAATTAGCTAGTAAGTCAGGACTGTTGCGCAGTCTGAAAACAGGGACTTGTCAGTGGTTATGTAGATCTCTGTCCATCTCCTTTGCTACCGCTTCACCCACACAGGCACAGCTGTGCTATTTAGTGAGTCTGGCACTATGAGAGAATACGTTGCTCCTTAATTACAGCCTTTGTGAAGTGAGCTGGGAGGTGGGAATTGAGCTCAGAGAGTCATGGTGCTGAAATTAAGACGATCTCCACACAAAGTAAAATTAGGAAGGTAGAAGCTGATTGGACACCCTCACACCCTCCTCCCCTGTTATACTAACTGTAAACTGCAATTTTCCCAGCCCTGAAGGCCCTGCAGATACGGGGCTGGTGTTTAAAGATTTAAATGCTGCCAACAGGGGTGGAACAATTATAACTTCTCCATTGCAAATAAGGTGAAAAATGAAAGGCAAAAAAATAACTACGGAACTATTATGGGGCATAACATTAACTAGCGAACTACTGTGGGACATAACATTAACTGGGCTACTATTGTGGGATATACCATTAACTGGGCAACTACAGCGGGACATAACAGTGATTAGGGTACTACTACGGGGCATAACATTAACTAGGGTATTACTATTGGGCATAACATTAACTAGGAAACTACTATCGGGCATAGCATTAAGTAAGGGCCTACTATGTGGCATAACAATAACTAGGGCGGTACTATGGGGCACAACAATAACTAGGGTACTACTGTGGGATATAACATTGACTAGGGAACTACTATGTGGCATAAAATTAACTAGGGTACTACTATGGGATTGTGGGACATAACATTAACTAGAGTACTACTGTGGGACATAACATTTGCTAGGGAACTACTATGGGGCATGACATTAACTAGGGCAGTACTGTGAGGCATAACATTAACTAGGGCACTACTATTGGGCATAACATTAACTAAGATACTACTGTGGGGCATAGCATTACGTAAGGAACTACTATGCGGCATAACAATAACTAGGGCACAACTACGGGGTATAACAATAAGTAGGGAACTACTGTGGTGCATAACATTAACTAGGGCACTACTGTGGTGCATAACATTAACTAAGGCATTAATACAGGGCATAACATTAACTAGTACAGTATTATGGGGCATAAAATGAACAACTGCAGCAGACAAAAGTGTCTCCTAGAAGCTCTGGCACTTCATAATGTTGCTTAGGGGTTCATAATGTTCTAGCTACAGCCCGGAATATAAGATACAGTACAATATATATCTTCTTCTTACAAAGTTGCACTGGCAACTACCTCTAACTTCAAAGAGGTGAAACAAACGCATGCTATCTGTACTCAAGACGCTTTGTGTCCATATCATATAACTATATGGCTTTATACAAGTTGATAGATCATATTGTTAAGTCCCATCATTGTCATTTTTAAGGGAGATTGAGAAAAGCATCTCTGTAAAGTACAGCAGAAGGGATGCAGTTAAGTTGCCAGCTGCCGGGATCCCGTTGGTCAGGATGCCGACGCCGGAATCCCGACTGCTGACAATACCGGCAGCTGGAATCCCGGCTATCAGGGGCTATTCCCACTTGAGGGTGTCCACGACACCCATAGAGTGGGAATAGAACCTGTGGCAAACGCAGCGAGCCACCGAGCCCGCAGTGTGGTGAGTGCAGCGAGCCTGCAATTGGACTCTTTACGCTCACCCCGCTCCCGGCATTGTGGTGGTTGGAATGATGTTATCGGTATACTGATGGCCGACATCCAGACCTTCAGTATATCATACTGATCCCCAGCAGAAGTACAGCAGATTTCATTGCAATCTCAGAAAAAAATGTGCTCTATAGAAAAACAGTACACTATGGCTACAACTAAGGCTCAGACTAACCAGATTTAAGCAATCAAGTCCTGTCCCCAGGTAGAAAACCATCCCAAATACAGTTTAGTACTTTTTTAGGAATAGTTGGTGACTATAGTAGAATTGTGCCAAACTTTGCCTCAATAATTGCCCTGTTAACTGATTTAAAGAAGTGTGTTAAACCAGCAATGGTAAGCAATGCTGGTGCAGCAATTGGTAATTTGTTTCAAGTGACCAAGAAAGGTAAGATATTGTGGAACAGTTGGTAATCCCCAAGGCATATAAAAGAACGGTGTTAGACCTGGCTCATGGTCGCATAACTGCAGGTCATCTAGGGGCAGAAAAACCACTGAGAGAATTCTACAGAGGGTTTTCTGACCCCGGAGTCCATAAAGAGGTATCTGAATATTGTGCATCATGCCCTGAATGTCAGCACCATGCTCCAAGGCCACATTTTAAAAGTCAGCTTGTCACTTTACCCATTATTGAGATTCCGTTTGAGAGTATACTATAGCTATGGATTTGGTTGGATCTCTTATAAATCAGCCCGGGGCCATCAATATATTTTGGTGATAATCGATTATGTTACCAGATACCCGGAAGCAATACCATTGCATGATACGTCATCAAATACCATTGCTAGAAAACTAGTACATGTCTTTAACAAATTGGGAATACCTAAGGGAATTCTGACTGATCAGGGTACTCCATTTACAGTATGTCGAAAATCATGAAAGAATTGTGCCACCTGTTTAACATTACTTAGATAAGAACCTTTGTGTATCACCCCCAGACTGATGATTTAGTGGAGAGTTGCTAAAGAAAGTGGTGGATAAAGATAGGGATTATTTGCTCTCTTATTTATTGCTGCCCATTAGAGCGGTTCCTCAATCCTCCACAGGGAAACATGCCCAACAGGCACAGCAGAGGCTGTACAATCGTAATGCCCAGTTCTGGGTCTTAGCTCCTGGGGACAGAGTGCTTTTTTTGGTTCCCACAGTAGAAATTCAACTTTTGGCTCAGTGGCAAGGACTCTTTCACCACTAACCCCTTCAGTGGTATGCCCAGAAATCTTCCAAGGTAGCCAACGCTATCAGCGCTGGCTACCCCGGAAGATTTTCAGGTATGTTACTGACTGATTCCTGGGGACAGCCATGCAGCGTGATGGCGCCCGGGAATCAGCTTCAGCTATTATGAGTTAAGCCCGCCCCCTAGACTCCTATTGGTCGTGGGGCGTGCTTAACAGTGTAATGGCTTATGCTGATTCCCGGAATCAGCGCTGACGCGGGGGATCCCGGTGGGTGATCGCCCGCCTGCACTCTCATCCCCCCCCCCAAGAACTTTTAACCCTTGCACTGCTGGATTTCAGCACTCGCTGAATAAAAAAAACACACCCTTGGGGGTGTGTAATTTATAAAATTCTGTATTATAAGGTAGTGAATAATTGTTTATGATTCTGGCGATGCCAGCGGGTATACCCGTGTAGGCAATCGCCCTCCTGCACTCCCTCCCTGCACTTTAATCCTTGCACTACCTAATTTTAAAAACACACCATGGGAGGTGTGTATTTAAAAAAAAAAAACAGCCTCTGAAGGGGTTAACAGAGAATGCCAAAGAGAAGACAGCTTTTTCTGCACCAGAAGGTGCAGAAAAAAGATGTTGCCATTTGGGTTACATGGGACACCCGCCACCTTTTAAAGGATGGTAGATAGAATTAGAAGGCCCCATATACAGTATGTTGCTACTTATCTAGAATATGTAGTCATCTATAGTCCTGATTAGCAGTCTCACTTGCCCAGGGTACAAGCAGTGTTGGACTCTAACCGCAAGGCAGGATTGACAGCTAGAACAAAAAATGTTGTTTAGGAATGGAAGAAGTATCTTAGAAACACCAGTGGCAGAAGTTTGATAAAGTCCCAACTTAATAAAATTGAGGAAATACAAAATTGGCCACAACCCCTGAATAAGAAGCAGGTGAGAGCAATCTTAGAAATCATGGGGTAACTTAATATAGAAGGTTTATACCCAATTTTGCCACCATTGCTGTCCCACTGACAGACCTTACCAAGGGCAAAACGAAGGTTATGGTCAAATGGAATCCTGAAACAGAAAAGGCTTTTCATGAGTTGAAGGTAGCATTGTGTACCCAACCAGCTCTGACAACACCTGACTTTCAAAGGGAATTTGTGGTGCAAACTTCAGATATAGGGAAAGGCGTGATCCTGTCCCAGAACAAAGAGGGGAATAGTATCCTCTTATTTTTTTAAGCAGGAAGTTGAATGTACATGAGATAAACGATGCCACTGTCAAAAAGAAGCATTGCCAATCAAGTGGGCATTATAAACTCCCAGGTTCTACCTGCTGGGAAGAAATTCATGTTGATCACTGATCATGCCCTGTTAAAATGGATGTCTGAGAATAAAGAGAGCAATGGAAAAATAACAAGATGGTTCTTGGTATTGCAAAACTTCACATTTTCAGTAGAGTACCCGCCAGGAAGCCAACTAGTCAATGCAGAAGCTTTGTCTTGTGTTTTTTGTTTGTGGCCAGCAGTTGTTCGGCCTACAGGTCAAAGCTTGTTAACGGTTCCTGGGGGTATGGATGGAGAGAAAGGATGGTCACAATCCATTAGGCCATTTTGATTCTTCAGCCTGAGGGCAGGCTAATTAGTACCTGCTTCTGTAAGAGACTGCTATATGTTGTGTCAGGGCTTTACTCAGGGTCTCACTACCTGGGGAGGCAGGCAGAAGGCTTGTTATGACACACTGTGATTTACTGTCTGTAAGTATTGTGCATGTGCCTATGTTTGTGGTAGGGACATTAGGTCCTACCACTCTAAGGGAGGGAATCTGTATTGTTTAGTTAGTGCCCAGATTTGCAACAATTTATTTTTATGTTTTATATTTTCTGTACTGCACAACAAAACTAACTTCAGCTAGATTGCACAAAAACCCTGGACTGTGTGTTTGAAAGTGCCCAACTACCCCAGGAGAGGGCACTCCTCCCTTGTTCTTTTCACAGTACGCAAACCAATGTGACATTTCATATAAATATAATTACTTACGCCACTACAGTTACTGTAACAATTACGTTTAGGCACCACCTGAATACAAATTGGCTTACATCTGTATATATGTGTAAACTTTTACTGCTTATATTGTCTGCCTTTAATATTTATGTCAGAAGAGTCAAGGTTCTGGAATTTTTAGATCCAGCTTGGGGCCATGGGTATAAGCTGAGACATAAAGGAAACAGGGAGGCTTGATGCTACTTGCTTTTTACAGGAGATTAAGCACACTAATGACACACAGTAACCACAGACTGGTGATATAAAAAGATACTGAAATGGGACTAGTAACCATAGGCCACTGGCCTGGGTGGCCTCCCACCTGGTGAACAACAAAATCCAACCAGGCCAGAGACATGCTCCAGCAACAAGGGCCCCAGAACTCAAAGCAGCATAGTACTGGCAAAACAGAACCAGAATCCAAATTAGGAATCAGAATCTTATGTAACCAGGGAAGAGGTTGAGGAAGCTATATCCCTGGTACGGATCTGATGCAACACCTGGCCCTAGAATCCAAATGAGAAACTCGGAACAGCAGACCAGGTAAAACAGTACTGGGCACCTGAGTGCACAGATCACAGCTCAACCCTGAAATCCAGGCCTGGAACCAGCACCCTATTTTGACAGCCGAAGACAATACACACAGTACTGGGAAACCAATAAGTATCAACAAGAGATATGCCGTTTAACCTGAGTGAACCGCAGAGCAATGCTTGAGAGCACAGTCCAGGGAAGTAGTCAGCCCGGACGTAGAATGGGATCCATGCAGATGGTATGCAGTGAGTACAGCAGCAGATGGAATGGACCGCAGGTACACAGGCCATGCTGATGGTGAGATGACTGTGAGCAAGTCTGTATGCAACGTTGAAGCCGCAGCGCTGGTGGATGGTAACTCAGTAACAATGCCGGCTGCGTGGGAGCCATGGCGCTGATAGATGAAATAAGTTAAGCAGCAGGTGATAATCCAGGTAACAGCAGCAGGACACGAAGAAGCAGAGTAGTCACTGGAGAATAATCACATCATACACTGGAGACTAGAACGATCCTTGGAAAGGAACACAGTTGGTCAGGCAATAAGCTGATCCCTGAGGCTGGTTAATAAAGGGAGCGGTGTCAGGTCATTGGTCTGGCTGACCAGGTGATCAGCCAGATGAAAGATAATCACTGAGTAAGTTCAGGGAAGCTTGGCTACGGCAATGAATTAATGTTTAACCTTGTAAGGGTGGCTAAGACCACGATTTGTGACAAGAAGTAAACCTTTGTTTAGCATTACTGTGGCTTCGAGTGCACTGATCTACCATATTAAAGGCAGCTCCTTACATCAGTATGAGCAAGGTTATATAGATGTGCCATCTTGATGTGATAATCTAGGACCCTTCCCATAAAACTTGCCACGGATGTTCAGAAATGGATGCTTGATGTCACAATACAATGGCGTGCTACACTTATGTGACATCTTTGATGATTTCCATAATCATAAATTACATTTATGACCTCATTATATAAAATAATAATAATAATAATAATAATAATAATAATTATTATTATTATTTGCTTGATACTTCATATTCCTGCTGACACCAACAGCAGTCTAAACTCATATATTACTCTTTGTCTTACAAAACTCATGACTAGTTATGGGGGTCATTCTGACCCGTTCGCTCGCTGCGTTTTAACGCAGCAGAGCGAACGGGTCCCTGCTGTGCATGTGCCGGCGCCATAGTGCACCGGCGCATACCAGACGGCCGAAGGCCGTAGCAGGGATGCGATCGCCTCTGCCTGATTGACAGGCACAGGCGATCACTGGGTGGGAGGGGGCGGAACTGCTGCGTTTGGCCGCCGTTTCGTGGGTTTGGTCCGGCCAACGCAGGCGTGGCCGGACCGAACGAGGGCAGGCCGCAGCGGCTGCGTGATGTCACACACAGCCACTGCGAGCTGGGGAGCGATGAGTAGCTCCCGGCCAGTACGCTAAAGCTGCGCTGGCCGGGAGCTACTCTTGAAGTGCAAAGGCATCGCCGCTGTGCGATGACTTTGCACTTCTTCGGGGGAAGGGGGGGCGGACTGACATGCGGGGCGGGATAGTCCTGTGCTGGGCGTCCCCCCGCATGTCAGGAAAGAAGATCATAGCTGTGCTAAATTTAGCACAGCTACGATCAACTCGGAATGACCCCCTATGTCTTCTTTGGGGCTTTAAGAGATGGAATGGAAAATTCTTACATGTAGTTTATTTATTTCCAACAATTTGATGACAAATCTATAATCATTGCTGATATGGTGCTACCTCCACTAAATTACATATTAAACTAACCTTAATGGAGCTCTTCCTAGATTTAACTCCAGTATTCTAGCTTTATATAAATATCAGTTCTCAAGTAGTAAGATATTACCCTAACCCCCTACCTTATAGGCATACGGAAGGGCGGTTTCTCGTGCCCGGAACCCCCTGTTCCAATAACGATGCCAGCGGTGTGTGTGTGTGTGAGCGCACGCATTCATTACCGCAGATAGAGAATCTGGTAAGTGGCATAGGGGGTGATGTATCAAAAATGTGATAAGCTTCGAAAAAAATGTTGTCACTTATCGAGTCTTTTTCATGACTTTTTCAGGTTTTTTTTTCTTCGATGTATTTTATTTTTTTAGCGAAAATGTAATTACGATAAAAGACCAAAAATGTGATAATTATCACAATCGACTTTTCGGTCATTTTTATCGCATTTCGAAAAAATTAAATGAAGTATGCACGCTCTGTTTTTAGAGCCGGACATGCACAGTAAGTTACTTGGTGGCATTCAGCATACCTGACCTACAGCAATAAAGGATAGCTAGTTTACTATGGGTACACTTATTAGAAAACTGAAAGGGGAGAAAACATTTACAAAGACAATTCAATTTGTTATTCTAATGACTGTTATAAACATGTTACTAAGATGAAATTCAACTGGCCTTTAGTAGTATGTGCTGTTTACTTCCAACAGAACTATTAAGAGTCTCACAAACAAACATCTACAGTAATACAATAGGCAGTATTCAATTCTTCTAACCCCCTTCCACACCTGTTTTGATTCTGCTGACCTGCGTGGTATAATCATTTCAGCTCGCTACCCCCAGGTAGCCCAACCTTTTATGCAGCTAAACCTGATTACTATGGGTGCAATATGCGCGATAATGGGGATCACTTTGGAAAGGAGATTGGGCGTGATATATCATTTGAATACCTCCCAATAAGTGTAATAGTAAACTTAACAATTACTGACTGCCATTACATTCTATAAGGTCATTGTCTGTCCAGTAAATTTCATATGTGTGATTTATATACAGATGGAGCCTCCCTGATCGTTGCTGTTTCTCTGCCTAAACAGAGGATAAGTCACACCTAAGGGATAGCAAAGGTTGTTCAGTTGTTGCACGGACAGGCGTGTTGAGGCATGACTTCATACGCAGCATGCAATAAACATCTTCACCACTGGATGGCTAATGCTCCACTAATCCAGTACTATAGAGCGAATAGTGGTGGATTGATCTAAAAGTTCTGTCAAATGGTCAGTGATGACTGTAATGTTACTGTACACACAGACCAATGGTCAGACGGAGAAAGTCAATTTACAAAAAAGAACCCAATAAATCAATCAATAAAAAGTATACAGATGCAAGCAAACGTGTAAAAGCATGGGTCCATTGACGTTAGGGTTATGTGAGCATCCTGTAGACTAATCAATAAATAAAAAAAGTTTATATAGACGCAAATGAACGTGTTAAACCAATGGTCCATTGACGTTAGGCATACAGTACTGTATGTGAGAGTCCCAAGTTTCATAGCCAATACAGCAAAACCCATAGGAAGGGATCACTGCTTACATTTACACATGAGCTTGTGTCTATCACCAAGCGTCGTGGCCAAGCGGTGAAGTGTCCTGCGCCCCATGCTCAGAGTCCTGGGTTCAATTCCCAAGTGTCTTGACACTTTTTATTAATAATTTTTTTTATAACATTCATATATTTAAGAACCTTACATTCAATAGAATTATGCACACAGGAAAAAACCTGTTTCCATAACTAACTGTTGGGGCGTCAGACACGCAAATCCATAGCACAGTACTGTACTGTTTAATGTACATTCACTCTGGCCCTCTCTAGTCCTTTTCTCCAACCAAAGTGACTGTAGTGTCTTCATTACATAGTAGCCCTTCATTTACATTCAGTACTGTGTTGGCAATTTGACTGTAAACTAGCCTCTTTGTCTGAAAAGATCAGTCTCTCTGGGGAGGTGGAAGGGTGAGGGGGAAGTGGGGATTAACCAGCAGAGTTCAGAGACGCTGACGAAAATATTAATTCTCTGTTGGGACCCAAAAAAAGAAACTAATAAATCAATAAATAAAAATAGTGTATACAGAAACAAACGAACGCGTTAAAGCAATGGTCCATTGACGTTTGGTTTATGTGAGCTATTAAATTCAATTCAATTAAAATGGGCTTAAGACTTAATATCTCTGGTTCTGGGGGTACAATCGGCTCAGAACTGTGTTGGTATGGAAGGCTAACGGCAAGCGTCGGAACCCATGGTGGGTCTGAATTAACGTGTCCATTATAGTCTATGGGAAAATGGATCCATTTTGCATCCTGATATCTCCGGTTCTGGGTGTCCCAGAGACTCAAGACCAGTACCATACCAAAGAGGAGACTCCTGGTTTTCGGAGCAGATCAACCACTAGTTTATGTGACACTGCAAAGGGAAACAGCAAGCAACCGTGTGTTGGGTCCCCTCTAGTTGTCCGCCCAGCTTGCACTGGGTGCAGGGTTTCTGGCTAGATAAAAAATACTGTACAGATATGTTAAGCACTATGTTTTGGCATCCAGGAACTTAGGGAGGAACTTTTATTTCTCCCCATTATACTTATAAAGATAACACTTGCTGCTGTAGCCTTTAGAGCAGAGTATGTTACAAGCTGTTCGTGCTATTTAGTACTCAAATAGAAAATACTATACAGAGACGCTAAGCACAGTGATTTGGCATCAAAACTTAGGGAGGAGCTTATATCTCTCCCCATTATACTTAGAAAGGTAACACTTGCCACTATAGCCATTACAGCAGAGTACGTTACAAGCTGTTCATGCTGTTTAGTACTCAAATAGAAAATACTGTACAGAGATGCTAAGCAAGGTGATTTGGCATCCAGAAACTTAGGGGGAGCTTTTGTCTCTCCCCATTATACTTAGAAAGATAACATTTTGCCACTGTAGCCATTACAGCAGAGTACGTTACATGCTGTTCATGCTGTTTAGTACTCAAATACAAAATACTGTACAGAGATGCTAAGCACGGTGATTTGGCATCCAGGAACTTAGGGAAGAGCTTTTATCTCTCTCCATTATACTTAATACTATGGGATTTGGACACTCACATATCCCTAACATCAATAGACCATACCTGCAACACTTTTGTTTGCGTATGTATACACCACTATTTTTATTTGTTGATTTGTCTACGGGACTTGGACGTTCACATATTCCTAACATCAATGGACTATACTGTGGCTTTATCACGTTCGTTTGAGTCTGTATATAGTATATATACTGTACTATTTGCGTCTGTACTGTGTACACTGTAATATACTGTATGACATACTGTTGCATATTGTAGAGTAATGAGACGCACCAGTAAAGTAGTTCTTACGCTGTAGTTCAGTATTGTATTTTAATGGAGACCATACGCATGCGCAGTGGTGATTTTTAAAAGTGACATCTGGTGGATAATCGCAGGTATTACACTCAAAGGTAACACTCTGTGCACCTCCCTACGACTAGGCAATCCTCTTTGCGCCCAGGCACGCTGCGTATGCCTGTTCGCGACTAACGCCTCAGCCAGCAAAGATAATGGAGGCTCCATCTGTATATATATATATATATATATATATATATATAAGTCCATATATTGCCGGCACTCACTTCTCAAATGCAGCATGCCCTGGTGCAGCACAATCAGATTCACAGCTCCATATAAGAAACGGCACTCAGAGTTGACATTGTCAGCAAAACACAAAACTGTATTGTGGTCGAGTACTTTCGGGGACAGCACCCCGACCTAGGACCTTACAGCAGAAAAGACAGATGATCTGTCTATTCTGCTGTAAGGTCCTGAGGACGGGGTGCTGTCCCCGAAAGTACTCGACCACAATACAGTTTTGTGTTTTGCTGACAATGTCAACTCTGAGTGCCGTTTCTTATATGGAGCTATATATATATATATATATATATATATATATATATATTATATATACACACACACACACACACACACACACAAGTTTGAGTCCGCGCATACACCAAACAGTCCCAGGTGTTGTGTTACAGCATGCAGTGCAAGCTCATCCACTCCAGCCAGGAGACATGAAATTCTGAAAAGTTGCAAGTAAGGAGAGCGCACTCGTGAATGAATAATAAATTAACTTTACTAATGTAAAATATCCACATACATGTGAGTTTAAAAAAGTACAATTAGCCAGCTCCACAATAACGATCACTCAGGCACAGCGTTGTCCAAACAGTGATGTCTTCAAAAACGGAGCTTGCTGCCAGCCTGGTAACTCAGCGGTTTGACGTTCAGCCGTCTACATTAGTTAGGCAAGCCCAACGGGTTTTGTCATCAAGGGACTTCATCAGGAGGTGTTATTATTAATTCTCAAGTGTGCTCTCCTTGCTTGCAACTTTTCAGAATATATATATATATATATATTTGTTGAACTGTTTGTTGCGATATAACAAGAATTTGCTTGTTTCATTATAAAATTTATAATGCTAATCACATTCAGGTCATAATCTGGATTTAATATGTCTTTTGTGTTCCTTTTACGCTGACTGGGAATGAGGTCATTAGCATGTACAGTATATGTGGGAGGCTATTCTTCACCTTATATTATGCATTTATTTTACAGTATATTCTATAACTACTGATAATTGATGGAAATAAATAATGAGAAAACAACTACTTCAATTACTCATTTTAATATTGGGAAACCGTTTATTATATTAAATAATAAAACTCATTCTGTTTGCAATTATATTCCAGGAATTTTTGTCACGCTGCATTCACTTAACAATTGAAATATTGTTCTTGAAAGATTCCTATGTAGAGTTTCTCAGGACCAGCTTGTTTAGGACACCCCCAGCTGTGATATAATTGCAGATATTCTGTGTATATGACGTACTACAAGCATTTCAGTCAAGTGTTCTAGTGTTTGAGTGACACTTGTTTCCGCCTCTTGCAGAGAAAGACAGGGCTGCGAAGTCCGAGCCATCATGTGAAGTTATCCTGAAAGCTGCAAGTGAAACGGATCCTGTGGAAAGAAGTTGGGCCCTGAGCCGGGTGTGTGGCTTTTACCAGCGGTTTTGTACTGAAGTGGACCGCACATCAGAGATTTGCATCAAGGCCACGGCAGGACAGTGCCATCTGAAGCTGCAGGAGTGCAGTAAGCCTGAAACTTTAAAACAGCAAAAATACTGAGTAAACCTCTAGAATAGGATTGCCTAGAATGCCTGTGACTGTATAGACTAGGTTTCTGTGCCTTCAGTAAATATGAGAGTGCTTTCAGTCTCTGGGGAAAACTCATTTTTACACTTTATGAACACAAAATAAAATATGGTAATTACACGTACAGGACTCAGGGAATTCGATTAGCCTTGTTAATTAAATCAAATCTATTCAATTAGACCTCATTTTTCTCACCTGTTAAAATAATCTGTTTTGGGACGTTAAGACATAGAATCTAGGATAAATTCCTGGACCTATGTGTTAACACTGCTATTGTGTCCGAAAACAGGCTACAGTATTTATCAGGGATTTGTTTTCTGGTCTGTCGAGAATAAATCTCTGTTAGGTGAAGCCTGCAGGCTGCCTTTGGGGACTAATTGAATAGTCCCGGGGAACCAATTAGCATGCATTAAAATACAACGGCTAATTGAACTCTGGGAGTGCAGTGAGAAGTTCCTTTTCTTCTATTGACTTTCCATGGTACAGTATATTTATGCAATATACAGGGCCATATGTAGAATTAACACCCTATATAAGTAACTACAGGTTGAGTATCCCATATCCAAATATTCCAAAATACGGAATATTCCGAAATACGGACTTTTTTTGAGTGAGAGTGAGATAGTGAAACCTTTGTTTTTTGATGGCTCAATGTACACAAACTTTGTTTAATACACAAAGTTATTAAAACTATTGTATTAAATGACCTTCAGGCTCTGTGTATAAGGTGTATATGAAACATAAATTAATTGTGTGAATGTAGACACACTTTGTTCAATGCACAAAGTTACAAAAAATATTGGCTAAAATTACCTTCCGGCTATGTGTATAAGGTGTATATGTAACAAAAATGCATTCTGTGCTTAGATTTAGGTCCTATCACCATGATATCTCATTATGGTATGCAATTATTCCAAAATACGGAAAAATCCGATATCCAAAATACCTCTTGTCCCAAGCATTTTGGATAAGGGATACTCAACCTGTAGTTAGTAGTTACCAGCCCGTCAAATGTGCGCGCCCGAATGGAGCAACACTTGAATTTCTCTGCCAGGCACCACCTAGTGGCTGTCGGCACACAAAACACTTGAATATCCCCCCCCCCATGGAGGTGAGGAGCAGCGTTGGCTTTTTATTATATAGGACTGTGCATCCAACATGCCCTCTTTATCTAACCAACGCAAACACAGAATGACTATATAGTCAAAAACAAAAGGAAAGTTGGAGCAAATTGGAAGGTGTTATGCCGCTTGCCGATGCGCAGTTCCGCGGGTCGGTATCGCAAGCCTAGATAGACTGTGCAGGCAAGTCAATCTTGACTATCTAGTGTACTATCTAGAACAAAGTATAATCCAAATTGGCATTTAGTCAAAGTATAGTGAAAATCAAAAGTACAGATAGTCAAAATCGGTGCTTCTGGGCTCTGGAGGAATTCAAGGGAAATCACACAGTCAAAATCAGGCATAGCAAGGATCTCACCGTGTGTGTGCACCTTTAGTCAGAAAATATCTTGTCTGCATTTCACAAAGCATACATCTCCCAATGCTCCCATGATACTCATCTAGCAGCTCTCCATCTTTGTGGGGGTATTTCCTGCTGTCATCTGGTTTTTGTTTTTGGCAGAGTTGGAGAATGACACAGATTACTTGAACACCTCACCTGATGATGAAAGTCCATGTGAGTACATTGTACCTTTAGGCATCACCTTAACATTATATGTTAAAAAAATAACCATCTGGTATCTGACACAATGATCTGTTAAAAATAAAGAAGCAAAGCCAGAGTTTAATTGTTTATTCCAAAAATAGCCATTGTTAGGATAAGACATGTTCATCTGACTGTATGTGGGAATCAGGATTTACCCCGTATGAATAGTTTATCTTAAGATTAGTTTAGTTGTAACTTTAGCAATATCTCCAGGCCTTCCTTAGAATGTGTTTAGAGGTCAGGACTGTGTTTTCGTCCATCACGCGGAAATGTGTAGTTTGCCATTTTGCTTCCATAGTGTTTAGGTAGAATTCTGCACGCTGAGGGCATACTTCAACAGCCATTTGCAATCTGTAATGTCAGTGAAGTATCAAGGAGATTAATTGCCCTCTTTAGGGAACTTTGGGGTTACATGTGTTGAAATAAAAGAATAATTGAAATATAGATTAATTACTGAGCTTTTTCTATCATCAGTGATCTGTGGGCAGACCATGTCATCCATAGCCAATACGACAGAACCCAAAGGTCGCATTGTTGGAGGAAGCATGACATCACCAGGTTCTTGGCCATGGCTGGTCAACATTCGTCTTAATGGTGAACTTATGTGTGGAGGAGTCCTGCTAGGAGATACGTGGGTCTTAACAGCTGCTCATTGCTTCAATGGGTATGGAACAAATTACCTTTATCTTGGGTCTATTACATGGTCACTAGAAATATTTACTGATTCTGTAAGATTGCACACCTTGTCTTGTGTTAGCTCAGTGTGTTTGACTTATTGCCTTGAAAACATTTTCCAGTAGATTGCTTTACCAATAGGCAAAATGAGACACTTGCTCTGCATAGTATTACTTCAAAGCAGCTTTCAGCATTACTTCTGTTATTTACCTTTATGTACATCCCCAAATTCCTCAGTTCTGTACAAACAGGGAGACAAACTTAACACAAGATGATACTAAAAGAGGAACATACAAGGAATGTTAGGCCCAGATTTATCAAGCCTTGGAGAGTGATAAATAGCACAGTGATAAAGTACCAACCAATCAGCTCCCAACTGTCATTTTTCAAACACAGCCTGTGACGTGGAAGTTAGGAGCTGATTGGTTGGTACTTTATCACTGTGCTATTTATCACTCTCCAAGGCTTGATAAATGGGGGTCTTTTATGAGAGGATTATGCTTTCTACACCTGTGTCCTTGAACAATAGAAAAACTGCTGCCATGCTACTGTTTATCTCCTCGAGAATCATCTATCATGGATCAGAAACCTGCTCTCTTTTTTCTTTCAAATATTTTCATGAAATTTGTTTTGGTGTCATTGCTCTAGTGGGGGACCCTAATGCATACCCTCCAATTGTACCTTTTTGGCCAGAACAGTACCGTTTTTGTATGGTTTCTACTGGCCAAAAAGGGCTTTGTACCGGGTTTTGGCATCTCCCAATCCTATTCATTCCTATGGGAGTGTCGCTGGGCCATGCCCCCTTTACCCAAATTTGTACCTGTTTTCGGCACAGCAGTGTTGGAGGGTATGCTAATGTGGTTATAGTGGCAACAACATTGTAGTAAAAAAGTAGAACAATTGGATAAGACTATTTTTTGCATGAGCAATAAAGCTCAAGAGACAAAGCAAACAGAATAGCTTTTGTGATTACATACTACAACAGATAATCACACATTATAGAAATCATCAGGAGATATTGGGGGGATACATGTGGCATATGGTTAAATGATTTCCCCTTTTTTCCTATGAAAAAGGAACACTATGTAGACAAAGTGATTGGACACCCCCGCATAAGCAAAATGCTGTGCTACTGCAGCAGTCACATGTTTGTAAAGGTATAAAACAGGTAGTGGAGCACTGATTAGATCATTTGCTAATGAAATGGCATGACAAAAGGAGCTAACCGAGTTTAAAAAGGAGATCATCGTAGACTGCTCGGTATGAGTTTGAGAAGCACTGCAGATGTTAGGAAGGTTCCTAAATCCACTGTGCCTTTTGTTCTTAATGCGTGGAAGAAGATTGGTCATTATAGGAATGCACATCACCCTGGAAGACCACCCAAACTGCAACCCAGGGACCTGACAGTGCTAACCATGGAGCTGCAAAAGAACAGGGGTTGTCTCATACATACCACTGCATACAAGTTCCAAATAGCCACTAATGTACAGGTTTTGATAAGAAGACTTCAAAGGGAGGCCCATCTACTTGGATAATATGGGTGAGCAGCTGCTCAAAAACCTGTAATCACAGAGAAGAATGCAGCACAGCGCTTATGATGGTGTAGAGAGTGCAAAACTGGATAGTGGAACAATGGCAGCGGGTGGAGTGACAAATTATGATTTACACTTTTCAGACCAAATGGACGTTTAGGTTTGGTGATTGCCAGGAGAACGTCCGATGCCGGAGTGTACAGTACCTACAATAAAGCATGGAGGTGGTGGCATTATGCTTTGGGCTGTTGCATGGTCACATTAACTCTGAGAAGTATAGAGATGTTCTCGATAACTTTGTGCTCCCTACATTGTGGCACTTTTATGGAAACAACAAATGTTTTTATCAGGACGACAATGCCACTTGTCATGTTTCCAGGGCGACGCTTGACTGGTAAACAGAAAATCCGGTAACCTGGATGGACTGGTCAGCTCATAGTCCACATATTAACCCCATTGAGAACTTCTGGGACGAATTGAAGTGACAGGTGCGTCCTAAGCCGACTTGGCATTCTTAAGTGACACATTGGTCACTGTACTTAAGGCGAATGGCAAAACATACTGCCTGCTATTGTCCAGGTGTCTGCAGTAATCCAGCACATGGTGTACTGATGTCAATAAAATCTCATTGATCTATTTGCTGTCAGTGTCCAATCACTTTTGTCCACATAGCGTATATCTATGACCAACTATCTCACTACAATTAATGTTTTATGTTATGGTAGGTTATAGCTTCTTCAACCAAAACATATTGATAGAAGGAAATACAACAGACCAGGGCTATATTAAGGGCCACAATGGCCTGGAGCTGTAAATCATCAATGGCCTATTGTGAGAAGCGGAGGAGGGGTGACCAGTGCCATGAGGGTGTGACTAGTGCCATGTGAGTGAGGCCAGTGCCATGTGGGTGTGGCCAGTGCCATGTGGGTGTGCACATCATTTTGGGAGGAAAATCGAAATACAATTTTAATACTTATGATTGATGCCCATTTGTGTGGATAGTTGGGTAACTGTTCATCATCACACAATTATGATGCTAGGCCTAGGGCCAGACTGCCCATCTGGCACTTCTGGCATATGCCAGAAGGGCCGATGGTCTGGTGGGCTGGGCCGGTCACTCCCCCACCCGCAGTGCCTGTTTCAAATGAAAGATGGGAGCATGCTGCAAGTCCACGCCCCCGTGACTTGTGTGCACAGGTGTGCCAGGGCCGAAAATTATCTCCAGTCCATCTCTGGCTGGGCCTATTTTATATGGAAGCCTGGAGCTGTTATCCCACCTCCCATTGTTGATCTAGCCCTTCACAGACAGAAGGGGTAATCTAAAGAAATGTTTCTTAATTTGAACTATAGATAAGCATCTGGCTCAGTGCAGCAAGCAGCAGTAGATGGCAGAATTATTCCATCTAAGAAAAAATGTGGTTATTATTATTATTATTATTATATTACTAACAGTGCATGGGATCAGAATTACATTTGTGCTTATATTGTAAGTTTTTAGTACAAACCTGCCATCAAAGGGGGTCATTCCGACCCGTTCGCACGCTACAATTTCTCGCAGCCGTGCAATACGTGTCTGAACTGCGCATGCGCGTGGGCGGCAATGCGCAGGTGCATCGGTCGCAGGCGACGGCTGTCGCCACGGATCGACAGACCTTACGAAAAAGCCGTTTGCAGCGGCGAACACAAGAAGATTGACAGGCAGAAGGTGGACCTGGGCGGCAACTCACCGTTTTCGAGGAGTGTCCGGAAAAACGCAGGCGTGCCCAGCCGTTGAAGAGGAGGGTTCCTGACGTCAGCTCCAAGCCAGATCATCGCAGTGGGTGAGTAAGTCCTGAGCTGTGCAGAGACTGCACAAACTTTTTGTTTGGGCAGCTCTCTGCACAAGCGATCGCTCCCCTGCACAGCCCTAACCCCCTCCACTGTAAGCGGCAATTACCTGGTCGCAGCAGTGCAAAAAATAGCCTGTGTGCAACCAGGTCGGAATGACCCCCAAGTCTTGTACCTATCTCCCACAAATACAAGTCCCATTATGGTATGCAAGGAAACTATCCCTGAGAGATTTTTTTGATGAACCTTCTAGCACTGACAAAGGTTAATAAGAGCAGCGCTCAGAGTTGGCTGCATATGCACCTTTGCCATAGCAATAACTGCAGGCAATAAAAAGCATACTTACATCTTTATGTTGTGTCAGATGCCCAAAAAAGGGGCGTAGTTTCAAAAAGAAAGGGGCGTGGTCACACAATAGTAATAATGCCCACAGTAGTAGCACCTCGTAATACACAATGCCCACAGCAGTAGGGCCCTTTTACAATGCCCACAGTAGTAGTGCTCCTTATGCAATGTCCACTGTACTGGTAGTGCCCCTTATATAGAGCCCATAGTAGTGGTGCCCCTTATGCAATGCCCAGGTAGTAGTGCCCCTTATGTCCCCTGGAGTGATTCCCCTTATGAAGTGCCCCCTTTACAATGCCCTCATTAGTAGTGCCCCCATTAGTAATGCCCCTGTGTAGTATTGCCCCCAGTAGTAATGTCGCCTGTAGTAATGCCCCCAGTCGTTTAACCCATGTAGTTTGCCCCAAGCAGTAATGCCCCTGTAGTTATGCCCCCCTGTAGTTTGCCCCCTTGTAGTTTAGCCCCCTGTAGTTTAGCCACCCTATAGTAATGCCCCCAATAGTTTAGCCCCCAGTAGTAATGCCCCTCTGTAGTTATGCCCCCAGTAGTGATGCACCCCTGTGGTTATGCCCCAGTAGTAATGCGCCCCTGTAGTTATGCCACCAGTAGTAATGCGCCCCATGTAGTTTGCCCCAAGTAGTAATGCCCCCTTGTAGTTTGCCCCCTTGTAGTATAGCCCCCAGTAGATTGCACCCAGTGGTTAGCCCCCTGTAGCTTGCTCCCAGTAGTTTGCTCCCAGTAGATTGCCATGAGTAGTTAGCTCCCCTGTAGTTTGCCCCCTGTGGTTATCCCCCTGTAGCTTGCCCCCTGTGGTTATCCCCCTGTAGCTTGCCCCCTGTGGTTATCCCCCTGTAGCTTGCCCCCTGTGGTTATCCCCCTGTAACTTGTCCCCTGTGGTTATCCCCCCTGTAGCTTGCCCCCTGTGGTTATCCTCCTGTCGCTTGCCCCCTGTAGATTGCCCCCAGTGGTTAGCCCCCAGTAGCCGCGCTGCTAATACAGTCACACATGTTTAAAAAAAAAAAAAAACACCATACTTACCAAGCTCAGCTCCCGCGTCCGACCGATGTGATCCTCCTGGCGTCCGGCTCCCCAGCACTACGAGAGAGACGTCATGACGTCTCTTTCAAAGCGCGCACTGACAAAGTCGGGAGCCGGAAGCTGGAGCTCAGTAGTGAGCTCCTGCCGCCGGCTTCCACTGTGCAGGGAGAGCCGGGCTCCGCTGGTAACACAATCTCAGCAGGCGCCCGGCATCTCCCTGTGCGGCGCCGGCACACATCGGGTGAGGTGAGCTGGAGGAGGCGGAACTGCGTTCCGTCTCCAAGTGGAACTGACGGAACGCAGTTCCGCTCCGTTCCAGCTCACTTTAACCCCTGGACATGTGTGTTAGTTATATGTTGTGTACAGATAAAATAATGTGCTGAGATACACAAGAGAGAATAATGTACAATATTATTAAAAGTGTTAATTTGTATTACAAAAAAAAATCATCTAATTGTTTTTTATCTCTTCAAAAATTAATTGGAAATTACAATTAAGTCATGCTAATTAATTTAATTGCTCTAATATGGACGTGATGCTAATAGAGCCGTGATGCTAATGAAAGAAGTACTATTAGCTGGGAGTAAATTGCAAGGAGCCATATAGCAGCCATTTAGAGAGTGTTGCTGATAGGTTGTAATATACACACTAACTGAAAGCCATATCTGGGTGTGGGTCCAAGTCGAATTGAAATATACAAGCTTTTGGTAATTATGTGAGCGTTACTGTGTTACCTGTAGTCGGCCATCCCTTTCCCGCTCCATTCATATACATGGCATGTGCCCTGTACTCTGCAGAACACCTAAGTGTTTCTGTTAGTGCACTGTGATGGGGATCAGTACTAAATGCCGCCGGCCGGAATCCCGGCGGTCGAAATACAGACGCCGGAATCCCGACCACACAATCCCGACAGGGGTGGCGAGCGGAACGCAGCCCCTTGCGGGCTCGCTTCGCTCGCCACGCTGCGGGCACGGTGCCTCGCTACGCTCGGCACACTATTAGATTCTCCCTCTATGGGTGTCGTGGACACCCACGGAGGAAGAATATGTCGGGATTGTGGCGGTCGGGATTCCGGCGTCGGGATTTCGACCGCCGGGATTCCGGCCGGCGGCATCTTGACCGCATCCCTTGCCATGATCTGGCCAGCACGTACTAAGGGGATATATCAACTGATTTTATTATATGTGGAAATTTTTAAAGCTCCTTTATAAATTCTTAGAATGCAGCTAGAAACATTCTTACTCACAGAAGTTCAAGAGTGAAGCCGGATACACACAGGATCAATATGGGAATGATTTTGGGATGATCACCTAGTGTGTATGGGTGATTTGCACAACACTGCGTTTGCATGCAACGTCATCCAGTTGGCCATGCTGCACGGTCAACCGCACAATTTGGCATGTGACCTAGTGTATTCTAATAAAAGCCAGAAAGATATATTGTTCCGCCGTTTATTAAATCATGTAGTGTGTACCGGCGAGCAGGCTCAAGGAAAATTGGCCCTTATATCGGCCCGATTGTGTACCCGGCATTAGGTCCAAAATTAATTCCATTGAAAGTGTTAGCTAATACTTAGTTAGCAGTCTAATAGGAATATCTTCACTCCACTTGCCCTGTGCAAAAGTCTGCGCCTCTGCAAAAATGCTGTTTTACATGCGCCTGCTGCAGCTGTTCCATTGTAAATATTTAAATGTTGTGCTACATTTGTAGTTGCCTCTGCTACTGCTTTACTTCTGCTGCACCTTGCTTACTCAGCAGTCAGGAATGGTATTTAATATTCATTGAGCTGTACTATATTGCAGCTGATCTCATTTGTTAAGCAGGTTCCAAGAATATGTACTATCTATGACCGGCATTCCCAACCACGGTCCTCAAGGCACACCAGCAGTGCAGGTTTTAGTGATATCCAGGCTTCAGCACAAATGGTTAAATCAAAATAACTGGGGCAGGGGCGTAACTAGAACTTAGAAGGCCCCATAGCAAAATCTGGAAGCTTCCCCTCCACACCACTTCCTGCCATTGTCACTACAATGCCCCTTAGGAGAGCAGGTGAGAGAGAGTGAGGGGAGTGGGAGAGAGACGAGTGTGTCAGGGAGAGAGAGAGAGAGAGAGAGAGAGAGAGAGGGGAGCAAGAAAGAGAGGGAGAGAGAGAGGGGAAAGAGAGAGAGAGTTTTTCATGGAAATTCAGGGAATAAGAGAAAGAGAGAAAGGAGCAAGAGAGAGGGTGTCGGGGAGAAAGAGAAAAAGGGGTGAGAGGGGAAGAGAGAGAGAGGGCATCAGGGAGAGAGAGAGAGAGAGTGTCATAGGGAGAGAGAGTGTCAGGGAGGGAGGGTTAAAGAGAGGGAGAGAATGAGAGTGTCAGGGAGAGAGAGAATGAGAGAGAGAAAGTCAGGGAGAGAGAGACACACTATCAGGGAGGATAAGACAGTGCCAGGGAGAGAGACAGTATCAGAGAGCGAGAGAGAGGGAAGAAGAAAGAAACAGTGCCAGGGAGAGAGATAGTGTCAGGGCTGGACAGAGAGACAACGTCAGGAAAGATAGATAGAGAGGGGTAGACAGAAAGTGTCAGGGGAAGAGGGAGACAGACACAGTATAAGGGAGAGAGAGTGTCAGGGGGAGAGAGTGAGAGAGAGATAGTATCAGGGAGGAAGAGAAGCAGGGAGAGAGACAGTGTCAATGAGAGAGATAATGTCAGAGAATTAGAGAGAGGGAGAGACAGTGTCAGAGAGAGGGAGAGAGACACTGTCAGAGAGAGAGGGAGAGACAGTTACAGAGAGTGTCGGAGACAGTGTCAAGAAGGGAGTGAGGGAGAGGCAGAAAGTGTCAGGGAGAGAGAGCGTAGCAGGATAGAAAGTGTGAGGGAGACAGCGAAGGTAGAGAGAGAGGGGGGATTGAGCAGGAGATACATTACCTGCTACAGCTGATGAGGCGGGGCTTTATGGTATTAGGCCCCGCCCCCTAAATCCCTGCGAATCGCAGCACTGCACTGTTCTGCTGCTGGTGCTGCTCGGAGCCTGCCAGAGAGGACGGGCCCCCACCCCCATGCCACATCCTCTGTGACTCCAAGGGGGTGTTATCAGTGGCGGACATTTATCCCGTGGGGTGGTGAAGGGGGAGTGACGGACAACAGAGGTACCCAGTGGCAGGGTGCAGGGGGGAAGCAGCGGGCCCTGGGAGCTGCCCAGGCCCCATAGCAGCTGCATCCCCTGCACACTCGGTAGTTACGCCACTGAACTGAGGTACTAATTAAGTCACCTGTGTTCAAACCTGGATATCACTAAAACCAGGACTGTTAGTGTGCCTTGAGGACTGATGTTGGGAATGCCTGATCTATGATCATGTTATGACAGCAGCGAGTTGATGTTTGAGCTTCAAAAACAAGTCAGATTCTTTCTCTCCCACCTCTGATAAAAAAGTATATTTCTCTGACGTCCTAGTGGATGCTGGGAACTCCGTAAGGACCATGGGGAATAGCGGCTCCGCAGGAGACTGGGCACAAAAGTAAAGCTTTAGGACTACCTGGTGTGCACTGGCCCCTCCCCCTATGACCCTCCTCCAAGCCTCAGTTAGATTTTTGTGCCCGACCGAGAAGGGTGCACACTAGGGGCTCTCCTGAGCTTCTTAGTGAAAGTTTAGTTTTAGGTTTTATATTTTCAGTGAGACCTGCTGGCAACAGGCTCACTGCATCGAGGGACTAAGGGGAGAAGAAGCGAACTCACCTGCGTGCAGAGTGGATTGGGCTTCTTAGGCTACTGGACACCATTAGCTCCAGAGGGACCGAACACAGGCCCAGCCTCGGAGTCCGGTCCCAGAGCCGCGCCGCCGGCCCCCTTACAGAGCCAGAAGCAAGAAGAGGTCCGGAAAATCGGCGGCAGAAGACATCCTGTCTTCACCAAGGTAGCGCACAGCACTGCAGCTGTGCGCCATTGCTCCTCAGCACACTTCACACTCCGGTCACTGAGGGTGCAGGGCGCTAGGGGGGGGCGCCCTGAGCAGCAATAAAAACACCTTGGCTGGCGAAAATACATCTCTCACAGCTCAGTTGGAGGGAAGCTCCCTGGCTCTCCCCTGCAGTTACTACACTACAGAAAGGGGTTAAAAAAGAGAGGGGGGCACTAATTAGGCGCAGTATAACAATACAGCAGCTATAAGGGGAAAAACACTTATATAAGGTTATCCCTGTATATATATAGCGCTCTGGTGTGTGCTGGCATACTCTCCCTCTGTCTCCCCAAAGGGCTAGTGGGGTCCTGTCCTCTATCAGAGCATTCCCTGTGTGTGTGCTGTGTGTCGGTACGTTGTGTCGACATGTATGAGGAGGAAAATGATGTGGAGGCGGAGAAATTGCCTGTAACAGAGATGTCACCCCCTAGGGAGTCGACACCTGAGTGGATGAGCTTATGGAAGGAATATGTGACAGTGTCAGCTCTTTACAAAAGATTGATGACATGAGACAGCCGGCGACTCAGCCTGTGCCTGTCCAGGTGTCTCAAAAGCCATCAGGGGCTCTAAAACGCCCGTTACCGCAGATGGCAGATACAGACGCCGACACGGATACTAACTCCAGTGTCGACGATTAAGAGACGAATGTGACTTCCAGTAGGGCCACACGTTACATGATTGAGGCTATGGAAAATGTTTTTACACATTTCTGATAATACCAGTACCACTAAAAAGGGTATTATGTTGGGTGAGAAAAAACTGCCTGTAGTTTTTCCTGCATCTGAGAAATTAAATGAAGTGTGTGATGATGCGTGGGTTTCCCCCGATAAAAACTGTTAATTCCTAAAAAGTTATTAGCATCATACCCCTTCCCGCCAGAGGATAGGGCACGTTGGGAAACACCCCCTAGGGTGAATAAAGCGCTCACACGCTTGTCTAAACAGGTGGCACTACCGTCCCCGGATACGGCCGCCCTTAAGGAACCTGCTGATAGAAAGCAGTAAAATGTATATACATTCACACGGGTGTGATACTGCGACCAGCAATCGCCTCAGCCTGGATGTGCAGTGCTGGGGTGGCTTGGTCGGATTCCCTGACTAACAATATTGATACCCTAGATAGGGACAATATATTACTGACTATAGAGCATTTAAAAGATGCATTTCTATATATGCGTGATGCACAGAGGGATATTTGCCGACTGGCATCAAGAGTAAGTGCGCTGTCCATTTCTGCCAGAAGAGGGTTATGGACAAGACAGTGGTCAGGTGATGCTGATTCCAAAAGGCATATGGAGGTATCGCCTTATAAAAGGGAGGAGTTATTTGGGGTAGGTCTAACAGACCTGGTGGCCACGGCAACGGCTGGGAAATCCACATTTTTACCCCAGGTAGCCTCTCAACATAAGAAGTCCTTTGGGCCCCATAAGGGCAAGCGGGCAAAAGGCTCCTCATTTCTGCCCCATGGCAGAGGGAGAGGAAAAAGGCTGCAGCAAACAGCCAGTTCCCAGGAACAGAAGCCCTCTCCCGTTTTCTGCAAGTCCTCAGCATGACGCTGGGGCTTTGCAAGCGGACTCAGGCACGGTGGGGGCCCGTCTCAAAAATTTCAGCGTGCAGTGGGCTCACTCACAGGTGGACCCCTGGATCCTTCAGGTGGTATCTCAGGGGTACAAATTGGAATTCGAGACGTCTCCCCTTCGCCGTTTCCTAAAGTCTGCTTTACCGACGTCTCCCTCCGACAGGGAGGCGGTATGGGAAGCCATTCACAAGCTGTATTCCCAGCAGGTGATAATCAAGGTACCCCTCCTACAACAGGGAAAGGGGTATTATTCCACGCTGTTTGTGGTACCGAAGCCAGACGGCTCGGTGAGACCTAATTTAAATCTGAAATCCTTGAACACTTACATAAAAAGGTTCAAATTCAAGATGGAGTCACTCAGAGCGGTGATTGCAAACCTGGAAGAAGGGGATTATATGGTGTCTCTGGACATCAAGGATGCTTATCTCCATGTCCCAATTTACCCTTCTCACCAAGGGTACCTCAGGTTTGTGGTACATAACTGTCACTATCAGTTTCAGACGCTGCCGTTTGGGTTGTCCACGGCACCCCGGGTCTTTACCAAAGTAATGGCCAAAATGATGATACTCCTTCGAAGGAAGGGAGTTTTAATTATCCCTTACTTGGACGATCTCCGGATAAGGGCAAGATCCAGGGAACAGTTGGTAGTCGGGGTAGCACTATCTCAAGTAGTGTTGCGGCAGCACGGTTGGATTCTTAATATTCCAAAATCGCAGCTGATCCTGACGACACGTCTTCTATTCCTAAGGATGATCCTGGACACAGTCCAGAAAAAGGTGTTTTCTCCAGGAGGAGAAAGCCAGGGAGTTATCCGAACTAGTCAGAAACCTTCTAAAACCATGCCAAGTGTCAGGGCATCAGTGCACAAGGGTCCTGGGAAAAATGGTGGCTTCCTACGAAGCAATTCCATTCGGCAGATTCCACGCAAGAACTTTCCAGTGGGACCTGCTGGAAAAATGGTCCGGATCGCATCTTCAGATGCATCAGCGGATAACCCTGTCACCCTGTGGTGGTTGCAGAGTGCTCATCTTCTAGAGGGCGCAGATTCGGCATTCAGGACTGGGTCCTGGTGACCACGGATGCCAGCCTGCGAGGCGGGGGAGCAGTCACACAGGGAAAAAATTTCCAGGGCTTGTGGTCAAGCCTGGAGACATCACTTCACATAAATATCTTGGAGCTAAGGGCCATTTACAATGCCCTAAGCCAAGCAAGACCTCTGCTTCAAGGTCAGCCGGTGCTGATCCAGTCGGACAACATCACGGCAGTCGCCCACGTAGACAGACAGGGCGGCACAAGAAGCAGGAGGGCAATGGCAGAAGCTGCAAGGATTTTTCGCTGGGCGAAAAATCATGTGATAGCATTGTCAGCAGTGTTCATTCCGGGAGTGGACAACTGGGAAACAGACTTCCTCAGCAGAAGTTTTTCCACATGATTGTAAACCGTTGGGAAAAACCAAAGGTGGACATGATGGCGTCCCGCCTAAACAAAAAATTGGACAGGTATTGCGCCAGGTCAAGGGACCCTCAGGCAATAGCTGTGGAAGCTCTGGTAACACCGTGGGTGTACCAGTCAGTGTATGTGTTCCCTCCTCTTCCTCTCTTACCAAAAGTACTGAGAATTATAAGACGGAGGGGAGTAAGAACTATACTCGTGGCTCCGGATTGGCCAAGAAGGACTTGGTACCCGGAACTTCAAGAGATGCTCACGGAGGACCCGTGGCCTCTACCTCTAAGAAGGGACCTGCTCTATCAAGGACCCTGTCTATTCCAAGACTTACCGCGGCTGCGTTTGACGGCAGGGCGATTGAACGCCGGATCCTGAAGGAAAAAGGCATTCCGGATGAAGTCATCCCTACCCTGATCAAAGCCAGGAAGGATGTAACCGCAAAGCATTATCACCGCATTTGGCGAAAATATGTTGCGTGGTGCGAGGCCAGTAAGGCCCCGATGGAGGAATTTCAACTGGGTCAATTCCTGCATTTCCTGCAAACAGGAGTGTCTATGGGCCTAAAATTGGGGTCCATTAAGGTTCAAATTTCGGCCCTGTCAATTTTCTTCCAGAAAGAACTAGCTTCAGTTCCTGAAGTTCAGACGTTTGTAAAAGGGGTACTGCATATACAGCCTCCTTTTTGTGCCTCCAGTGGCACCTTGGGATCTCAATGTAGTTTTGGGGTTCCTAAAGTCACAATGGTTTGAACCACTTGAATCTGTGGAGTTAAAATATCTCACATGGAAAGTGGTCATGCTGTTGGCCCTGGCCTCGGCCAGGCGTGTGTCAGAATTGGCGGCTTTATCCTGTAAAAGCCCTTATCTGATCTTCCATTCAGGCAGGGCGGAATTGAGGACTCGTCCTCATTTTCTCCCTAAGGTGGTTTCAGCGTTTCATCTGAACCAACCTATTGTGGTACCTGCGGCTACTAGTGACTTGGAGGACTCCAAGTTGTTGGACATAGTCAGGGCCCTGAAAATATATGTTTCCAGGACGGCTGGAGTCAGAAAATCTGACTCGCTGTTTATCCTGTATGCACCCAACAAGTTGGGTGCTCCTGCTTTTAAGCAGACTATTGCTCGTTGGATTTGAAATACAATTCAGCTTGCACATTCTGTGGCAGGCCTGCCACAGCCAAAATCTGTAAAAGCCCATTCCACAAGGAAGGTGGGCTCATCTTGGGCGGCTGCCCGAGGGGTCTCGGCTTTACAACTTTGCCGAGCAGCTACTTGGTCAGGGGCAAACACGTTTGCTAAATTCTACAAATTTGATACCCTGGCTGAGGAGGACCTGGAGTTCTCTCATTTGGTGCTGCAGAGTCATCCGCACTCTCCCGCCCGTTTGGGAGCTTTGGTATAATCCCCATGGTCCTTACGGAGTTCCCAGCATCCACTAGGACGTCAGAGAAAATAAGAATTTACTTACCGATAATTCTATTTCTCGTAGTCCGTAGTGGATGCTGGGCGCCCATCCCAAGTGCGGATTGTCTGCAATACTTGTACATAGTTATTGTTACAAAAATCGGGTTATTATTGTTGTGAGCCATCTTTCCAGAGGCTCCTCTGTTATCATGCTGTTAACTGGGTTCAGATCACAGGTTGTACGGTGTGATTGGTGTGGCTGGTATGAGTCTTACCCGGGATTCATAAATCCTTCCTTATTGTGTACGCTCGTCCGGGCACAGTATCCTAACTGAGGCTTGGAGGAGGGTCATAGGGGGAGGAGCCAGTGCACACCAGGTAGTCCTAAAGCTTTACTTTTGTGCCCAGTCTCCTGCGGAGCCGCTATTCCCCATGGTCCTTACGGAGTTTCCAGCATCCACTACGGACTACGAGAAATAGAATTATCGGTAAGTAAATTCTTATTTATTGTAAGTCACCTGTCAAAGTGCTTGTGTGCTTAATCATACTTTGGCTTATGCTGCCTTTCTACAATAAGTACTTGGAAGCGACTGTCTTCCAATGGTAAAGCGCTCCATGTGGGATGGCTTGTGTTTATTTTCATTACATGCAAGAGACCTTATACAAGCTTTCAGTCACTTGCAGCAACAAAACCCAGAGAGGTCATCTCTAATGGCCGGTTGCATCCTCTGGAGCCTTATACAATAGGAGTCACTGACTAGCTCAGCATGACACTTTCATAACATCCCAGCAGTGTGTTGTCTAATCATCAAATCCTTTTCTTTACTAGGAATGTCAATGAGCTGCAATGGACAGTTGTAGTGGGACAATATGATCTCAGCAAAGAGGAAGATGGAAAACAGGTCTTTCAAGTGAACAGGATTGTAATCCATCCCAAGGTATTAAAATAAGTAGACAGACACCTCTGGGTAAATCACATTATCCAAAACAATGGGCACAGAAGCAGGAGAGGGGTGTGTCTGGTAATAATTGTACTGATGATAAAACATTATAATAATTTCAATAAACAAAATAGGGAGAGTATTAGAACATGTAGGGCGATATGCTATTGATCTCTTTTATTGTGCTGATTGTGCCCATAGAGGTCGGGTTTAGCTGCAGAAAGCAGCTACACCCGACCAAAGAAATTGGCACAACATGAAAAAAGTCCAATTTGAGTGCTCAAACTAGTGATGTGCACCGGAAATTTTTCGGGTTTTGTGTTTTGGTTCGGTTCCGCGGCCGTGTTTTGGGTTCGAACGCGTTTTGGCAAAACCTCACCGAAATTTTTTTGTCGGATTCGGGTGTGTTTTGGATTCGGGTGTTTTTTTCAAAAAACCCTAAAAAACAGCTTAAATCATAGAATTTGGGGGTCATTTTGATCCCAAAGTATTATTAACCTCAATAACCATAATTTCCACTCATTTTCAGTCTATTCTGAACACCTCACACCTCACAATATTATTTTTAGTCCTAAAATTTGCACCGAGGTCGCTGGATGACTAAGCTCAGCGACCCAAGTGGCCAACACAAACACCTGGCCCATCTAGGAGTGGCACTGCAGTGTCACGCAGGATGGCCCTTCCAAAAAACTCCCCCCAAACAGCACATGACGCAAAGAAAAAAAGAGGCGCAATGAGGTAGCTGTGTGACGACTAAGCTAAGCGACCCTAGTGGCCGACACAAACACCTGGCCCATCTAGGAGTGGCACTGCAGTGTCAGGCAGGATGGCCCTTCCAAAAAATACTCCCCAAACAGCACATGACGCAAAGAAGAAAAAAAAGAGGCGCAATGAGGTAGCTGTGTGAGTAAGCTAAGCGACCCTAGTGGCCGACACAAACACCTGGCCCATCTAGGAGTGGCACTGCAGTGTCACGCAGGATGGCCCTTCCAAAAAACACTCCCCAAACAGCACATGACGCAAAGAAAGAAAGAGGCGCAATGAGGTAGCTGTGTGACTAAGCTCAGCGACCCAAGTGGCCGACACAAACACCTGGCCCATCTAGGAGTGGCACTGCAGTGTCACGCAGGATGGCCCTTCCAAAAAACACCCCCCAAACAGCACATGACGCAAAGAAAAAAAGAGGCGCAATGAGGTAGCTGTGTGACGACTAAGCTAAGCGACCCTAGTGGCCGACACAAACACCTGGCCCATCTAGGAGTGGCACTGCAGTGTCAGGCAGGATGGCCCTTCCAAAAAATACTCCCCAAACAGCACATAACGCAAAGAAGAAAAAAAAGAGGCGCAATGAGGTAGCTGTGTGACGACTAAGCTAAGCGACCCTAGTGGCCGACACAAACACCTGGCCCATCTAGGAGTGGCACTGCAGTGTCAGGCAGGATGGCCCTTCCAAAAAACACTCCCCAAACAGCACATGACGCAAAGAAAAAAAGAGGCGCAATGAGGTAGCTGTGTGACTAAGCTCAGCGACCCAAGTGGCCGACACAAACACCTGGCCCATCTAGGAGTGGCACTGCAGTGTCACGCAGGATAGCCCTTCCAAAAAACACCCCCCAAACAGCACATGACGCAAAGAAAAAAAGAGGCGCAATGAGGTAGCTGTGTGACGACTAAGCTAAGCGACCCTAGTGGCCGCCACAAACACCTGGCCCATCTAGGAGTGGCACTGCAGTGTCAGGCAGGATGGCCCTTCCAAAAAATACTCCCCAAACAGCACATGACGCAAAGAAGAAAAAAAAGAGGCGCAATGAGGTAGCTGTGTGAGTAAGCTAAGCGACCCTAGTGGCCGACACAAACACCTGGCCCATCTAGGAGTGGCACTGCAGTGTCAGGCACGATGGCCCTTCCAAAAAACACTCCCCAAACAGCACATGACGCAAAGAAAAAAAGAGGCGCAATGAGGTAGCTGTGTGACTAAGCTCAGCGACCCAAGTGGCCGACACAAACACCTGGCCCATCTAGGAGTGGCACTGCAGTGTCAGGCAGGATGGCCCTTCCAAAAAATACTCCCCAAACAGCACATGATGCAAAGAAGAAAAAAAAGAGGCGCAATGAGGTAGCTGTGTGACGACTAAGCTAAGCGACCCTAGTGGCCGACACAAACACCTGGCCCATCTAGCAGTGGCACTGCAGTGTCACGCAGGCTGGCCCTTCCAAAAAACACTCCCCAAACAGCACATGACGCAAAGAAAAATGAAAGAAAAAAGAGGTGCAAGATGGAATTGTCCTTGGGCCCTCCCACCCACCCTTATGTTGTATAAACAGGACATGCACACTTTAACCAACCCATCATTTCAGTGACAGGGTCTGCCACACGACTGTGACTGAAATGACGGGTTGGTTTGGACCCCCACCAAAAAAGAAGCAATTAATCTCTCCTTGCACAAACTGGCTCTACAGAGGCAAGATGTCCACCTCATCATCATCCTCCGATATATCACCGTGTACATCCCCCTCCTCACAGATTATCAATTCGTCCCCACTGGAATCCACCATCTCAGCTCCCTGTGTACTTTGTGGAGGCAATTGCTGCTGGTGAATGTCTCCACGGAGGAATTGATTATAATTCATTTTAATGAACATCATCTTCTCCACATTTTCTGGATGTAACCTCGTACGCCGATTGCTGACAAGGTGAGCGGCGGCACTAAACACTCTTTCGGAGTACACACTTGTGGGAGGGCAACTTAGGTAGAATAAAGCCAGTTTGTGCAAGGGCCTCCAAATTGCCTCTTTTTCCTGCCAGTATACGTACGGACTGTCTGACGTGCCTACTTGGATGCGGTCACTCATATAATCCTCCACCATTCTTTCAATGGGGAGAGAATCATATGCAGTGACAGTAGACGACATGTCTGTAATCGTTGGCAGGTCCTTCAGTCCGGACCAGATGTCAGCATCAGCAGTCGCTCCAGACTGCCCTGCATCACCGCCAGCGGGTGGGCTCGGAATTCTGAGCCTTTTCCTCGCACCCCCAGTTGCGGGAGAATGTGAAGGAGGAGATGTTGACAGGTCGCGTTCCGCTTGACTTGACAATTTTCTCACCAGCAGTTCTTTGAACCCCTGCAGACTTGTGTCTGCCGGAAAGAGAGATACAAGGTAGGTTTTAAATCTAGGATCGAGCACGGTGGCCAAAATGTAGTGCTCTGATTTCAACAGATTGACCACCCGTGAATCCTTGTTAAGCGAATTAAGGGCTCCATCCACAAGTCCCACATGCCTAGCGGAATCGCTCTGTGTTAGCTCCTCCTTCAATGTCTCCAGCTTCTTCTGCAAAAGCCTGATGAGGGGAATGACCTGACTCAGGCTGGCAGTGTCTGAACTGACTTCACGTGTGGCAAGTTCAAAAGGTTGCAGAACCTTGCACAACGTTGAAATCATTCTCCACTGCGCTTGAGACAGGTGCATTCCACCTCCTATATCGTGCTCAGTTGTATAGGCTTGAATGGCCTTTTGCTGCTCCTCCAACCTCTGAAGCATATAGAGGGTTGAATTCCACCTCGTTACCACTTCTTGCTTCAGATGATGGCAGGGCAGGTTCAGGCGTTTTTGGTGTTGCTCCAGTCTTCTGTACGTGGTGCCTGTACGCCGAAAGTGTGCCGCAATTCTTCTGGCCACCGACAGCATCTCTTGCACGCCCCTGTCGTTTTTTAAAAAATTCTGCACCACCAAATTCAAGGTATGTGCAAAACATGGGACGTGCTGGAATTTGCCCAGATTTAATGCACACACAATATTGCTGGCGTTGTCCGATGCCACAAATCCACAGGAGAGTCCAATTGGGGTAAGCCATTCTGCGATGATCTTCCTCAGTTGCCGTAAGAGGTTTTCAGCTGTGTGCGTATTCTGGAAAGCGGTGATACAAAGCGTAGCCTGCCTAGGAAAGAGTTGGCGTTTGCGAGATGCTGCTACTGGTGCCGCCGCTGCTGTTCTTGCGGCGGGAGTCCATACATCTACCCAGTGGGCTGTCACAGTCATATAGTCCTGAGTCTGCCCTGCTCCACTTGTCCACATGTCCGTGGTTAAGTGGACATTGGGTACAACTGCATTTTTTAGGACACTGGTGAGTCTTTTTCTGAGGTCTGTGTACATTTTCGGTATCGCCTGCCTAGAGAAATGGAACCTAGATGGTATTTGGTACCGGGGACACAGTACCTCAAACAAGTCTATAGTTGGCTCTGCAGTAATGATGGATACCGGAACCACGTTTCTCACCGCCCAGGATGCCAAGGCCTCAGTTATCCGCTTTGCAGCAGGATGACTGCTGTGATATTTCATCTTCCTCGCAAAGGACTGTTGGACAGTCAATTGCTTGGTGGAAGTAGTAAAAGTGGTCTTACGACTTCCCCTCTGGGATGACCATCGACTCCCAGCAGCAACAACAGCAGCGCCAGCAGCAGTAGGCGTTACACGCAAGGATGCATCGGAGGAATCCCAGGCAGGAGAGGACTCGTCAGAATTGCCAGTGACATGGCCTGCAGGACTATTGGCATTCCTGGGGAAGGAGGAAATTGACACTGAGGGAGTTGGTGGGGTGGTTTGCGTGAGCTTGGTTACAAGAGGAAGGGATTTACTGGTCAGTGGACTGCTTCCGCTGTCGCCCAAAGTTTTTGAACTTGTCACTGACTTATGATGAATGCGCTGCAGGTGACGTATAAGGGAGGATGTTCCGAGGTGGTTAACGTCCTTACCCCTACTTATTACAGCTTGACAAAGGCAACACACGGCTTGACAAATGTTGTCCGCATTTCTGTTGAAATACTTCCACACCGAAGAGCTGATTTTTTTGGTATTTTCACCAGGCATGTCAATGGCCATATTCCTCCCACGGACAACAGGTGTCTCCCCGGGTGCCTGACTTAAACAAACCACCTCACCATCAGAATCCTCCTGGTCAATTTCCTCCCCAGCGCCAGCAACACCCATATCCTCCTCATCCTGGTGTACTTCAACACTGACATCTTCAATCTGACTATCAGGAACTGGACTGCGGGTGCTCCTTCCAGCACTTGCATGGGGCGTGCAAATGGTGGAAGGCGCATGCTCTTCACGTCCAGTGTTGGGAAGGTCAGGCATCGCAACCGACACAATTGGACTCTCCTTGTGGATTTGTGATTTCGAAGAACGCACAGTTCTTTGCTGTGCTTTTGCCAGCTTGAGTCTTTTCATTTTTCTAGCGAGAGGCTGAGTGCTTCCATCCTCATGTGAAGCTGAACCACTAGCCATGAACATAGGCCAGGGCCTCAGCCGTTCCTTGCCACTCCGTGTGGTAAATGGCATATTGGCAAGTTTACGCTTCTCCTCCGACGATTTTATTTTAGATTTTTGAGTCCTTTTTTTACTGATATTTGGTGTTTTGGATTTTACATGCTCTGTACTATGACATTGGGCATCGGCCTTGGCAGACGACGTTGATGGCATTTCATCGTCTCGGCCATGACTAGTGGCAGCAGCTTCAGCACGAGGTGGAAGTCGATCTTGATCTTTCCCTATTTTTGGAACCTCAACATTTTTGTTCTCCATATTTTAATAGGCACAACTAAAAGGCACCTCAGGTAAACAATGGAGATGGATGGATACTAGTATACTTATGGATGACGAGTGACTGCCGACACAGAGGTAGCTACAGCCGTGGACTACCGTACTGCGTCTGCTAGTATAGACTGGATGATAATGATATAAAAAATATATATATCACTACTGCAGGACAGGTATATATTATATAATGACGGACCTGCTGGACACTGTCAGCAGACTCCTAAACTACTAGTATGAAGAAGATAGAAAAAAAAACCCCACCACAGGTAGGTATACAATTATGGATGAGCGACTGCCGACACAGAGGTAGCTACAGCCGTGGACTACCGTACTGCGTCTGCTAGTATAGACTGGATGATAATGATATAAAAAATATATATATATCACTACTGCAGGACAGGTATATATTATATAATGACGGACCTGCTGGACACTGTCAGCAGACTCCTAAACTACTAGTATGAAGAAGATAGAAAAAAAAAACCCACCACAGGTAGGTATACAATTATGGACGAGCGACTGCCGACACAGAGGTAGCTACAGCCGTGGACTACCGTACTGCGTCTGCTAGTATAGACTGGATGATAATGATATAAAAAATATATATATATATATCACTACTGCAGGACAGGTATATATTATATAATGACGGACCTGCTGGACACTGTCAGCAGACTCCTAAACTACTAGTATGAAGAAGATAGAAAAAAACAACCCACCACAGGTAGGTTTACAATTATGGACGAGCGACTGCCGACACAGAGGTAGCTACAGCCGTGGACTACCGTACTGCGTCTGCTAGTATAGACTGGATGATAATGATATAAAAAATATATATATATCACTACTGCAGGACAGGTATATATTATATAATGACGGACCTGCTGGACACTGTCAGTAGACTCCTAAACTACTAGTATGAAGAAGATAGAAAAAAAAAACCCCACCACAGGTAGGTATACAATTATGGACGAGCACTGCCGACACAGAGGTAGCTACAGCCGTGGACTACCGTACTGCGTCTGCTAGTATAGACTGGATGATAATGATATAAAAAATATATATATATCACTACTGCAGGACAGGTATATATTATATAATGACGGACCTGCTGGACACTGTCAGTAGACTCCTAAACTACTAGTATGAAGAAGATAGAAAAAAAAAACCACCACAGGTAGGTATACAATTATAGACGAGCACTGCCGACACAGAGGTAGCTACAGCCGTGGACTACCGTACTGCGTCTGCTAGTATAGACTGGATGATAATGATATAAAAAATATATATATATCACTACTGCAGGACAGGTATATATTATATAATGACGGACCTGCTGGACACTGTCAGCAGACTCCTAAACTACTAGTATGAAGAAGATAGAAAAAAAAAACCACCACAGGTAGGTATACAATTATGGACGAGCGACTGCCGACACAGAGGTAGCTACAGCCGTGGACTACCGTACTGCGTCTGCTAGTATAGACTGGATGATAATGATATAAAAAATATATATATATCACTACTGCAGGACAGGTATATATTATATAATGACGGACCTGCTGGACACTGTCAGTAGACTCCTAAACTACTAGTATGAAGAAGATAGAAAAAAAAAACCACCACAGGTAGGTATACAATTATGGACGAGCACTGCCGACACAGAGGTAGCTACAGCCGTGGACTACCGTACTGCGTCTGCTAGTATAGACTGGATGATAATGATATAAAAAATATATATATATCACTACTGCAGGACAGGTATATATTATATAATGACGGACCTGCTGGACACTGTCAGCAGACTCCTAAACTACTAGTATGAAGAAGATAGAAAAAAACCCCACCACAGGTAGGTATACAATTATGGACGAGCGACTGCCGACACAGAGGTAGCTACAGCCGTGGACTACCGTACTGCGTCTGCTAGTATAGACTGGATGATAATGATATAAAAAATATATATATATCACTACTGCAGGACAGGTATATATTATATAATGACGGACCTGCTGGACACTGTCAGCAGACTCCTAAACTACTAGTATGAAGAAGATAGAAAAAAAAAACCCACCACAGGTAGGTATACAATTATGGACGAGCACTGCCGACACAGAGGTAGCTACAGCCGTGGACTACCGTACTGCGTCTGCTAGTATAGACTGGATGATAATGATATAAAAAATATATATATATCACTACTGCAGGACAGGTATATATTATATAATGACGGACCTGCTGGACACTGTCAGCAGACTCCTAAACTACTAGTATGAAGAAGATAGAAAAAAAAACCCCACCACAGGTAGGTATACAATTATGGACGAGCACTGCCGACACAGAGGTAGCTACAGCCGTGGACTACCGTACTGCGTCTGCTAGTATAGACTGGATGATAATGATATAAAAAATATATATATATCACTACTGCAGGTATATATTATAATATAATGAATGACGGACCTGCTGGACACTGTCTGTCAGCAGAATGCGTTTATAGAATTAAAAAAAAAAACACCACACGAGTGTTTAACTTTTTCAGGCAGACAATATACTGGTGGTCACTGGTCAGTCACACTGGCAGCAAAAGTGTGCACTGTTATGTACTCCTGCTATAACTGCTCCCCAGTCTCCCCCACAATTAAGCTGTGTGAGCAGTGAGCACTCAGCACAGTCAGATATACATAGATGATATTATCATGCAGCACACTGAGGCTGAGCACAGATATGGTATGTGACTGTGTATCGTTTTTTTTCAGGCAGAGAACGGATTTTAAATAATAAATAAAACTGGTGGTCACTAGTATAACTATCAGCAAAACTCTGCACTCTGAGTACTCCTAATGCTCCCCAAAATTACTAAAATTAAATTACTAGTAAATCAAGTGTCTCACTCTTTATCTAAACGGAGAGGACGCCAGCCACGTCCTCTCCCTATCAATCTCAATGCACGTGTGAAAATGGCGGCGACGCGCGGCTCCTTATATAGAATCCGAGTCTCGCGATAGAATCCGAGCCTCGCGAGAATCCGACAGCGGGATGATGACGTTCGGGCGCGCTCGGGTTAGCCGAGCAAGGCGGGAAGATCCGAGTCTGCCTTGGACCCGTGTAAAAAGGCTGAAGTTCGGGGGGGTTCGGATTCCGAGGAACCGAACCCGCTCATCTCTAGCTCAAACAGGTCACTTTTTGCAAATTTCAGCACGCAACACTCCCAGGAGTGGGGAACATAAAAATGATATATAATAGTAACACATCACTCAGTGGTCACATATAAATACAATAAAAATACTGTTGCAATAATATTAGTAACCAAATATAGTTAAAAAGTGCTGTATTAAGTCACAAGGTATCCAATATTTTAATTTGTAGTAGTATTTGGAACAAGATAGATGATATAAACTCCACTCTCCTAAGGGTTAGCGCGTTTAATAGTAGCAAGGTAATGTGAATATTTGAAAGTAAATGGCAACAGGTAGTCCACTATAGGTCCATAGGTTCTGAGTGCAGAGACCCTCATGCATAGCAGTCAGTCTCTACGTAGCACAAGTAACCACAATGCAAATAGAAAGATGGTTCCCCTCACAGGTAAAATATAGATTTCTCATCACAGTAGCATGTACATGTAAGTCCCATGGAGAAAGCAGCTCAGCTGGGATCAGAACACGGACACGCTGAAGAGGGAGATGCACATGCACATTAGTCTCCACTCTCCAGGCTCTCCTGTGCCATGTCTCAGGGTCTAATTCAGACCTGATTGCAGCAGCAAAATCTTTCACTAATGGGCATGTAGGTGGGGCATGTATATTATGTATACAGCGATAATGCTGACATGGTTAAAAATAGGAATTTAATTACCTACTGGTAAATCCTTTTCTCGTAGTCCGTAGAGGATACTGGGGTTCCATTTAGTGCCATGGGGTATAGACGGGTCCACTAGGAGCCATGGGCACTTTTAGAATTTGATAGTGTGGGCTGGCTCCTCCCTCTATGCCCCTCCTACCAGACTCAGTCTAGGAAACTGTGCCCGAGGAAACGGACATACTTCGAGAGAAGGATAGATAAGGAGAGTGGTGAGATTCTGAACCAGCACACACAACAAGAGGAAAGCGATGCTAACCCAACTTTAAACAGGAACAGCAACAGCTGAACCAACAATACTTAACCAAGTAACAGTGCAGGAATAACGAAGCACCGGGCGCCCAGTATCCTCTATGGACTACGAGAAAAGGATTTACCGGTAGGTAATTAAAATCTTATTTTCTCTTACGTCCTAGAGGGTACTAGGGTTCGATTTAGTACCATGGGGAAGTACCAAAGCTCCCAAACCGGGTGGGAGAGTGCCGAGGTTCCTGCAGAACTGATTAACCAAACTGAAGGTCCTCAGAGGCCAAAGTATCGAACTTGTAGAACTTAGCAAACGTGTTCTAACCTGACCAAGTCACTTTGTAAAGCCGAGACATCCCGGGCAGCCACCCAGGAAGAACCCACCGACCTAGTAGAGTGAGCTTGTACAGATTTCGGAACCGGCAAACCTGCCGTGTAATAAGCATGCTGGATAATGAACCTGATACAGCGTGCAATTGTCTGCTTTGAAGCAGGACACCCAATTTTATTGGGATCATATAGAATGAACAGCGAGTTGGATTTCCTGTGACAAGCTGTTCTCTTTACATACACCTTCAAAGCCCTCACAACATCCAAAGACTTTGAAGTAGCAGAGGTGTTCATAACAGCCGGGACCACAATAGGTTGGTTGATGTGAAACGCGGACACCACCTTAGGAAGAAATTGCTAACGAGTTCAGCTCTGTCCTCATGAAAAATTAAGTAGGGACTCTTGTGAGACAACGCCCCTAGCTCTGACACACGTCTTGCTGAAGCCAAGGCCAACAGTGTGACGGTCTTCCATGTAAGGTACTTTACATCAACCTCCTGTAACGTTTCAAACCAGTCCGATTGGAGGAACTACAGCACCAAATTGAGATCCCAAGGTGCCGTGGGAGGCACAAAGGGAGGTTGGATGCGCAGAAGACCTTTCAAAAAGGTCTGGACTTCAGGGAGAGAAGCCAATTGTTTTTGAAAGAAAATGGACAAGGCCAAAATCTTGACTTTTATGGAGCCCAGACGTAGGCCCACATCCACACCTGCCTGCAGAAAAAGCAGGTGACGTCCCAGTGAAATTCCACAGCAGAATATTTTCTGCCCTCACACCAAGAGACGTATTTCTTCCAAATACGGTGGTAATGTTTAGACGTTACCCCCTTCCTGGCTTGGATCATAGTCACGATAACTTTGTTAGGGATCCCTCTTCTGGCTAGAATCAGCCATTCAACTTCCATGCCGTCAAACGTAGCCAGTTTGTGGATGGCATGCTGTAAAGTTATAAGTGCCTCTTGTGAAACTGGTAAGCCTGATTCAAATAATATGTGAGGTGGGAGCTCTTGGAACTCCAGTCTGTAGCCCTGGGAAATAAGATACCGGCACAAACTTGACCAGATGTGACTGAAGAATTTTAGTCGGGCTCCCACCTGACAGCCCTCCAGGCTTGGTGGTCCACCGTCATGCTGAAGACTTTGAGGAAGCAGAGTCTGAGGTCTGAGTACTGGCAGTTGCTGATTTGTGTGGTTTACCTCTTGCACCTCTGGAAGACGTAGAAGCACCTCTGGATTTTCCCTTAAACTTGGCTGTCCGAAAGGACTGTAAATTTGAAGCTGAATAAGCTTTCCTGGCTGGGGGAGCTGCGGAAGGAAGATACGTAGACTTATCCGCAGTAGCTTTGGAGATCCATTTGTCTAGTTTGTCTCCAAACAAGGCCTCTCCTGTGAATGGCAGGCCTTCCACGCCTTTCCTGGAGTCCGCATCAGCAGTCCACTGGCGTAGCCACAAGCCCCTGCGTGCTGACACTGCCATAGCGGTGGTGAGTGCATTAAGCAAACCAATCTCTTTTATGACCTCCACCATAAAGTTTGCAGAGTCCTGTATATGCTGCAGGAGTAAAATAACATGCCCCCCTGGACAAGGAACCTAACCGCTCAATTACGTTACCTGACCATTTAGCAATGGCTTTTGTGATCCACGCACATGCAATAGTGGGTCTTTGGGCCACCCCAGCAGCTGTGTACAATGATTTGAGTGTAGTCTCAATTTTACGATCAGTCGTATCTTTTAGGGTGGCTGCACCAGGGACAGGCAATACAATTTTACATGACAACCTAGAGACTGATGCGTCCACTATCAGTGGAATTTCCCATTTTTTCTATCCTCTAGGGGAAATGGAAAAGATGAGAGCTACCTTTTTGGGATTGAAATTTCTTATCAGGATTAACCCACGGTTCTTCAAACAGGGTATTCAATTCCTTTGATGCAGGAAAAGTGACTTAGGACTTCTTTTTTACATTAAAATAAGATTCCTCACTCTCCTCTGACACCTTATCAGGAATTTGCAGAACATCTCTGATAGCCTCTATAAGAGCCTCTATTCCCTGTGACAGAATAGCATCCCCCTTCCCAAATCAACCTCACCCTCCTCCGAGTCTGACCCATCAGCGTCAGAGTCAGACTGCAGGATATGGGCCAGAGATAATTTTTGCGGACAAATGGGAGGGGATTGAGACGCTGGTTTGGGGACTGAGTCTCTATTCATAAACTCATCCAGAGTCTGTCTTAAGTATTGCGTCTCTTTCTCATTGCGGAAAAGCTTTGTAGAAATATTTGAGATCATTCCCTTAATGGAAGTAACCCAATCTGGTTCAGCCCCGCTATTCTGGGAAGGTGCACTGCCCTGAGTACCCAGTAGTGAGCCCCTGGTGAAGAGGAACACTCTGCTGTACAAGAAACACTCTCTTTGCCTGACATAATGTAAATGTGACAGCACACACATACACCGGAAAAGGTTAAGCACAATTAACCCACAAAGAGCCCTTCAGGGAGACACAGAGTTAATTGGAGCCAGTCCCCACCGCGCCCTTATCACTAATGCCAAGCTTAGCTGGGTAGCAGACTAAGTCCCCTGATAGGGGACTTAGGCAGTCATTCTGAGTTGATCGCTCGCTAGCAGTTTTTAGCAGCCGTTCAAACGCATAGTCGCCGCCCACGGGGGAGTGTATTTTCGCTTTGCAGGAGTGCGAACGTCTGTGCAGCAGAGCGCCTGCAAACGCATTTTGTGCAACACAAGACCAGCCCTGTAGTTGCTTATCCTGTGCAATGATTGCTGCGACGAGTGACACGGTAATGACGTCAGATGCCCACCCAGCAAACGCCCGGCCACGCCTGTGTTTTTCCAACCACTCCCAGAAAACGGTCAGTTGCCACCCAGAAACTCCCACTTCCTGTCAATCTCCTTGCGTTCGGCTGTGCGATTGGAATTGTCGCTAGAACCAGTGCAAAACTACAAAGGACTTCGTACATGTATGACGCGCGTGCGCATTGCGGTGCATATGCATGCGCAGATTAGCCTTTTTTTCACTGATTGCTACGCAGCAAACAACGGCAGCTAGCGATCAACTCGGAATGACCCCCTTAGTACACTAAGAATCGCTCCATGGCGTGCTTTGACCCACCGGTACCACTGAGGTAATCTGGAGTCTCCCCGGAGGAGCTGCGAGTCCCTGTCAGTCAGCGTCTGTGTCCACTGCAAAGGGAAAATGCCGCTGGTGAGCTGCTGGATCCTCTCATAGTGAAGGCCCCGCCCCTTCAATGGCGCGCGGTCTTCAAACCTTTTTTTATACTGGCTGAGGTCATCTGGTGCTTAAAATGGAGAGAAAAACGTTTTAAGGCTATTTTTGCCAGTGTGGGTACTGTGGGGGTAATTCTGAGTTGATCGCAGCAGGAACTTTATTAGCAGATGGGCAAAACCATGTGCACTGCAAGGGAGGCAGATGTAACATGTGCAGAGAGAGATAGATTTGGGTGTGGTGAGTTCAATCCGCAATCTAAATTGCAGTGTAAAAATAAAGCAGCCAGTATTTACCCTACACAGAAACAAAATAACCCACCCAAATCTAACTCTCTCTGCAAATGTTATATCTGCCCCCCCTGCAGTGCACATGGTTTTGCCCAACTGCTAAAAAATTTCCTGCTGCGATCAAGTTGTAATTACCCCCTGTGTACACTGTACTGAGACGCAGCTGTGTACTGTGTCTGGAGACGCATTCCGCCCCGGTTAGAAGCTGTGTGTCTCCGTACCCTCATGCCGGCTTAGTACTCACCACTCTTTTTTCTTCTGGCTCTGTTAGGGGTGGCGGCGTGCTGTGGGAATGTAGTGGGCAAGGCCGTCTTTTCGTATGGGCTCAATGGGCTCTTGCCCAAGGGCCCCAGGAGTAAAAGGGCCCTAGTCTGATAGCCGAGGGTCCCCTCTTTCCAGGGGTACCAGATTTTTTTAAATCGGACCTGGGGAACCGGAGATATCCGACTTCAAAGCAGTGGTCCCAATCCAAGCCTGTTAATTGTTTTTACCAGCCAGATATCTCGGGTTCTGACTGACTTAGAGTTTTTCTGAGGGTATACATCAAAAGCTGTGACTCTCCCCTTTCAGTTGACGCTGCAGCTTGTCTTTACTATGCCCAGAACTAGAGATATCAGCCTTCAAGCAGCTGGTCCCTGCTCCAGCTCCACACGCCTAATATGCAGTTTTATATTTTTGTTGGTGGATTGCTCTGGTTCCTCAAGTCTGATCGCCAAGTCCCCAGTAACTCCTGAAAGGTGGGACTCTCTAGTTTTTTTATCCCATTAAAGCTAAGAAATCTATTTCCAGGAACTGGAGATATCTGCAGTAAAGCATGCTGCCCTGACCCCAGAAAATTATGAATATTAAGCCCACTCCACTATTCACCCCTCCCCTGTGTATTAAACACACCCTACCACCCTGGAAGTCATGTACCAGGGCCCCTTCATTCAGCACAATGTCCCCTTCTACAGTTTAGTGTTCTCCTTCCCGCCCCATTTGTGCAGTAAAGGAGTAATTAGCAGAAATAATTTCTTCAGGTCCTTCATGCTGAGCGAAAGATAGAACCCCCCTACCCCCCGCGGAACATCAAAGCTGCCACTGATAGCAACCCCCACCCCTACCGCTGATGGGTGGGTAGGGGCCCCAGTGCATTTCTGTGCCCAGGGGCCTACACTGCTGTTAAGACGGCTCTGGTAGTGGGGCTTGCGAATAGTTCCTTCAGAAGTTCAGTGTCCTGTCAGCGGGGAACGGGACCATTAACCCTTCAAGAGGTTGGACTGTTCCCCCCCTAAGTCCCACGAAGCAGGCAGGCTGGTGCCAACCAGCCCTGCCTGAAAATAACAAACATATAAAATAAATGCAGAAAACTCTTCAGGAGCTTCCATAAGCGTGACCGGCTCCTCCGGGCACATTTTTTAGACTGAGTCTGGTAGGAGGGGCATAGAGGGAGGAGCCAGCCCACACTATGAAATTCTTAAAGTGCCCATGGCTCCTAGTGGACCCGTCTATACCCCATGGTACTAAATGGAACCCCAGTATCCTCTAGGACGTAAGATAAATGCTTTTATTAGCATTAGAAATGGGCTGGCATTTTGCCGTTGGCATTACGCTGTCCACATACTAATTACAGACTTTGTACCTGTAGATAAAATATCTGCTTCCCATTATCACAGCATCTGCGTACTAATGCTGACTGCATAACAACTTCTGTATCCCTTGGTGTGAGTTAGTGAGAGTGAGCTAGATATCGATCCGGCAGCCATAGGACTGTCCATAAAGTGTGTCAGATGTACTACCTCTGTGAGATTTTGTGGTCAACAGTTCATATATTTTTCCCTATAGAGATCATTCATCGTTATATCTTTTCCTATAGTTTAATCAGAAAACTTTTAATAATGACATTGCAATGGTGGAGCTGACCGGCTCGGTGGTAGCATCTCCGAGAGCAATACCCGTTTGTCTACCTTCAGTGTCTGCTGATACGGGTCCCGCCACCAGCTGCTACATTGCTGGATGGGGCTCCCTTTATGAAGGTCAGTCTAGTATTTTCTTCTTCAACCACGTTAATACCCATAACTAACCATCATAAAGTAGTCATATTAATATTCATCAGAATAAAATATAGCGTTTTTATTGTATCTCAGTCAATAGAAATAGAAATGCTAATTACAGTTAGAAATCATTCTTGCAATTGTGGTTAAAAGCAAACAGGAAATCATATGTTTAATATGGTGGAGAAATGAGTATAAATAAATGGCCACAAAGATTTTACTTGTTTGCCCCACTTGGCTGCTTTTGTTGATCCATCCCTTTCCCCACCATCGTTCATAGAGTTCTGTGGCCTTAACCTTCACCACATCCTATCAGTAGGAAATAAAGTATCAAAACCTAATGTATTTTACATGACAGAAAAATGGCCACTTCCTCCAATAACCCCAGAAGAACAAGACACATACAAAATTGGATAAAGATGGGGCAGCCATATATCAGTACAATTCTGCTACCCTTTGTTGCTTTCTACAACTATGAGTCAGTTCACTGATAATTACTGGTTCTATCTTACTAATAACATTTACTCCTTTCCTTTACCTGTTCTGTTCTGTTTTGAAAACAGATGGTCCTCCATCCGATGTTGTAATGGAAGCCCTTGTTCCGGTTCTGAGTCAGGAATCATGCACGAGCACCCTGGGGAAGGACATGCTGACCAGTACTATGTTTTGTGCAGGCTATCTGACTGGGGGCATAGACTCTTGCCAGGTAATGTCCACTAACTAGACTTATTTCTAGAAGTACAGTATTACCATGTGGTACACATACATGTGGATCAGGACATCATGTACAGTGAAAACAAAAGAAAATATACAGTATGGCTATGGGGCTAATTCAGACCTGATCACTAGGGTGCGTTTTTTGCATCCCTGCGATCTGGTAGTCGCCACCTACAGGGGGAGGAGGAAATCGATGTGCAGGGGTGCGATTGCATGTGCAGGAGAGCTGCACAAACTGGAGTTTGTGCAGTCTCTGCGGGTCTGGGACTGAGGGTCGACAGTACAAAGGTCGACACACCTTAGGTCGACGCCAATTGGTCGACACACCTTAGGTCGACATGGACAAAAGGTCGACATGGACAAAAGGTTGACCGGAACAAGGTCGACATGGAAAAAGGTCGACATGAGTTTTTTATGTTTTTTTGGTGTTGTTTTCTTCGTAGAGTGACCGGGAACCCCAATTAGTGCACCGCTACCGCTTCGCTCGGCACACTTTACCGCTCCAATCGTAGTCCACGTGGATCGTTAAGTATGAAAAGGTTCAAAAAAAAGAAAAAAATCGTGAAAAACTCATGTCGACTTTTTCCATGTCGACCTTGTCCCTGTCGACCCTTTGTCCATGTCGACCTTTTGTCCATGTCGACCTAAGGCGTGTCGACCAATTGGCGTCGACCTAAGGTGTGTCGACCTTTGTGCTGTCGACCTGGAGTCTGGATACCGTCTCTGCACAGCCCAGGACTTACTCTTCCAGTGTGATGATCGGGGCCGGAACTAAACGCCTGGCTCCTCCTGCATTTTTCCGGACACTCCTGTAAAACGGTAAGTTGCCACCCACAAACGGCCTCTTCCTGTCAGTCACCTTCCCGTCGCTGCCCGGCGCTCCCCGTCTCGCCTGTGCATTGCAGTGCATATACATGCGCAGTTCAGACATGATCGCCCAGCTGTGTGAGAACGCAGCCTAGCGATCAGGTCTGAATCGGCCCCTATGTTTTTTGCCTAGTTAGCCTCTACCAGCTGTGTCTTTCATCAATGAAAAAAATATCAGAGCAGGGTGTATTGGGTGTAAGGGTATAGAGTCAATTGCATGTAGAGTACACCATTACAAATGTAGTGTGTGTTCATACCGCTGCGCTCGCCACAGGTTCTATTCCCACTCTATGAGTGTCGTGGACACCCGCGAGTGGGAATAGCCCTGGACCCCCTGCCGGCATCCTGGCGGTCGGTATCCCAGTGTCGGTCACCTGACTACATCCCGTGTATTCAGACTACACAACACTTATCTGATCTGTATAGAGCACTGAGACGAAAAATAGATTTCTACAAGTGTGACACATACAGACACAATTAGAAGCAATGATGATGAATAGGTAGTGGTGTAAAAAGGTATTAGAGCATCCACATTTTTCTAGTACAAATCACATATCTAGCCTAGTTTAATAAAAAAGGCTAGTTGCTACAGGTTGATAGCAGCTACCACTAGTGTTTGCATACAACTATGAATCAGGCCCACAGTTCATAAATAAATAGCTAATATCTTTGTCAATTAATTTTACATAAATTCTGGTGGCATGTAATGAATGAGCTCATTTAAAAGTCACTTCTGAATGCTCCACTCTGTTATACTGCTATAAATCATCCTCAGTTTGAAATAAATATATAATCATATGTAATCAATTTAGTAAACATCATTTAAACCCATTCCTTTCAATTACATAGGCTAAGCCTTTTAAATGAATAAGTGTTCAGTTCCAGTATGTGGCAGTTGTGATGTCTGCCTTTTTTTCTCTGATTAGGGACTCATCGAGTTATTAGGCTGATTAGATAACATCTCTTAAGGGCTCCTTCTCGGATAGATGCTGGAGGCAATGTGGCCAACGGGGAACCCTGCTGCGTATCTGGTGGAGCTGTCCGTGGATCAGAGGATACTGGACTAAAATCCATAAATTAATCTTTGATATTCTTGGCCTGTCAGTCCCGGCCTCTCCATTTTATACTCTGCTCTCCCGTCCGTTGCCCCACACCCCCCGACAACAACAAAAATTACTTAAACATATCTTAAATACGGCCAAATGCCAAATCGCGGCTAACTGGAAGTCTATATCATTCCCTACTGTCACTGCCACTGTGAATGCAATTTGGCACACCTATAGACTGGAACGCATCACAGCAGTGTTGCACAACACCCCTGCCCATTTTATTGCAACATGGACTCCTTGGACGGCACATTTTGGCGCTGAACCCCCATTGGCCACTGTATAGCATATGATATATAGTTATGGTTATATATATGACTGTACCAATTCGTACTCATACTCAACCTACATTGCCCTGCTCGGAAATTCCGGCAGTCGGGACCGGCCGACTATCCCCCCTTGCTCCCCCTACACCTCTCTATCCCCCCCCCCCCCCCCCGCTCCTGCTACTTTCTTGAACTTCTTCCAGACTCTTTTAATGCGTATATTTACTACCTTGGATGGTGTTTCTGCGCCCTATTATGGTTTTCCTATCTATTAGCACCTTATCACTGTCATGTACGCTCAGATACACCTACCATTTCGACTTCCCTTGTATACAATTCTCTCTACTTTGTTATCTAAATATTGTAATTGTTATAAACTGATGGAGTACTGCTCGTGCTCTTCTCTGTCAAATGTATTTTCTGCATTCCAAATTTGCTGTTATGTTCTTAAAAATGAATAAAAATATTTCTCAGAAAACCCCCCATCTCTTAAGGGGGGTACTCACGGAGAGATCCATGCTTAAAATCTAAGCAATCTGACTAGATTGCTTAGATTTTAAGCACAGATCACTCGTGTGTAGCCCCCTCAGCGATAGCGATGCACGGCCCCGCACATCGCTATTGCTGGTGCTAGATTGGCCTGCATGCAGGCCAATCTAGCAGGTCGCTCATTTCACCCGCTGGGTGAAATAAACGGCCCCCGTCCTCCCCCCGCATCGCTCAGCACACATCGCGCTGTGCTGAGCGGCGGGAGAGATGTGTGCTGAGCGGTTCGCTCAGCACACATCTCTCCCGTGTATACTCCCCTTAAGCAATACAACTTATATACTATGGGTAGCAATTGTGCAGTCTATGTTTTACTGTGTTTCATCTGGCCAAACCGCATGTGTGGTATATGTGACTTGCCAATGTTCTTGTGCCAGTTGGTGGTAACAATGATCTGTTTATAGAAGTTGGTGGTAACAATGATCTGTTTATAGAATCCCCATAGTGATACCTTGTTGTATTCTCCTGATCCCACTGGAATGGGTCTGGAACATGGGGCCTGATTACAGTTGTATGCAATGCCAATATTTACGGAGCTGAATGATTATCGGCCAACTGCGTATACTGTATATCACGGTCTCACTGTTCACACACGAAGGTACCTTAGCAATGTTGAGCGCAGTGAGGATTTATTTGCAAAGCAATTGACAGTCAGGAACCGTTTGGGTTAGGCAATGGGGAGTGGAGGCAAAAATGTAGGGTGTTGTGACCATAGATTATCAAAGGATCAGCAACTGCTTACTTGTACACAGTTGCTTGGGTTTGCAAAGCCGCTGGCCGGCATCTCAATAGAAATCCAGGCATCTGTGTCATTTGAATATTTTTGCACGAGATTGCAGCTGCAAAGCATTAGCATACAACTCTAGTACTCCTTACTAGATCCGGACCAGTAGTTGAAGAAGTCTCTCTCCATGGTCTATTTATATAAAACAAAGACCTTTTCTCCTGCTGTTTAACAACAGGAATAGGTTTATACTATCTATAAAAAGCAGAAAAGGCTGAGAAACACTACCATTTATCTAGCACCTTCTAGAAGATAATAGCTAGAATCTGATTGGTTGCTATGGGCAACATCACTTCTATAAACCCGCACCTTAGTAAAAAATACCCCCAAGATCTCCACTGTTTTCACTTTGCACATAGTGGAAGTGCTGTCCCTATAACTTGTATGAGTGAATATGGTGCATACACTTTATGGATACAGACGTCTATAGCATTTGTCAAAGATGTCTCCAAACCATTGGAAAGTCTTCGCTGGGACATACCTTTACCACATGATCTGTCCTGACATTGCAATCTATATGAATACAATAAAATTATGTGAAAAGTGGCAAAATGTACTGTATTCTTTTTTAAATAGGCCCCTTAGTGGCTTGTGTAGTTTGTGTGGTTGGTGTCTCTTGCTCCCTACTCTTCATTCCTCCATAAACTATTCTCTACTAACTCTCATCTGCTTTAACCTCAATGTTAACCTCGGTTCTTCCTCAGATGTTCTCCTCCTCAATCTTACGCTACCTGTTCCTTTCTCTCTGAACTTCAGCAGTGAATAGAAATGTGGCCTTCCACTAGCCCAATGTCCTGTCACTCTCTCCTCAGAAACTGACAGTATCTGTTATGTTTACATCTTCTCACTTCTTCCAACCTCTTTTCATGTCGTCATCATCACACACCTTTTCTGCTCTCTCTAGTCTTCACATCTCTGCTTATGTTCCCCACCCCTTTTAAATTGTTTCCCATTTTGCTCTGTATGACACCTTTTCTCTATTATTAGTACCCTCGCTGCTACCGATTCACTCATTTTTCCTATGTGTCTTTCTCTCGTCTCTCCTCACCACTGTAACCCTGACTCCTGTCTCTGAGTACACTATAATTTGCTAGTGGGTATTAGTGCCGTAGATATTACTAGTGGTTACCCTTTGTTCTATAGAGTGAAGGGAGAAAATCGCTTTCACCACTGACATGTCTTCTCCAGCAATAGGGCTATTTATTCTGTAATACATTTGCTTCAAATGGGTCTATTTATTAAAAAGGTGCACAAACTAAAAATTTGTATCACTACCTATTGCAGAAATATAGATGTTTCTTGCACTGCAATTCAATACCCCGTCTGTGTCACCCCTGTCTGTCTACCCCTCCCCTTTAGAATGTAAGCTCTCACGAGTAGGGCCCACTTCCCTCATGTGCTTATCCTTTTCATACTTTAATAATCCACTGCACCAAATCCAGCAGTCTTCTGCAACCTGATACTTATTCCAGTGTCATCTGTTTATATAGCTATGTTTATTTACCCTGTACTTGTCCTATATATTCTTCAACTGTTAGTCACTGTTTTCCTGTTTTGATTATGTGCATATGTACTCTGTAATGAGGTTCTGCGGAACCCTTGTGGCGCCATATAAATAAAGGATAATAATAATAATAATAATATTAATATTATTATTATTATTAGTTTGTTCTACTGGGTATGCAGGTAATAAAGATGGGTATGTACTCCAGCTATTGCAAGGTTAAAGGGCTAGAAAAAGAAATACATTTTCATTTATTTTCACCAGAAATATGCTGGGACTACATGGCGTTCAAAGGTCTTTTTGGTGGTAAAAAAAGAGAAGACAAAGCCAATAATGGAAGGACACAATGTGGAGATTTACACCCATAGAGACTGTGACTGGAGTCAATGGGAGGGCTAGGGATACTAGGGAGAGGGTTTGGCCAAGTGTGTGTGGAGGCATGACCATGACCCATTACAAATACCAGATGCCCTTTGTACATTATGTGCGCTGGCATGCAGGTGAAGGGGAGTATACCACTGCCTCCTCATGTCCAGACCCTCAGACAGGAATGGGCGTAACTATAGTGGGTGTAAAAGGTGCCATGGCTATGGGGCACAGAAGCTTATGGGCCTGGACCCAGGTTATAAAGTTTCATAGCAATTTTCCAGATTTGCCTGCTCTCTAATTGAGTCTGATGTATTGCTCAGCCTGAATTGCGTGACATTTCATTTCAATGAGAGGTATGTGTTAATGGTAAGGGGGCACTGTAATGTGGCATAATGTGAACTGGAGGGCACTGTAATTTTAATGTGGAGGGCACTGTAATGCTACCTAAAAGGAACTGGGGTACTTTAATGTGACACAGTATGAAATGGAGGCACTATAGTGTAGCATAATATGACTGGGGCACTATAACATGGCATCATTAGAAGTCTAGGGCACTCTAATGTGGCACAGCATGAACAGGGGCACTGTAATGTGTCATAATATGAACTGGGGACACTGTATGTCATAATGTCAATTGGGGGTACTGTGTGGCATAGTGTGTTCTGGCAGCCCTACATGTAAACTAGGGAACCATGATGGTTCATAAAATAAACAAGGGCACTACTGTGGGGCATAACATTAAAAGGGCACTACTATGGGGCGTACTATTAACTAGGGTACTAATATGGTTCACAAAATGAACTGGGGCACTATTACGGGGCATAAAATTAACTGTTGTGGGCTCCTTTAATATGTTGCTATGAGGCCCACAAGGTTCTAATTATGCCTCTGTAGACAGGGCAGGCCTTGGCTATTTGTACCCTCGCACCCTTTCCCTCATCACCCCTGAACCTACATCTTCTCTGAACCTACAACTGATTTCTGAAATACAGGCTGCCCGAACAACATTTAAAAGAGCCTTATGGGTATAAATTTTAGGCCTGCAAATTAGTTTATTTGCAGACTTGATCCATACATGTTATCCACTTAATCATACAAAGTTGCACTGGCAGCAAAATGAGAATATTTAAACTGTTATGAATGTTATTTGCTTAGAACTTTGCACATTTCAATTTACCGTAATTCCTGTTTTTCTCTTATTTCACAGGGAGACTCTGGAGGACCTCTGACCTGCCGAGATCCCTCCTCTAAGCAATATGTAGTATATGGGATCACTTCCTGGGGTGATGGCTGTGGAGAGAGAGGAAAGCCCGGAGTGTACACCAGAGTAACAGCCTTTATTGACTGGATCAGAATCCAGATGAACAGTAATTACACTCTTTACGATATATACACCTCCTACTTATTGTAACATTAAATATAACAGGGCTCTTTTAAATGCTGCACATTGCAGCTTCTTTGTACATTATGACAATGTTTATAGGGCACCATTGCCAAAAATCACTACACTTTGTCATCAGTATACATTACAAGGGCACTAAGGTTGATACCTTCTGCATACCAACTTGTAAGGAGCAAGATTGTTTTTAGCCCCTACTATCTAGACACTGTATAAATGCCACAAAATAGGCACATGACACAAAAATGGTATTTGCACTGCCCAACTGCACTTTTGAAGCTCGGGTGGTCTTCTGTTTGCCGGCGGTCGGGCTCCCGGCGCTCAGTATACCGGCGCCGGGAGCCCGACAGCCGGAATACCGACAATTATTTTCCCTCGTGGGGGTCCACGACCCCCATAGAGGGAGAATAAAATAGTGTGGCGCGCGTAGCGCGCCACCGTGCCCGTAGCGTGGCGAGCGCAGCGAGCCCGCAAGGGGCTCATTTGCGCTCGCCAAGCTGTCGGTAAGCCGGCGGTCGGGCTCCCGGCGCCGGGATGCTGGTCGCCGGGAGCCCGACCGCCGGCCAGCCGTAGTGAACCCTTGAAGCTCCACCCCATGACCCCTTGAAGATTATTTTTTATTTTATGTTTACAATATGATTCACATAAAACAAGTAGGTGGAGCAGTATATATATATATATATATATATATATCAGTATATATAAAGACAGACGAACAAGCAATGCACAAAAGCTGGTTCTTGCTATTGTCAAAGTACGTACACTGGAGACAGAGGGCAAGGAGCAAAGCAGAAATCTTTCACATTAGCAAAATATATTGTCAATAAGCTCCTTCTTTCCACTTACACAGAACATATACACCATGTGAACTATACTTAGGGGGACATTTACCAAGCAGTGATAAGAGCAGAGAAGTGAGCCAGTGGAGAAGTTGCCCATGGCAACCAATCTGCACTGAAGTAACATCTATAATTTGCATACTATAAAATGATACAGAGCTGCTGATTGGTTGATGGGGCAACTTCTCCACTGGCTTACTTCTCCGCTCTTATCACTGCTTAGTAAATGTCCCCCTGAATTTGTTAACTTACATTAGTAAATCTTGTTTCTTAAACAGAATCAACCCTAAGTCGAGAGCCTTCATGTTTTGAGCTGCGCACAATGACTGATATACAGCAAAGCAATACAAAGTCAGAAATTAGAACCCTATGTTCCTTCTACAAGCAGTCCTGTCCAGCTCCCCTCAGCCAAGAAGCCTGTACACGTTTTGTAGAGGAGAAGTGCAGACAGAAACAGAGAAGATGCGGTGAGAGTTTTTTTTCTATATGCATCAAATTTATGGATGGCTGGGCCATTAAGCAAACTAGCCACCATGGAAATTGGAGGGTTGATGGCTGGATTTGGTTGTTATGAAGCACCCTTCCCCCATAGGTGTATGAGAAATACTTATATTAAAAGAACTAAGTAATATCAACAGTGCTTTTGGTGGTACTCAGTGGTTTGCAGTACTGGCAACTTTTTGCTTGAGTAAATTTTTTATTCTTATAACTAGTTCCAGAAACAGTAAGTGAACTAATTTCAAGAATGAATAAAATAAGCATCAGTAGACTTGTTCAGACTATGGAAACTAAATCTTGTATATTATCAACGTGTTATTTTAGGTGAGTAGTGACACGTGTTTTCATAGAAAAAAAACAACTATCACTGTTCTAAAAACACTCCCTGATAAGGGCCCCAGAATGCACATTTTTCAGCTAACTATGGGGGGTCATTCCGAGTTGACCGCTAGTTAAAAATGTTCGCAGCGCAGCGATTAAGTGAAAAAGCGGCACTTCTGCGCATGCGGCGCAATGCACACGCGCATCGTACTTTCACAACAGCCGATGTAGTTTCACACATGGTCTAGCGAAGCTTTTCATTCGCAATGTCCGCCGCAGAGTGATTGACATGAAGTGGGTGTTTCTGGGTATCAACTGACCATTTTCAGGGAGTGAACAGTCTGAAGTGATCGCAAGCGCTGGAGCTACTCTGAAACTGCACTATTTTTTTTTTGTAGCCGCTCTGCGATCCTTTCATTCGCACTTCTGCTAAGCTAAGATACACTCCCAGTGGGAGGCGGCATAGCGTTTGCACGGCTGCTAAAAACTGCTAGCGAGCGAACAACTCGGAATGACCCCCAATGTGTATAGACATACAACAGATATAATTAACTTCAATAATTATAATTTTTAAATAATTATTATTGAGTCCACCACAGCATACTTATAAAGTATGTACTGGTACTGAAGTGTTCTCCACTGTGTGCTTGTCCCGTCTCAGTTGCTGTGGTTGCAGCCATTGGGGAGAGGAACGTGCAGATGATTATTATATAGTGTCACAACTGAGGGCCTGAGCTGACGGGAGGCAGCCTCAGTTGTAGGGGCTGAGATGTACAGGAACCTGGGAGGTTGTATCAGACCCCTGGACATGTAAGTAACATGAGGAATAACCGCCCGAGGGCGTGACCACGACAACTTGAATAAAAGTCAATGATGTTTATTTATGACAAACTCCATGCATCACAGTAGCAGTAAAAGAAACATAAAATCAGCAGAGAAATAATACAGTTCCTGGGAACTACAGGATGGCAGGAGCCACAGAGCTCTGGTAGTATTGAGACAGTTCTTATTATCTGCGAGTTGGAAAGTCCTTACCAGGCCCGACTGTAGCAATGAAGAAAGCCCAGGATCGTACCAGCTGATGTTCCAGGGAAAGCTGGACTGCTGTAAATAAAATAGCTGCTGTGAGTTCTGGTTAGAACCAGACAGATGTTGGCACGGAGTGGATACTGGCTGGAACCAGTTAAATAATAAATGAAGCTTGAGAGCGATGCAATATGAATGAAATGTAGAACTTGAGAGCGGAGAAATAATAATACCGGTGGAGAGTGGTAAACTGTAGAAAGGACACCGGCCCTTTAAGAGAAGCTGTACTCTGCTGGAAGCTGGTCTGGAAGCAGGTAAAGTTGTGGCTGGAAACAGATGAATCCACAATGGATCGGAGAGTCAGGCTACACCGCAGGTGGAATGCTGGTGCGGGTCTCTATGGTGGAAGTCTTGAGACAGGAGCTGGAACCTGGAAGACAATCACAGGAGAGAGACAAACAGGAACTAGGTTTGACAACCAAAGCACTGACGCCTTCCTTGCTCAGGCACAGTGTATTTATACCTGCAGCAAGGAAGGGATTGGCTAGGCAATTATGCAGATTAACAATACTGACAACAGATTGGAGGAAATGATCAGCTGACAGAATCCAAGATGGCTGCGCCCATGCAGACACTTGGAGGGAAGTTTGGTTTGTAATCCATGTGGTAATGAAAACAGTAATGGCGGCGCCGGCCACTGGAGACAGGAGACGCCAGGCAGACAAGTGCACATCCAACCACGCGGACACAGCGGAGGCCGCGGCTGACGTAATCCACTCTGACACTCTGCATGCAGAAGCTCAGGGACGGCGGCGGAGGCCGCGGGAGACGCCATGCCAGATGTATTATGGCGTTACTGTGACAGCGTCTCAGAGAGACAGGAGAGGATGCAGGAATGTGAACACTAGGATAACAGACGGGATCCGGTGCTGGAGCGCTGAGCCAGCCTTAGGAGGCATCTGATGGGTAAGAAATGGCGTCCAGATACCCGGATCGTGACAGCACCCCCCCCTTTAGGAGTGGCCCCAGGACACTTCTTTGGCTTTTGAGGAAACTTGGAATGGAATCTCCGGACCAAGGCAGGAGCATGGACATCAGAAGCATTGGTCCATGAACGTTCCTCAGGGCCGTAACCCTTCCAGTCAATAAGATATTGTAGTTGACCGTAACGGTGACGTGAGTCCAGGATCTTAGCCACTTCATACTCAACGCCTCGTTGAGTTTGGACTTTCGGAGTTGGAGGAAGTGAGGAATGAAACCGATTTAAGATCAGCGGTTTCAACAGGGAAACATGGAATGTCCTGGGTATTTTTAAGAAGGGAGGCAACTGGAGTCTGTAAGCAACAGGATTGATGACTTGTTCAATCTTGAAAGGACCGATATAGCGAGGTGCAAACTTCATACTGGGAACTCTTAACCTCAAATTCTTCGTGGATAACCATACCCGATCACCCACCTTGAGAGCAGGAACTGCTCGACGCTTCCTATCCGCAAACTTCTTGTACCTGAACGATGCCTTGAGCAGAGCTGATCGTACGCTCTTCCAGATATTGGCAAACTGATGCAAGGTGATATCCACTGCGGGAACAGAAGTTGCTGGAAGCGGTTGGAACTCAGGGACTTTAGGGTGGAATCCAAAGTTAGTGAAGAATGGTGTTGAAGCAGATGAAGAATGATACTGGTTGTTATGACAGAACTCGGCCCAGGGAAGTAATTGAACCCAGTCATCTTGAGAGGAGGACACATAGATACGGAGGAAGGTCTCCAAGTCCTGATTCACCCTCTCGGTTTGACCATTGGTCTGAGGATGGTAAGCCGTGGAAAACTTTAGCTTGACTTGGAGGACTTGACATAAACTTCGCCAGAATTTGGCTGTGAATTGAACTCCTCGATCTGAGATAATTTCTTCAGGAAGACCGTGGAGTCGGAAGATCTCTTGTATGAATACTTGAGCCAACTTGGAAGCTGACGGAAGACCGGTAAGAGGAATGAAGTGTGCCATCTTGGTGAACCGGTCAACTACCACCCAGATGGTATTGAACTTGTTGCACATGGGTAAATCTGTAATAAAATCCATCGACAAATGGGTCCAAGGTCGACGGGGAACAGATAGTGGAACCAGTTGCCCCGCAGGCGACTGGCGGGATACCTTATGTTGAGCACACTTTGGGCAAGACGCAATAAACTCCAAGACGTCCTTTTTCAGAGTTGGCCACCAATAGGACCTAGAGATAAACTCCATGGTTTTTTGGATACCTGTATGTCCGGCAAAACGGGAAGCATGGGCCCAATGCATGAGCTTTTTCCTTAGCATCGGTTTCACAAAACTTTTCCCTGATGGGAGCGTAGAGTCCATCCCTACCGTGGAGAATGCCAACGGATTTATAATAGGATGCTTGTCTGAAGACTCTGACTCATTTTCTTGCTCCCATGAGCGGGAAAGGGCATCGGCCTTGCGATTCTGAGAGCCCGGACAGAACTGGAGTTTAAAGTCGAACCTGGAAAAGAAAAGTGCCCATCTGGCCTGACGAGGGTTGAGACATTGTGCGCCTTTCAGATATAAAAGGTTCTTGTGGTCTGTAAGTATGGTGATTGAATGAGAAGCTCCCTCCAACAGATACCTCCACTCTTCCAGAGCGAGCTTGATGGCTAGCAACTCCTGGTCGCCAATGGCATAGTTGCGCTCAGCTGGGGAGAACTTCCGGGAGAAGAAACTGCAAGGGTGTAAATGGCCATCTTTAGCCCTCTGAGATAACACCGCTCCTACTCCAACGGAGGAGGCATCCACCTCTAAGATGAAAGGAGAGTCGATGTCAGGCTGTTTCAGAACAGGCGCAGAGATGAACCTTTGTTTTAACAGATGAAATGCTTGCATGGCTTCTTCAGACCACTTGGACGGGTTAGCACCCTTCTTAGTGAAAGCAGTAATAGGCGCCACAATGGTGGAAAAGTCTCGTATAAACTTTCGGTAATAGTTGGCGAACCCTAAGAACCTCTGGACCCCTTTGAGGGTTAAGGGTACCGGCCAATTTTGGATTGCTTGTAGTTTCTCAGGATCCATCTCTAGTCCGGAACCGGACACAATGTACCCTAGAAACGGAATGGACTTGACTTCAAAGACGCATTTCTCTAATTTGCAATAGAGATGATTGACACGGAGACGGGACAGAACCTCTTTAACCCAAAAACGATGTTCCTCTAAATCGTTGGCAAAAATGAGGATATCGTCTAGATAGACCACGACATGACGGTATAGAATGTCTCTGAAGATCTCATTGACAAAATGCTGGAAGACAGCTGGAGCATTGCTCAATCCGAAGGGCATGACGAGGTACTCATAATGTCCGTCACGGGTGTTAAAGGCGGTCTTCCACTCGTCACCCTCACGGATCCGGATGAGATTGTATGCACCTCTCAAGTCCAGCTTAGTAAAGATGGTAGCTCCGCTAACTCTGTCAAAGAGCTCAGTAATCAGGGGTAAAGGATAACGGTTCTTGATGGTAATGTCGTTCAAACCTCTGTAGTCGATGCACGGCCGCAGACCACCATCTTTCTTCTTTACAAAAAAGAAGCCTGCACCGGCTGGAGAAGAAGAAGGTCGAATGAACCCCTTTGCTAGGTTCTCTTTAATGTATTCCTCCATAGAATGCGTCTCAGGCAGAGACAACGGATAAGTTCGGCCTCGAGGTGGAACCTTCCCTGGAACGAGATCAATCGGGCAGTCCCATTCTCTATGAGGAGGAAGGATATCAGCAGAAGCTTTACTGAACACATCCGTGAAATCTTGATATGGAGGAGGTGGAACATCAGACGACCTGGGGGAGGAAGAACAGACAGGCAATACTTTAAACAAACATGTCTCAGCACAGGAGGAACCCCATGCCAGGATTTGCGTAGTCGTCCAATCAATTGTAGGATTGTAAAAACGAAGCCATGGAAGGCCCAGGACCACAGGATGTGTGGCTCTTGGAATCACTAAAAAAGAAATAAGTTCGGAATGAAGAACTCCCACTCTCAGACGAACTGGTAGAGTCCTTAGAGAAATTACTGTATCAAAAATCTTGCTGCCATCCACGGCAGTTAAGGAGATGGACGAAGGAAGTCTCTCGGTGGGTAGGGACCACCGTTTAACATAGGCTTCGGTAATAAAGTTCCCAGCTGCTCCGGAATCAAGGAGGGCAATGACGTTCCGATAACGTTGAGCAACTTGAAGCGAGACTGGGAGATTACAATCTTGAGGAGATGGAGAGGAGATCATTACTCCTAGCCGGCCCTCTCCTGGGCGAGCTATGGTTTGGAGTTTTCCCGGACGTTCGGGACAGACATTGATGGTGTGAGACGGAGCTGCACAGTAAATACAGAGAGACTCGGAGAGACGTCTTCGGCGCTCAGCAGGAGTTAAACGAGAACGGCCAATTTGCATGGGCTCATCTTTAGTTGGTGACAGTTGGCGAGGAGGAGGAGCAGAAGATTTTGGAGCAGATGATCTTCCACGCTCAGTTGCTCTCTCTCTGAAACGTAAATCAACTTTCGTGCAGAATGAGATTAGCTCATCTAACTTAGAGGGTAAGTCTCTGGTAGCTAACTCATCTTTAATACGCTCAGATAAGCCATGCCAGAATGCAGCATACAGGGCCTCGTCGTTCCAGACCAGTTCGGATGCCAGGATCTGGAACTGTATCAGATATTGTCCTACAGTACGTGACCCCTGGCGTAAACGGAGAATCTCGGATGAAGCTGAGGTTACCCGGCCTGGCTCGTCGAAGATGCGCCTGAATGTTGACACGAATGCAGTGTAAGAAGATAGCAGGGTGTCGGACCTCTCCCATAACGGTGATGCCCAATCAAGGGCTGAGCCACTGAGAAGAGAAATAATGTAGGCAATTTTTGTACGGTCACTGGGAAAATTGCCAGGTTGTAGCTCAAACTGAATCTCACACTGGTTGAGAAATCCCCTGCAGAATCTTGGAGATCCGTCAAATTTTGCTGGCGTTGGAAGATGAAGACGTGGAGCAGAAATGGGTAAGGTGGGTGGGGTTATAGCTGGAGTCACTGTGGTTGACGCACCAGACGCGCCTGGTCCACGGAGAGTTGTCTGAATCCCATCCAGCCGAGTAGAGAGATCCTGGAGACAGCGGATGATGTGGCCCTGTGCAGCCTCCTGATGTTCTAGTCGGGCTGCCAGTTCTTGCATCGGCCTGGCCGCTTGATCCTGGTCTCCGGCTGGATTCATTTGGTCAGTGCTTACTGTCACAACTGAGGGCCTGAGCTGACGGGAGGCAGCCTCAGTTGTAGGGGCTGAGATGTACCGGAACCTGGGAGGTTGTATCAGACCCCTGGACATGTAAGTAACATGAGGAATAACCGCCCGAGGGCGTGACCACAACAACTTGAATAAAAGTCAATGATGTTTATTTATGACAAACTCCATGCATCACAGTAGCAGTAAAAGAAACATAAAATCAGCAGAGAAATAATACAGTTCCTGGGAACTACAGGATGGCAGGAGCCACAGAGCTCTGGTAGTATTGAGACAGTTCTTATTATCTGCGAGTTGGAAAGTCCTTACCAGGCCCGACTGTAGCAATGAAGAAAGCCCAGGATCGTACCAGCTGATGTTCCAGGGAAAGCTGGACTGCTGTAAATAAAATAGCTGCTGTGAGTTCTGGTTGGAACCAGACAGATGTTGGCACGGAGTGGATACTGGCTGGAACCAGTTAAATAATAAATGAAGCTTGAGAGCGATGCAATATGAATGAAATGTAGAACTTGAGAGCGGAGAAATAATAATACCGGTGGAGAGTGGTAAACTGTAGAAAGGACACCGGCCCTTTAAGAGAAGCTGTACTCTGCTGGAAGCTGGGCTGGAAGCAGGTAAAGTTGTGGCTGGAAACAGATGAATCCACAATGGATCGGAGAGTCAGGCTACACCGCAGGTGGAATGCTGGTGCGGGTCTCTATGGTGGAAGTCTTGAGACAGGAGCTGGAACCTGGAAGACAATCACAGGAGAGAGACAAACAGGAACTAGGTTTGACAACCAAAGCACTGACGCCTTCCTTGCTCAGGCACAGTGTATTTATACCTGCAGCAAGGAAGGGATTGGCTAGGCAATTATGCAGATTAACAATACTGACAACAGATTGGAGGAAATGATCAGCTGACAGAATCCAAGATGGCTGCGCCCATGCAGACACTTGGAGGGAAGTTTGGTTTGTAATCCATGTGGTAATGAAAACAGTAATGGCGGCGCCGGCCACTGGAGACAGGAGACGCCAGGCAGACAAGTGCACATCCAACCACGCGGACACAGCGGAGGCCGCGGCTGACGTAATCCACTCTGACACTCTGCATGCAGAAGCTCAGGGACGGCGGCGGAGGCCGCGGGAGACACCATGCCAGATGTATTATGGCGTTACTGTGACAGCGTCTCAGAGAGACAGGAGAGGATGCAGGAATGTGAACACTAGGATAACAGACGGGATCCGGTGCTGGAGCGCTGAGCCAGCCTTAGGAGGCATCTGATGGGTAAGAAATGGCGTCCAGATACCCGGATCGTGACATATAGATTCAGACAACCTATTTTTTTATGTCATATACTGCCTCAAATTACTGAGGATTGAAAGTCATTAGACTGGTTACAGATCTTAAGGTGCATACACACAGACCGATTTTGACTATGAGCAATTTTGACTGAGCGATTTACCTTGAACTGGCAGTAGGCGCTTTTGACTACCTGTACCAGCGATTTTGACTAAGTGTGCAAGCGATTTTGGCTATGGGCGATTTTGACTAACTCACTTAAATAGGGGGATGCTTTTACTTTTCCAGCGACATATTGAAAATTGTCTTGCCTCCACAATCTATTTTTCCTAGCGATAGTGACCTGGCAGGGACGCGCATCGCTATCACTCGCTGTGTACACACGGAGCAATATGCACTAACTTTCTCAGCGATTTTGACTATATAGTTAAAATCGCTGAGCCATATCGCTCCGTGTGTACACACCATTAGATAGATTAAAAAAAGTGTATCTGATTATTAATCTTTATTTGTATTTGTTATTTGCACCAGTTTTTCAAGTAAGATGTGTAACTGTTAAGTTTGCTGGGGAAAGTAAATTTGTATTTACCATCCATAAGAAGCAGAAGCATAAAAGGGGGTCTAAATTTATAGGTTCTAAAAGGTGAAATGCAATGTATTCAGTTATATTGTTCGCTACAAACCTACTATATATATATATATATATATATAGTCCAGCACAGACTCGGCACTCCTATTACCAAACAGACCTTGGTCCGGTGCCCTCATAACTGCATTGCAGCAGTGCATATAGAGTTCTCCTCAGCGGCACACAGGACACAATCACAGAAGCCTTAAATGATGATCATCATTTAAGGCTTCTGTGATTGTGTCCTGTGTGCCGCTGATGAGAACTCTATATATATATATATATATATATATATATATGTATAAATGGGACACTCACCAGAATTTTCATGCACTGATGAAAGTGCGGGGCTGTGGTGGTACAAAATACTGACAATTGGCTGACAGTAAGACATATTTGAAATGTGAATCAAATCCTATGGCCAAGATTAAAACTAAAATTGCTATTGCTATTGAATTAGTGGTTGGATAACAGAATGAGTGTCTAATTTCTTGAAAGTGGACTTTCCGATTTGTCCGGTTATATGTACACTGCCGAAAGTGCACAAGTCCTTGGATAATCCCCCTGGCAGACCCATTATCTCTGCCAGTGGTTGTATTCTTCATCCATTAGCGATGTTTATCGATGGTTTACTGCAGAATATGCTTCCATCACTACCGAGTTTCTTAAAAGACACTGGTGATTTTTTGAGCAAGATTGCATCATTGAATAACATCTATGATGATATTTACTTGTTACTTTAGATGTATCATCGTTGTACACCATAATTCCCCATTATTTGGGCATTGATGCAGTGAGGAAGCTCATGATCAACAGTGTCTTTACTGGCCACCCAACTGAATTAATTTTTGAAGATGGTTCTGGTAAATAATTATTTTATGTATGAGGGTGATTATTACAACCAAGTAGCAGGGACCACAGCGGGCTCCAATGTGGCCCCTGCATATGTCGGTATTCTTATGCATGATTATGAGTCAACTTATAGTTTGCCCAAATATGGTGATAAGATCATCTATTTTAAGAGATTTATAGATGACATTTCTTACTATGGAATGACACTGGTGATGATTTTAATTCGATGGTGATCGAGTTGAATTCACTTGAGTCCACGGTACACTTTATAGGACAGTTTGATTCACAATCAATAAATTTTTTGGATGTGACTGTATACCGTGAAGGCCCAGGATTGGGGACTACACTATATTGCAAGGAGACTGACCTTAACTCCTATCTACATGCTACAAGTAATCATCCCCCTGGCTAAAAAGCTAGTTTACCTATATCACAATTTATGCAGATACTACGAAACAATAGTTACCCAGTAAAGGCAGAAGTGCAGATTCTGGAGATGCAGGAACGTTTCCTTGAGAGAGGATACAATAAATCTATGGTGGAACAGTGTTTGTCCAAAGCCTGGAAGAAAATGACATCACATCTAGAGATGAGCGCCTGAAATTTTTCGGGTTTTGTGTTTTGGTTTTGGGTTCGGTTCCGCGGCCGTGTTTTGGGTTCGACCGCGTTTTGGCAAAACCTCACCGAATTTTTTTTGTCGGATTCGGGTGTGTTTTGGATTCGGGTGTTTTTTTCAAAAAACCCTAAAAAACAGCTTAAATCATAGAATTTGGGGGTCATTTTGATCCCATATTATTATTAACCTCAAAAACCATAATTTCCACTCATTTTCAGTCTATTCTGAATACCTCACACCTCACAATATTATTTTTAGTCCTAAAATTTGCACCGAGGTCGCTGGATGACTAAGCTAAGCGACCCTAGTGGCCGACACAAACACCTGGCCCATCTAGGAGTGGCACTGCAGTGTCACGCAGGATGGCCCTTCCAAAAAACACTCCCCAAACAGCACATGACGCAAAGAAAAAAAGAGGTGCAATGAGGTAGCTGTGTGACTAAGCTCAGCGACCCAAGTGCCCGACACAAACACCTGGCCCATCTAGGAGTGGCACTGCAGTGTCACGCAGGATGTCCCTTCCAAAAAACCCTCCCCAAACAGCACATGACGCAAAGAAAAAAAGAGGCGCAATGAGGTAGCTGTGTGAGTAAGATTAGCGACCCTAGTGGCCGACACAAACACCGGGCCCATCTAGGAGTGGCACTGCAGTGTCACGCAGGATGTCCCTTCCAAAAAACCCTCCCCAAACAGCACATGACGCAAAGAAAAATAAAAGAAAAAAGAGGTGCAAGATGGAATTGTCCTTGGGCCCACCCACCCACCCTTATGTTGTATAAACAGGACATGCACACTTTAACCAACCCATCATTTCAGTGACAGGGTCTGCCACACGACTGTGACTGATATGACGGGTTGGTTTGGACCCCCACCAAAAAAGAAGCAATTAATCTCTCCTTGCACAAACTGGCTCTACAGAGGCAAGATGTCCACCTCATCATCATCCTCCGATATATCACCGTGTACATCCCCCTCCTCACAGATTATCAATTCGTCCCCACTGGAATCCACCATCTCAGCTCCCTGTGTACTTTGTGGAGGCAATTGCTGCTGGTCAATGTCTCCGCGGAGGAATTGATTATAATTCATTTTAATGAACATCATCTTCTCCACATTTTCTGGATGTAACCTCGTACGCCGATTGCTGACAAGGTGAGCGGCGGCACTAAACACTCTTTCGGAGTACACACTTGTGGGAGGGCAACTTAGGTAGAATAAAGCCAGTTTGTGCAAGGGCCTCCAAATTGCCTCTTTTTCCTGCCAGTATAAGTACGGACTGTCTGACGTGCCTACTTGGATGCGGTCACTCATATAATCCTCCACCATTCTTTCAATGTTGAGAGAATCATATGCAGTGACAGTAGACGACATGTCCGTAATCTTTGTCAGGACCTTCAGTCCGGACCAGATGTCAGCATCAGCAGTCGCTCCAGACTGCCCTGCATCACCGCCAGTGGGTGGGCTCGGAATTCTGAGCCTTTTCCTCGCACCCCCAGTTGCGGGAGAATGTGAAGGAGGAGATGTTGACAGGTCGCGTTCCGCTTGACTTGACAATTTTGTCACCAGCAGGTCTTTGCACCCCAGCAGACTTGTGTCTGCCGGAAAGAGTGATCCAAGGTAGGTTTTAAATCTAGGATCGAGCACGGTGGCCAAAATGTAGTGCTCTGATTTCAACAGATTGACCACCCGTGAATCCTTGTTAAGCGAATTAAGGGCTGCATCCACAAGTCCCACATGCCTAGCGGAATCGCTCCCTTTTAGCTCCTTCTTCAATGCCTCCAGCTTCTTCTGCAAAAGCCTGATGAGGGGAATGACCTGACTCAGGCTGGCAGTGTCTGAACTGACTTCACGTGTGGCAAGTTCAAAGGGCATCAGAACCTTGCACAACGTTGAAATCATTCTCCACTGCACTTGAGACAGGTGCATTCCACCTCCTATATCGTGCTCAATTGTATAGGCTTGAATGGCCTTTTGCTGCTCCTCCAACCTCTGAAGCATATAGAGGGTTGAATTCCACCTCGTTACCACTTCTTGCTTCAGATGATGGCAGGGCAGGTTCAGTAGTTTTTGGTGGTGCTCCAGTCTTCTGTACGTGGTGCCTGTACGCCGAAAGTGTCCCGCAATTCTTCTGGCCACCGACAGCATCTCTTGCACGCCCCTGTCGTTTTTAAAAAAATTCTGCACCACCAAATTCAAGGTATGTGCAAAACATGGGACGTGCTGGAATTTGCCCATATTTAATGCACACACAATATTGCTGGCGTTGTCCGATGCCACAAATCCACAGGAGAGTCCAATTGGGGTAAGCCATTCTGCGATGATCTTCCTCAGTTGCCGTAAGAGGTTTTTAGCTGTGTGCGTATTCTGGAAAGCGGTGATACAAAGCGTAGCCTGCCTAGGAAAGAGTTGGCGTTTGCGAGATGCTGCTACTGGTGCCGCCGCTGCTGTTCTTGCGGCGGGAGTCCATACATCTACCCAGTGGGCTGTCACAGTCATATAGTCCTGACCCTGCCCTGCTCCACTTGTCCACATGTCCGTGGTTAAGTGGACATTGGGTACAACTGCATTTTTTAGGACACTGGTGAGTCTTTTTCTGACGTCCGTGTACATTCTCGGTATCGCCTGCCTACAGAAGTGGAACCTAGATGGTATTTGGTAACGGGGGCACACTGCCTCAATAAATTGTCTAGTTCCCTGTGAACTAACGGCGGATACCGGACGCACGTCTAACACCAACATAGTTGTCAAGGACTCAGTTATCCGCTTTGCAACAGGATGACTGCTGTGATATTTCATCTTCCTCGCAAAGGACTGTTGGACAGTCAATTGCTTACTGGAAGTAGTACAAGTGGGCTTACGACTTCCCCTCTGGGATGACCATCGACTCCCAGCAGCAACAACAGCAGCGCCAGCAGCAGTAGGCGTTACACGCAAGGATGCATCGGAGGAATCCCAGGCAGGAGAGGACTCGTCAGAATTGCCAGTGACATGGCCTGCAGGACTATTGGCATTCCTGGGGAAGGAGGAAATTGACACTGAGGGAGTTGGTGGGGTGGTTTGCGTGAGCTTGGTTACAAGAGGAAGGGATTTACTGGTCAGTGGACTGCTTCCGCTGTCGGCCCAAGTTTTTGAACTTGTCACTGACTTATTATGAATGCGCTGCAGGTGACGTATAAGGGAGGATGTTCCGAGGTGGTTAACGTCCTTACCCCTACTTATTACAGCTTGACAAAGGGAACACACGGCTTGACACCTGTTGTCCGCATTTCTGGTGAAATACTTCCACACCGAAGAGCTGATTTTTTGGTATTTTCACCAGGCATGTCAACGGCCCTATTCCTCCCACGGACAACAGGTGTCTCCCCGGGTGCCTGACTTAAACAAACCACCTCACCATCAGAATCCTCCTGGTCAATTTCCTCCCCAGCGCCAGCAACACCCATATCCTCCTCATCCTGGTGTACTTCAACACTGACATCTTCAATCTGACTATCAGGAACTGGACTGCGGGTGCTCCTTCCAGCACTTGCAGGGGGCGTGCAAATGGTGGAAGGCGCATGCTCTTCACGTCCAGTGTTGGGAAGGTCAGGCATCGCAACCGACACAATTGGACTCTCCTTGTGGATTTGGGATTTCGAAGAACGCACAGTTCTTTGCGGTGCTACTGCTTTTGCCAGCTTGAGTCTTTTCATTTTTCTAGCGAGAGGCTGAGTGCCTCCATCCTCATGTGAAGCTGAACCACTAGCCATGAACATAGGCCAGGGCCTCAGCCGTTCCTTGCCACTCCGTGTGGTAAATGGCATATTGGCAAGTTTACGCTTCTCCTCCGACAATTTTATTTTAGGTTTTGGAGTCCTTTTTTTACTGATATTTGGTGTTTTGGATTTGACATGCTCTGTACTATGACATTGGGCATCGGCCTTGGCAGACGACGTTGCTGGCATTTCATCGTCTCGGCCATGACTAGTGGCAGCAGCTTCAGCACGAGGTGGAAGTGGATCTTGATCTTTCCCTAATTTTGGAACCTCAACATTTTTGTTCTCCATATTTTAATAGGCACAACTAAAAGGCACCTCAGGTAAACAATGGAGATGGATGGATACTAGTATACAATTATGGATGGACTGCCGAGTGCCGACACAGAGGTAGCTACAGCCGTGGACTACCGTACTGTACTGTGTCTGCTGCTAATATAGACTGGTTGATAAAGAGATGTAGTAGTAGTATGTATGTATAAAGAAGAAAGAAAAAAAAAACACGGGTAGGTGGTATACAATTATGGACGGACTGCCCAGTGCCGACACAGAGGTAGCTACAGCCGTGGACTACCGTACTGTGTCTGCTGCTAATATAGACTGGTTGATAAAGAGATGTAGTAGTAGTAGTATGTATGTATAAAGAAGAAAGAAAAAAAAAACCACGGGTAGGTGGTATACAATTATGGACGGACTGCCCAGTGCCGACACAGAGGTAGCTACAGCCGTGGACTACCGTACTGTACTGTGTCTGCTGCTAATATAGACTGGTTGATAAAGAGATGTAGTAGTAGTATGTATGTATAAAGAAGAAAGAAAAAAAACCACGGGTAGGTGGTATACAATTATGGACGGACTGCCCAGTGCCGACACAGAGGTAGCTACAGCCGTGGACTACCGTACTGTACTGTGTCTGCTGCTAATATAGACTGGTTGATAAAGAGATGTAGTAGTAGTAGTATGTATGTATAAAGAAGACAGAAAAAAAAAACCACGGGTAGGTGGTATACAATTATGGACGGACTGCCGAGTGCCGACACAGAGGTAGCTACAGCCGTGGACTACCGTACTGTACTGTGTCTGCTGCTAATATAGACTGGTTGATAAAGAGATGTAGTAGTAGTATGTATGTATAAAGAAGAAAGAAAAAAAAACCACGGGTAGGTGGTATACAATTATGGACGGACTGCCGAGTGCCGACACAGAGGTAGCTACAGCCGTGAACTACCGTACTGTGTCTGCTGCGACTGGATGATAAATAATGATATAAAAAATATATATATATCACTACTGCAGCCGGACAGGTATATATTATATAATGACGGACCTGCTGGACACTGTCTGTCAGCAGAATGAGTTTTTTATAGAATAAAAAAAAAAACACCACACAAGTGAAGTCACACGACGAGTGTTTAACTTTTTCAGGCAATCACAATATAGTATACTATACTACTAACTATACTGGTGGTCAGTGTGGTCAGGTCACTGGTCAGTCACACTGGCAGTGGCACTCCTGCAGCAAAAGTGTGCACTGTTTAATTTTAATAATAATATGTACTCCTGGCTCCTGCTATAACCTATAACTGGAACTGCAGTGCTCCCCAGTCTCCCCCACAATTATAAGATGTGTGAGCTGAGCACAGTCAGATATATACATAGATGATGCAGCACACTGGGCTGAGCAGTGCACACAGATATGGTATGTGACTGAGTCACTGTGTATCGTTTTTTTCAGGCAGAGAACGGATATATTAAATAAAACTGCACTGTCTGGTGGTCACTGTGGTCAGTCACTAGTAAACTCTGCACTCTCTACAGTTCTACAGTACTCCTAAGCTCCAGTAAATCAGGTCAATCTCTCTCTCTCTCTCTTCTAATCTAAATGGAGAGGACGCCAGCCACGTCCTCTCCCTATCAATCTCAATGCACGTGTGAAAATGGCGGCGACGCGCGGCTCCTTATATAGAATCCGAGTCTCGCGAGAATCCGACAGCGTCATGATGACGTTCGGGCGCGCTCGGGTTAACCGAGCAAGGCGGGAAGATCCGAGTCGCTCGGACCCGTGAAAAAAACATGAAGTTCGTGCGGGTTCGGATTCAGAGAAACCGAACCCGCTCATCTCTAATCACATCGGGTGCCCAAAACATGACGGATGATTTATGTGACCCAATATGATGACAGGTCTCAAAGGAAATTAGAAAACATTGGCAGATTTTTCACTCGGACCCTGTTCCGGGCAAGACTTTATCAGATCCTCAGATGATGCCACTCAGGCATGGCAAAAATTTAAAACAGCTCTTGATGCATCCATCCTGTTACTCTCAAACAAGAGACACCACATGGTTGAATACACAAAAACCTGGGTGTATAAAATTTATTGGATATACAACCTGCCACTCAATGCTCACTGGTGTGTCCTTCCCTCACCCACAGAGTGGTAACCCAATGCACATAAAATATAAACTCCACTGTAGAATGGACCATGTTATATATTTGCTACTGTGCCCATGTGGGCTAACATAAGTTGGGATGAAAACCTGTAGATTCAGAGAAAGGTTGGCAAACCATTGGATGCACTCACCAGTGGCACCACACACAAGCCTGTTGCCCAGCACTTTTTAAACTTTGGACATCCAGTTGCTATATTAAAATGTAGGATCATGGATTGGGTCCCACCTCTTAAACGCGGTGGTGATCGGACATTGATCCTAAAAAAAACTTGAGGCCAAGTGGATCTTTACTATTGGCACTGTGTCAATGAACGAATACAATGCTCTCAATATTTTTTTGTGTTAATTAATTTCTTTAAAAAAAATGTTTAAATTTTTTGTACATTGACCACTGCAAACTCAATAAAGTAGCACTAATGGGATTGGTTCTTAGCGCGGTTATCCATTGTGGCAGGGCTGTTCATGCCAGCACACACCTGTAAGTAGGGGTACTTTGAATTTCCCTTTAGCCTTTCTGATGTGTAATAATAATTTTGAATAATGGGTTATTTGTGTTGTTTGGATAACTGTGAACATGGCGTTTTTTGGTGCTTGTATACTGTATATGGGGATCCGGCAGGCAGCATTTGCACAGCTACTGGAGACTGGTATGGATGCACTTTAATATTCTGCTGCTGCGTAGTTGTGCCTCCTGATGAAGATCCTGTTGGATCGAAACCGTTTGAGACCTTTATGTGATATGATGTGAACTCTGGATTAAAATCCTTTTTAAGTGCATGAAAATTCTGGTGAGTGCCCCAATTATTCTTCTCTATATTTGGATTACCCTGGACCTGGGGAATTGTGGGTAACACCCCAGTTGCTGTACCAAGGAAGATGTGAGTGCAACATAGAATAGTAGCCATTATGATTAATGTAAGATAGTCTAGTTACAAGTCAGCAAAGAAAGAAGTTTTACCAGCGCTGGCTGATCATGTAAATAATGAAAACAATCTAATGACCAAAAGGCTAAATAAAATATCACATTTATTATACAAATGTCAATAATTAAATAATTAAATAAATTTAAATCATAAAAAATAATAATAAATTATGAAATCCAAGATAAAATTGTGAATCAGTTTTCACTAAAAATGCCACGAAATGCCTGAATTATTTAAAAAGTCCACGTTAGGCTATTGAATGACACTCAGAGGGACTTTGTTTACTGGAGGTGTCCATCACTAGTCGGTTATTTTGCATGAACCGACAAATAGCAAATGTGAGGTAGTTACCAGTGATCCTTGGAGCAGAATGAGTCCACCTGTATTGACTGGATTAGTTGTCCTCTTAGGCATGGAGGAATATGTCCAGAATGGTGGATGCTGCTAGATGATTGTCCCAATGTGTATATTCCGAGTGTCAGGAGAGCCAGTGGTGCTGATAAATATCAGGATGGAGTAGTCGCTCAACGCGTTTCGCTGGTTTTAAATGATCCAGCTTCCTCTTGCTCCTGACACTCCTGACACTCGGAATATACACATTGGGACAATCATCTAGCAGCATCCACCATTCTGGACATATTCCTCCATGCCTAAGAGGACAACTAATCCAGTCAATACAGGTGGACTCATTCTGCTCCAAGGATCACTGGTAACTACCTCACATTTGCTATTTGTCGGTTCATGCAAAATAACCGACTAGTGATGGACACCTCCAGTAAACAAAGTCCCTCTGAGTGTCATTCAATAGCCTAACGTGGACTTTTTAAATAATTCAGGCATTTCGTGGCATTTTTAGTGAAAACTGATTCACAATTTTATCTTGGATTTCATCATTTATTATTATTTTTTATGATTTAAATTTATTTAATTATTTAATTATTGACATTTGTATAATAAATGTGATATTTTATTTAGCCTTTTGGTCATTAGACTGTTTTCATTATTTACATGATCAGCCAGCGCTGGTAAAACTTCTTTCTTTTTTGTCATTATCTTTTGGGGACTTACCATCCCCTTACCAGCCGCTATTGATAGCGCACCCTATTGTTCTTTCTAGTTACAAGTCAGCAACTGAAACATCGGTGGTAAAGCAGGCTATAAATATACTACATGTCTCTTACTTTTCTGTTGTCACTATGTTTATTATTGCAGAGCTTCGCTCTCATCTGCAGAGCCTACTGAGCTTGCTGCGCAGGGCAGAGGACTTCTTACGTGACACCAGCGATCTCTCATTCTTCACTCACAAAATCCCACAGTACATGGAACATATGCACAGTGATATGCTTCCCTCTAGAATTCGCAGAGACATTCCAGGTAACTCACTCAGGTACACAATCTAAGATTGTCTTTTACAGTGGCCTTTAAGTAACTTTAAAACGAAGGTACTGTAGATATACAACTCCTGGTGGAATCTAACAACTAGCATGCTCACATTGGGCCTGATTCCGGTTTGTACGCAATGGCAATGTTCATGCAACCGAGAGATTATTTGTAGATTGCGAATGTGTCATGGATGCACTGTGCACACGCAAAGGTATCGTTGCGATGCTGCTCGCAGTGACGATTTAAACGCAGAGTAATTGACAGGAAGGGACTATTTGGGGGAGGTAAAGGGGAGTGGTGACAAAAACACAGGCATGTCGTGTCCATTTTCAGGGTGTATATCCGCCGTCACCTGCGATCATGTATGTAGAGAAACATGGCTCCAGTGTCACTACTCCTGCGGCCAATCTGCGTCACATAGACTCATTTAGAGAGTCGATGTCCCTAGTTTCTGCGTCAAAGCTGTATGTGTATGCAGTTGTTGAGAACTTTGCGATGGCTTCGGGGGCATTTCTATTCTATGCTGAGTGACAGCTTCATTTGCGATTATTACCAAGTCCGTAGGCTGAAAAATCGCAGCTGTTTAGGCATGTGCGTACAAATTGGAATCAGGCTCATTGCACATTGTAAATATAATTTAAGAGCTAATGGGGCCTATGTAGCAATATCACGGCAGAGCCGCGATCATTACCTATCCTGGGTTTTTGTTTTACATACAGTAGTCTTTACAACTATGTGTTAAAAATTTCAGCAAGAACAGCAGTTGTGGCAACCACTGTCCTGAGCAATTCAGATTTAAAAAAGTCTCCTCCACAGGTAATGCTTTTGGTAGCTTGGCACATAAGGGTCAGGCCACAGTCAGCACTGAGAACAATTGGGACTGCGATCTGTAGTGCTAATTAGCCTTTTGCAAGAGATTTCTGTATAATCTCCTCCATTTGGCTATTGCTACATAGCACCGATACTTAGAATCATATGGAAGCTATCATTTCTGCTTGACTTAAGTAGAAGCTTGATACTTATAGTTATACCCCTTATAGCCTTAGGTGCTTTGTAACACTAACATAACTGTAGGCAACACTGTGTTCTTTATGCATGTACACACCCAGGGCCTACAGCAATTTAGATTTGACCACAACTTTGCATTCTGAAAATGCACATAAATGTACTGCCATAGATATACAGCTGTATAACAATATCATTTAGGCAATAAAGATATGACAGTGATCATCGTCATCATCATCATCATCATCATCATAATAATCTTATTTATAACGATGGCTTTAGTTTAAGTAAATTGTCTAAATAAATGATAATACGGGAGGGACCTGCCCCTCATCCATAATAGTGTCTCCTCCACTCCAGGGTTTATAACCTGGACAGTAGACCTCTAATGTGGGGGTACATAGAGAATGGAGTCTTCCAAGAAAAGCAACAACTAAAACCAGATTATTTTAGGTTGGGCAAGTCGTATGATCTCACAAGGAAACTTGTCATATTGTGTGCCAGCCCTTGCATGGTCAGCACAGGGCAAAATTCCCTAGGGATTTTGGGTCTGTAAAAAGTGTTTGGTGACCCTAAGGAAAATCTGCCCTGAGACAAATAAACTTGTGGCTAGTTAAACCCAGTACATAGCTATAGTCAGAAATAAATCATTCCTGTTTTGTAGCTATCATAATCCAGTAGGAAGAAAACCCTGATTGGCGCTGGAAACCTGCTCCTAGCAGAACTACAACAAGCCAAATGAAAGAATGGAAAGGGGCATGTCTATTACTAGCCAACCAAAATGACTTGTCACTGATTTGCTAGAATATGTGAGAAGACTGATTTGATTGGCTGTTCATAAATTTAACCGTTGTGACCTTAGGAACGCTTTCATTCATCATTGGATTATAATTGGATAACTACATGACAAAATTAAAAATAAAGTATACATTTAGGAGAGGTGAGTCAGGGGATGGAGGAATTATTAGCTCTAATAATTCCAGTCTGGTCATTTGTTTTTTTATTGTGTTCGGTAGGGCATGTTTGGATTTTTTATTTAAGTTTTTTTTTTTTTTTTTGATCTAGTAAAGATAGATGCTGGTAATGATATCTTCACATCTGCATTGATGCTTGTAAAATACTTATATGATGATATCACAAAGTACCTTTTTATTGGGTTATTAATATATTTGTCATATAGTAAGGTTTAACTGGTAACGTTTCATACATTCATGCAATAGGTTACTTAAGAGTTTACTCTGGAGAATTGGATAACACACAGCAAACCAATACTGATGTTACTAAAACAAGGAGTTTATACACAAGTGCATGATATTGTTATGTATTATTTTGTATTCTTCATGCAAAAGCTACAAGTTAATGAGTGGTCCTTTAATTTAGTTTTATAATCTTTGCAAAAGAGCAGAATCCAGAGATGAAGGCTATGGATAAAGAAAACACACAAATTAACTTAGAAGACCCTAATGGAACTGACAGACAGATTGAAAATGACACAAACAGGTAATCTGAAATGTCATTGTCTACATGGACAATATATAATAATAAATAGTATGGGGTGATTTAGAGGTGGAAGCAACTGTTCATGATTAACAACCATTGAAGGTGTATTTCCAATGGTTCTCTTTCATTGATGGCAGTGATGCAGGGCACACAGAGCTTAGAACCACCTCAACAAACAAAAGTATTCCTAGCACCAATGTGAGCCTGGGCTAGTCTCACTATAACAATGAAACCTGCAGCGTGGGATCCCCCTATCAGAAAGTGACACAGTCCCAGTCTGTCCGGCACAGGGCGGAATTTCCTGAGAGTGCGCCTTATTAAACAAATAGCCTAGGTGCGATCAGTGTTGGAGTTACAGGGCCTGAGTCTGAGTTGCACTCAAATCGTTCGCAGTGCCAACATTTACATAATTGAGGTAGTATTTGCTACTGTGCATGCATGAAAAATCAGAAAACCCCTTCGGCACATGCGCTACCCTGAGTGTACACACAAAGGTGCTATTTCAATGGGGTCAGACGCAGAGCTGGATTAATACTGTGAGGGGTTCTAGGCACTATAATGATTTAGGGCCACCTCCTCCAATCCATTGATATATATACATTTGATACACACTGATCACTAGACACACCGACATAACAAGCCACTGACATTGAGGCCCTGTAGCCTACTCCATCCCCAGAAACCGGGCCCTATAAGGCCCATAGCAGCTGCCTATGTCGCCTTGTGGAAAATTCACCCCTGGTCAGACAGTAGCAGAAAGGCAGAGTGATGTCTGTTCCTGGTCAGTGACTGGGAGGTGGCCTAAAGTGGATGCAAAAAGAGTCAATCTCATGGGTGTGTCATGGCAGTGTCAGTGCAAGCAGCTGCATTCTGAGACACATTGCCATTTCAGCAGAGGCCAAGTTCAGAAAGAGAAACTGCACCTGTTACAGGGTCAGTGTAAAGGTGTGTACACACAGCGCGATGCGCCGTACAGCCCGACATTGTCTATTTGATGGGGCCAGAGCCCGGCCCCGCCGATACAGTCAATGTTGGGCTGCCTGTCTATTTTTCCTTGTGATGCCGATTCCGTGGGGCCGCGCATCGGCATTGCAAGGACCATACACACGGTGCGATATGCACTATATTTTCTTATGAATTTGAAAGAAATCGCACCATGTGTACACACCTTAAGTGTGGATGGTGCACACAAAATGGGCGTCTCATGGCTTGTACAGTCAGGTGCACGCTGGTACACAAGGGGAAGGCTGAACTAGCATTTGCATATTATCACTCCGGCTACTCTGGCTACTCTGGCATGCAGGGCCTGATGGGACTGGTACTGCGACCTAAAAAATACTTTCAAAATAAAAGCACACACATAGTGAAAAAATGCTTTATTTATTTAAATAAACACTTTCTCAGTCCCTCAGCCACCCATTTGTTATTCAGCTATGTCCACTGTGATCCTCTTCTTTCTTCCATCTTTTAATCCAAATGGATAGTTTCTGCATGTTTTAAGTGAATGACCCATTCACCATTGCTGCAAGGGAAGAGAGATTATTGACATCTCCTGTGCATAGCACAGTCACAAGGTGGCTCGTTGTTGTCACCATACAGCAGTATGGGGACGTAAATTCATCAAGCTCCATAAACAAGGAGAGTTATGGTAGACTTATCATTGTTAACTCTCTTTCTGCGAGTTACATTGGGTTCCACAGGGGAACATTGGGGGAAGAGTGGATCTTGATCCAGAGGCACCAACAGGCTAAAGCTTTAGGCTGTCCCAGGATGCATTGGGGCCTCCTCTATAACCCCGTCTCCAGGCACTGTGAGCTCAGTTTCGTTAACCAGTCCAATGCAGGAGCAGGCAAGAGAGAAGGTAGATGTTAGTCACATAGAACCACATTCTCACGACAGGAGAAGGGACCAGCAGCTAATGCCATACAAACCCATGGGAGCTAGGTGTGTCAGAGCGGGCACCCTGCGGAACCCATTATACCTCGCAGAAAGAGAGTTAACAATGATAAGTCTACCATAACTCTCCTTTTCTGCAGCAGGTTACATTGGTTTCCACAGGAAAATATCGGGGATGTCCTAAAGCAGTTCCTCAAGGGAGGGGACGCGCCTTAGCGGGTATGAGAGCCTGGCGTCCAAAGGAAGCATCCTGGGAGGTGGAAGTATCAAAGGCATAGAACCTAATATACGTGTTCACAGAGGACCATATAGCCACCTTGCACAATTGTTCTGCGGACGCGCCACGGCGAGCCGCCCAAGAAGGTCCAACAGACTGAGTAGAATGAGCATTAATAGCAGCAGGAGCTAGGAGACCAGCCTGCACATAAGCTTGTGCAATCACCATTCTAATCCATCTACCAAGGTTTGCTTATTCGCAGGCCAGCCATGTTTGTGAAAACCAAACAAGACAAAAAGGGAGTCTGACCTCCTGATTGAGGTAGTCCTCTCCACATATATATGGAGAGCCCGTACCACATCCAAAGGTCGCTCTATGGAGGACAAATCAGAAGAGATAAAGGCTGGAACCACAATCTCTTGGTTAAGGTGAAAAGATGACACCACCTTTGGTAAATAACCTGGACGAGTTATAAGAACTGCCCGGTCACAATGAAATATTAGAAAGGATGGACGACAGGACAATGAGCCTAAGTCCGACACCCTTCTAGCAGAGGCAATAGCCAGTAAAAACAAGACCTTGGCTGTGAGACATTTAAGGTCCACCGTCTTAAGAGGTTCAAATGGAGACTCTTGCAGGGCATTCAGGACAACCGACAGATCCCATGGAGCCACAGGAGGGACATAGGGAGGCTGAATCCATAAGTCACCCTGAGTGAATGTATGAACAACAGGTATAGGCGCAATTTTTCTCTGAAACCATACCGACAAGGCAGATATGTGAACCTTGAGGGAGGCCAGACGAAGGCCTAAGTCCAGGCCTCTCTGCAGAAAAGCCAGAATTCTGGAAGTTCTGAATCTGTATGCATCATAATTCTTATCAGCACACCTGGTGAAGTAAGAATTCCAGACCCTGTAATAAATCCGAGCTGAAGCCGGTTTACAGACTTTTAACATAGTTTGGATGACCGCCTCGGAGAATTCATGGCTCTCAGGAGTGATGCTTCAAAAGCCACGCTGTCAAGCCTGGCCAGTTCCGGATAAAGACAAGGGCCCTGTACGAGGAGGTCTGGGCACTGAGGAAGTAGAAGAGGACGCTCTGTCGATAGACCCTGCAGGTCTGAGAACCAATGCCGTTTGTGCCACGCTGGAGTGACTAGAAGTACAAATCCTCCTTCTTGTTTGAACTATCGCAAGACCCTGGGCAGGAGTGACACTGGAGGGAACACATAAGGCACCCAAAAGTTCCATGGAATTGCCAGTGTGTCTACGAATGCTGCTTGAGGATCCCTGGACCTTGATCAGAAGACTACAACCTTGTGCTTGTGTCGAGACGCCACCAGGTCTACGTCTGGTAGGCCCCACTTGTCCACTAGGAGTTGAAAGACTTCTGGATGAAGACTCCACTCGCCGGCGTGCACGTCCTGGCGACTGAGGAAGTCTGCTTCCCAGTTCAGGACACCCTGAATGAACACTGACGATATTGCTGGCAGATGGCGTTCTGCCTAATGAAGGATGCTTGACACTTCCATCGATGCCATGCGGCTTTGAGTGCCACCTTGATGGATTATGTATGCCACCATGGTGGCATTGTCTGACCGTACTTGAACAGACCTACTCTGTACCAGAGGCAGGGCGAGAGATAGCGCATTGAACACCACCCGCAACTCCAGAATATTTATTGTGAAGAGTGACTCCTCATTGGTCCAGTGACCCTGAAAAGAGTGTTGCTCCAAAACCGCACCCCATCCCCTTAGACTAGCATGCATTGTCAGCAGGACCCAGTTGGGGATCCAGAAGGGACGGCCCCTGCTCAATTGCTGGTCCCGTAGCCACCAGGTCAGCGACAGACGAACCTCCGGAGTGTGAGATCTGATTCGATGAGGTAGGCCATCCCACTTTGAAAGGATTAACCTCTGCAGAGGGTGAGAATGAGATTGAGCGTACTCTACCATGTCGAATACAGACACCATCAGGCCAAGTACTTGCATCGCCGAGTGTATCAACACTCTGGGGCGACAAAGGAAGCATCTTATCCTGTCTTAATGTCTCAGGGCTTTTTCTGGAGACAGAAACAGTTGTTGACTGTATGTGTCCAGGAGTGCCCCCAGATGCACCATGCTCTGAGCTGGGACCAGCGAGGATTTCTTCCAATTGATGAGCCACCCGTGGGCTTGTAGGAAGCTTACTGTCAGTTGCAGATGACTGAGGAGGACATCGTGGGAGTTTGCTAGAATCAGCAAGTCGTCCAGATACAGCAGGATCTTGACTCCCTGGCGACGGACATGGGCCGTCATTACGGCCATGACTTTGGTGAAGATCCGAGGAGCCATAGCCAGTCAAAATGGCAGAGCCTGGAACTGATAGTGGAGATTGCCAATAGCAAACCGCAGATACTTCTGATGAGACATGGCAATTATTATTATTTATTACCAATTATTTATATAGCGCACACATATTCCGCAATGCTTTACAGAGAGAATATTTGGCCATTCACATCAGTCCCTGCCCCAGTGGAGCTTACACTCTATATTCCCTATCACATGTACATGCACACACATTCACACTAGGGCTAATTTTGTTGGGATACAATTAGTCTACCAGTATATTTTTGGATTGTGGGAGTACCCGGGAGAAACCCACACAAGTACGGGGAGAATATACAAACTCCACACAGAGCCATTATGGGAATCAAACTCATGACCTCAGTGCTGTGAGGCAGTAATGCTAACCATTACACCATCCGTACTTCCCCGTCCTGCGATAGGTATATGCAGGTACGCATCCTGTATTTCCAGGTATACCATATAGTCTCCGGATTCCATAGCTAGTACAATTGAGCGCAGTGGACACTCTCACAAACTTGTTCAGTGATTTGTGGTTAAGTATAGGCCGGAAAGACCCATTGGGTTCGGAACTAGAAACAGGGTTGAGTAGTAACCTCTGCCTCTCTGTGCCAGAGGAACCGGCACTACCACTCCTGTATTCAGGAGGGAACCCACAACCTTTTGCAGAGCTTGCACCTTTAACTGATCCGAAGGGATAACTGTGGTGCAAAACTGGTGAGGGGGATGTCTCTTGAAGTACACTGCATACCCATGAGAGACAATTTCCCGCACCCATGCATCTGAAATGGTCTTTAACCAGACCTGGGTGAACTGCAGAAGTTGGCCTCCCACCCTGGGGTCCCCCAGGGGGACGCCAACCCTGTCATGTGGCAGGCTTGTCTTGTTTAGAAGCAGGCTGATGGGCCGCCCAGGACTGCTTTGCCTTTGGCTTAGTGGTTTTGAGAGCACAAGATTGTGTCGGGTATGCCTGACCTTTTTCTTTCCCTTGAGGCCAAAAGGAACGAAAATCGGTACCTTTAACCTTCTGTGCAGAAGAATTAGTATTTGGGAGAAAGGCAGTCTTAGCAGCCGCCAATTCACACACAATTTTATTTAGATCTTCCCCAAACAAAATGTCCCCCTTAAAGGGGAGTACATCCAAGCTCTTTTTGGAGTCTAGGTCCACCTTCCATGACCTCAACCACAGAATAGGGCGAGCCAGGACAGACATAGTCGACGCCTTGGCTGCCAACACACCAGCCTCAGAGGACGACTCCTGAATGTAATAGGCAGCAGTGGTAATGTGAGACAGGTACTGTCTGGCAGTGTCAGATATATCCTCAGGCAGCTCTTCCTCTAATGCCTGAACCCATACTTCAATTCCTTTTATAGCCCAAGAGGCCGCAATAGTGGGCTATGTACAGCACCTGTCATGGAGTAAATAGACTTCAGGCATCCCTCCACACGCTTATCTGTTGGTTCCTTCAGTGAAGTGACAGTGGTGAAAGGCAGAGTGGATGACACCACTAGGCGGGTGACATGAGAATCCACTGGCGGTGAATTTTCCCACTTGTTACATAACTCTGCAGGGAGAGGATAGTGAGTCAAGGCCCGTTTAGAAGAGGGAATTTCTTCCCTGGCTTAGACCAGGGCTTCTGCCTGATGTCCACCAAATGGTCAGAATGGGGTAATAGATTTTTAAGCACCTTCTGCCGTTTGAACACATCAGTTTTCTTAGCCACAGTAGTGGAATCCTCATCATCAGTGATTTGTAGGATTTGCTTAATAGCAACCACAAGGGCAGGGGCATCAATTTGCAATGGAGATTCCCCGTCAGAAACACCTGATTCAGTGTCTGGCAGGCCAGTATGCTCCCCCTCCTGTTCAGATGAAACATCTCAGAGATTCGTGGATTGTAAGGAGGAAGCAGCCCGCTTAGATGACCCAGAGACACAAGAGTGACCAGGAGTAGATTTTTGCCTGACCAAGGAATGAGTTATTTGCTGCAACTGGTTAGTCAAATTTTCTGCCCAGGGTGGATTAACCATAGGGACAATTTGTGGCTGTAATCGCAGAGGTGGTCCCATAGGGGGCGTAAGGCATACCACCAGAGTAAATATGTCGGGAGGGGGTAGGGTAAGGGAAAGGGAAGGAAACTAGAGCACAGGTGGTAGGGTATAGGTTATATGGTCATGACAACCAGTAATTCCATAAACCACAATTTTTTTATTATGTTCTTAAGAGAAAGATTTTAACCATAACACGTGTGGGGGTGCTCCCCTGAGAGTAGGCAATTACAAGTGTAAAAGAGAAAAAAGAAACTCTCTTTTTCTGGGGGCACTCATTGATAAATTATTTATACTTAAAATATAACTTTTATTAGTTTAAGATTAAAATATTAGGCACAACACTAGACATAGACATTAACATATACACATAGATAAACACTCACTAAAGGGAAAAACGAAGAAAAACAAGGTGAAATAGGAACAAAGCCACACTTTAAATACTCGTATGGCACAGTGTCACAATTGGAGATAGGCGTTGTTGTATTATAACCAATAGTTTCATCAATGGCCCTGATAGTATCAACAGGACAACATGTTCATATCACACCACTCCTTCTTACTAATCTCGAGATTAGTAAGAAGGAGTGGTGTGATATGAACATAACCAACCAGTTTATACTTAATTGCCCTATTAGCCATACTAATTAAAATTGGTAGAGCACTTTTAAGCAATAAGACTGATTGAGATTGATTTACCTTTCTCTACTAGCTATTACTGTTGTCCTGTTGATACTATCAGGGCCATTGATGAAACTATTGGTTATAATACAACAACGCCTATCTCCAAAAAGTTTTGTGCAGTTTCTGAGTAGCTCAGAACTTACTCAGTCGCTGCGATCACTCCCAGAAAATGGTCAGTTGCCACTAACAAACGCCTTCTTTCTGTCAATCTCCTTGCAATCGGCTGTGCGAATGGATTCTTCGTAAAAAAAATCCATCGCTCAGCAATGATCCGCTTTGTACCAGTACGACGCACCTGCGCATTGCGGTGCATACGCATGTGCAGTTCTGACCTGATTGCAGCGCAGCGAAAAATCATAGCGTGCAATCAGGTCAGAATGACCCCCATAGTACACAGCTCCCCCCCATGGTAAATCTTTGGCACATGCTCTGCATGATGCAGGAGCATCCACAGACTTATTGCCCTTCTTATTAGACATTGTACATAAATGCAACAACAGGGCAATTTAGTAGGATAAAGCCAGACAGAGTACAATACCTATGAGTAAAACCGTTAGTACACAACACCAGCGATTTAATCTGGTATTATGTGACTGAGTACAGAATACATGTAATGGGTAAATACTGTGGCACACTATATATATGACCCTGACGCACCTAGTCCCTTAGAGTACAGAATATAGTGATAGGTACTGTACATCTGGGAAACACTGAAAAGTGAAACCACACAGCAGATACAGGCACACACAGTCACAGGCAATGCAGATAGTTATTATGACAATAAAACTGCACTGGACTAGTATATGTACAGATTATATATATATATATATATATATATATATATATATATATATATATATATATATATATATATATAAACACAGCACAGTCCTAGACCGAAGGTATATATCAGAATACTCGTACAATATATCCTGTAATAGCTACACTTTTTCTTAACTAACGCTGTCTGTTTAAAGACATGTAGAATACTCAAGTATTTGTAAAGACACAGCGCTCAATACAGGCGGCTTTACAAGGGAGACCTTGCAGTGCAGTCCCAGAGACCAGCCGCAACTATGCTTAGAAAATGGCTCCCAGCGTCTCAGTCAGGGAGTGAGGGAGAGTGTGAGGCAGCTCCAGGGTGGGAAAATCTGCAGTAGATGTCGCCCTGGGCCGTGGAGAGGATACAGGTCAAGCGCCGGCTCCACTATGCTGGACTTCCATCCCAGGTACTAGCGAGCCTTATTAAATGGGGCATTAGTACACCTGACCTGTGCTGTATTGCCCTGGTGGTCTAGTGGAGTTCCTGCTTGGTGATAGTGTCCACGCCAGCGCCTCAACCTATCTCCCTAGGTCGCAGACGGATCGCAATTTAATGGCGGGTCCTGCCTGGGGACCCTCTTACCTCCTCCCCGTAGCAGCCACGCGAACCAGGAGAGTGACTGCGACCGTGTGCCTAAAGCCGGAGCATCTCCGCCACAAGTACCCGGGAACAGGCCACGGGAGTATGCAATGCCACTTGGGAGGTGATGGAGCTGCAATGCTGAATGTCACACAGACACACAGCGCTGACAGCTCAGTTTGGAAGAAATGTTCTATCAGAAAAAGCTTTTTCAGGGCTGCCCAGTCAGTGCAGCCCACCTGTTAAGTGACCTGCTGCTGCAGACACCAACTGAAAATGAGCTCACAGTGCCTGGAGGCGGGGATATAGAGGAGGCCCCAATGCACCCTGGGACAGCCTAAAGCTTTAGCCTGTTGGTGCCTCTGGATCAAGATCCACTCTACCCACAATGTTTCCCTGTGGAAACCAATGTAACCTGCAGTGCCGTTTCTTGCGGCGGGCGAGCCGTGCAACCGCATGGGGCGCCCGCTGCGGCACTTTACGGGTCCCAGATTCCCCCCTCCTCTCTTCTCCCGAGTACTCCTGCTCGGGGGGTGGAGTTTCGCGGTATGACGCGGTTGCGTCGTGACGTCACGACGCAACAGCGTCAATCTGCAAAACTCCGCCCCCCGAGCAGGAGTACTCGGGAATAGGGAGGAGGGGGAGATAAGCTGTTAAGAGGAGGCGCCGGCGGCCGGCGCGAGGAGCGGGAAGATCTTGACATGTAAGTTCATCTCTCTTCCCCCCTCCCACTCCCTTCCTCCCCCCCCCCCCCCACTTGACACTTGCCTGCCGTACTGCATAGAATAGGGACACTTTCCTGCCGTACTGTGTAAATTAAGGACACTTTCCTGCCGTACTGTGTAAAATAGGGACACTTTCCTGCCGTACTGTGTAAAATAGGGACACTTTCCTGCCGTACTGTGTAAAATAGGGACACTTTCTTGCCGCAATGAGTAAAATTGGGACACGTGCCTGCCGCAATGTGTAAAATGGGGGCACGTGCCTGCCGTACTGTGTAAAATGGGGACACGTGCCTGCCGCAATGTGTAAAATGGGGACACTTTCCTGCCACAATGTGTAAAATGGGGACATGTGCCTGCCGCAATGTGTAAAATGGGGACACTTGCCTATTGTACTGTGTAAAATGGGGGCACGTGCCTGCCGCAATGTGTAAAATGGGGACACATGCCTGCCGCAATGTGTAAAATGGGGACACTTTCCTGCCGCAATGTGTAAAATGGGGGTACGTGCCAGCCGCAATGTGTAAAATGGGGACACGTGCCTGCTGTAATGTGTAAAATGAGGACTTTTTTTTTTTATCCTGTGGTGGCTGTGATGATGAGATGAGGACACGCCCACCTTAACAAAGCCACGCCCATTTTAATGAGGCCACACAACCTTGTCGGGAGCTTTTCCTTCTTATATTTATGGGGGGGGGGCGCATTTTTTTTTTATGTGAATGGTGGGGTGGGCGCATTTTTTTATCTCGCACTGGGAGCCAAATTGGCTAGAAACGGCCCTGGTAACCTGTTGCAGAAAGATCATTTTTGGCCACTTCACTTTGTACTACTAACTTAATGGAAGTGGCATATTACCTCTTCTAACTCTCGCTGTAAGAAATCTAGATCCGCCTTCTATAACCCTGGCTGTTCGCAGTAACACTGGCCAGCAGTGTAAACTTTTGTCACTAGTTTTAGCAGTCAAAGTGAAAGTGTTAGGGCTTCATGGTACATCTGTTTTTCGGAGCAGCTTGCTAAAACGCTTTTCCCTGTATTAATATGGTTTATTGTACCATTGTATGCATTTATCATTTAAATTCATTCTTTGTATAGCTAATGTATGTTATATACAGGTTAATCAATATACGTGGGAAGTTGGTACTGTGTAATGATACTAGACTTAGCCAAGAGGCCGATGAGTAGTTTTATCACTACACTAATAACCCCCTTCACTTCCCTTACAGAGATCTGCACAGCACACAATTTGCATTACTGTTTCCAGACCTGGGACCGAACCTCGATGACTGGGTCTCTCTTCTTCACAGTATAGTAGATCCTGAGTCTGTGATTTCACTGGAAGAGAACCCAGCAGAAAAAGAGACCATGGGTGTGGAAGTGCAGCTTTTCCTGGAGGTATGGAAATATTCATTGGCATTGTATATAGTGTATATAGGTGGTTATTCCGAGTTGTTCGTTTGTTGACGATTTTCGCAATGGAGCGATTAGAGAAAAAATGCGCATGCGCTAGCGATGCGCGCATGCGCTAAGTACTTTCACACAAAACTTAGTAGATTTACACAAGGCCGACCGACGTTTTTTCATCGCTGGAGGGATCGTAGTGTGATTGACAGGAAGTGGGTGTTTCTGGGCGGCTACTGAGCGTTTTCCGGGAGTGTGCTAAAAAACGCAGGCGTGCCAGGTAAAAACGCAGGAGTGGCTGTGGAAACGGGGGAGTGGCTGGCTGAATGCAGGTCGTGTTTGTGACGTCAAACCAGGAACTAAACGGACTGAGGTGATCGCAATCTAGGAGTAGGTCTGGAGCTACTTAGAAACTGCAAGGAATTATTTAGTAGCAGTTCTGCTAATCTTTCGTTCGCAATTCTGCTAAGCTAAGATACACTCCCAGAGGGCGGCGGCCTAGCGTTTGCAATGCTGCTAAAAGTAGCTAGCGAGCGAACAACTCGGAATGACCACCATAGTGACTGCATCGCTTCTACAAGGACATGACTATTTTGCACTTGTAATATTTATGGATTATATAACAAGTTACAGTGTTATTAATTTAAATACAGACCATGTCCTGCTGTATTTGAGTGAATGTTTAAAACTGTCGATTGGCTAGGGAGTAAGTTCTAGAGGAGATGGACAGAACAGCGGTGGGGTGAGGCAGGTGGGGCTAGCCAGTGCCTCCTGAATCATTTAGCTTACCACACGTCTCTGCAGAACAGGAGAAATGTGTGAGTCGGGCATGAGAGGAGGGAAGCAGGTGGTGTGGAGGCGGAAACGGAGGAAGAGCAGATGAAGCGGGAGAGTGTGCACAGAAATGCATTTTTTAGATAATGAAGGGAGCAGAGTGATTAAGAGCTGTGTGAGGATCATGTCACAGCTCTCACTGGTATGGTATGGATGCTCTCCGTACTATTAGGATTGGTGTAGACCTATAATAGAGTTGTGGAGTGTAAAATACAGTATTGGTGGTCTTCACCAGGTCCCCTACAGGGAGTTTGGACTTTGCTGCATCCAATACACAAGGCGCTGCCCTCTGACTGGGTTCCTATTTATGGGCTGGAGGGTACCAAAGTAGGCAGTAAGAATGGTCACTGTGAGGCATACAGGAACACGTCAGAGCCAGGTGGGCACTGCAGTACCAGGGGACGGGCAGAATCAGGTCAGGAGAAAGCCAAAGTCGGAAGCAGGAAATCACAAGAAGCAGTACCAAAAGAGCAGGTGAGGAGAATGGTCAGACAGACCGGAGCAGAACACAGGTAATCACATTGGGAGTTCATGCAGAACAGATGCTGGAGTACAGGATATAAGCATAATACACTGGCACTGAATAGTGCCCAGAGACTTCCTTAAATAGGCAGGAGATTTGATTTTGGTGCCATGACATCACATCTGGCACTTTAAATTTCAAACAGAGTGGCGTGCTTGTCCCTTTGGGAGCACCAGCTCTCTGTAACCAGAGATGACTTGAGGTGCCGAGGAGAGCAGAACCACCCACATCAGCAGCCAAGATAGTTAGGTAATTCCGGCAGACCCCACAGCAGCTGCAGAGAAGGACTGCCAGCAGAGAAGGGGACTTCGCCGTGGCAGGTGACAGCCGGCACTTGCCTGTCTGCAACAGGACCACTGCTGCACAGCATTGTTACAGGACCACTGCTGCGCAGCATTGTTACAGGACCACTGCTGCACAGCATTGTTACAGGAGCACTGCTGCACAGCATTTTTACAGGACCACTGCTGCACAGCATTGTTACAGGAGCACTGCTGCACAGCATTGTTACAGGACCACTGCTGCACAGCATTGTTACAGGAGCACTGCTGCACAGCATTGTTACAGGACCACTGCTGCACAGCATTGTTACAGGAGCACTGCTGCACAGCATTGTTACAGGAGCACTGCTGCACAGCATTGTTACAGGATCACTGCTGCACAGCATTGTTACAGGACCACTGCTGCACAGCATTGTTACAGGACCACTGCTGCACAGCATTGTTACAGGACCACTGCTGCACAGCATTGTTACAGGACCACTGCTGCACAGCATTTTTACAGGACCACTACTGCACAGCATTGTTAGACCTTTAAGAAGGAGCAGGGCTTTAACATACTGTGACAGGTCAGAAGTTTGCAATTGATTCCAAGGGGAATCGAGAGCCATTGAAGCAGGCTGCAGAGAGGGCAAGCTGATGTAGAAAGGTTAGAAAGTAAATAAGACGAGCAGTAGCGTTATATTGAAGTGGGGAGAGCTGAGTAAGGGGTGGGCCACAGAGGGGGAGGTAACAGTAATTGAGGCATCAGATGATGAGTGCATTGGTTTTGGTGAAGAAAAGGCCAAATCTTAGAGATGTTTCATAGTTGGAAATGGCAAGAATAAGATATACAGTAGATTGAATGTGTAGGATGAAGGATTGGAGGGGTCAGGAATGGCACCCAGGCAGCTGACAATGAGAAACACCAGAAGGAGATGTTGACAAGCAGAAAATAAGAATTTACTTACCGATAATTCTATTTCTCGTAGTCCGTAGTGGATGCTGGGGACTCCGTAAGGACCATGGTGAATAGCGGCTCCGCAGGAGACAGGGCACAAAAGTAAAAGCTTTAGGATCAGGTGGTGTGCACTGGCTCCTCCCCCTATGACCCTCCTCCAAGCCTCAGTTAGGATACTGTGCCCGGACGAGCGTACACAATAAGGAAGGATCTTGAATCCCGGGTAAGACTCATACCAGCCACACCAATCACACTGTACAACCTGTGATCTGAACCCAGTTAACAGCATGATAACAGCGGAGCCTCTGAAAAGATGGCTCACAACAATAATAACCCGATTTTTGTAACAATAACTATGTACAAGTATTGCAGACAATCCGCACTTGGGATGGGCGCCCAGCATCCACTACGGACTACGAGAAATAGAATTATCGGTAAGTAAATTCTTATTTTCTCTGACGTCCTAAGTGGATGCTGGGGACTCCGTAAGGACCATGGGGATTATACCAAAGCTCCCAAACGGGCGGGAGAGTGCGGATGACTCTGCAGCACCGAATGAGAGAACTCCAGGTCCTCCTCAGCCAGGGTATCAAATTTGTAGAATTTTGCAAACGTGTTTGCCCCTGACCAAGTAGCAGCTCGGCAAAGTTGTAAAGCCGAGACCCCTCGGGCAGCCGCCCAAGATGAGCCCACCTTCCTTGTGGAATGGGCATTTACAGATTTTGGCTGTGGCAGGCCTGTCACAGAATGTGCAAGCTGAATTGTACTACAAATCCAACTAGCAACCGTCTGCTTAGAAGCAGGAGCACCCAGCTCGTTGGGTGCATACAGGATAAACCGCGAGTCAGCCTTCCTGACTCCAGCCGTCCTGGAAACATATATTTTCAGGGCCCTGACAACATCTAGCAACTTGGAGTCCTCCAAGTCCCCAGTAGCCGCAGGTACCACAATAGGCTGGTTCAGGTGAAACGCTGACACCACCTTAGGGAGAAACTGGGGACGAAACCGCAGTTCTGCCCTGTAAGAATGGAAAATCAGATATGGGCTTTTGTGAGACAAAGCCGCCAATTCTGACACTCGCCTGGCCGAGGCCAGGGCCAACAGCATGGTCACTTTCCATGTGAGATATTTTAAATCCACAGATTTGAGCGGTTCAAACCAATGTGATTTAAGGAATCCCAGAGCTACATTGAGATCCCACGGTGCCACTGGAGGCACAAAAGGGGGCTGTATATGCAGTACTCCCCTGACAAACGTCTGGACTTCAGGAACTGAAGCCAATTCTTTCTGGAAGAAAATCGACAGGGCCGAAATTTGAACCTTAATGGACCCCAATTTGAGGCCCATAGACACTCCTGTTTGCAGGAAATGCAGGAATCGACCGAGTTGAAATTCCTCCGTGGGGGCCTTCCCGGCCTCACACCACGCAACATATTTTCGCCAAATGTGGCGATAATGTTGTGCGGTCACCTCCATCCTGGCTTTGACCAGGGTAGGGATGACCTCTTCCGGAATGCCTTTTTCCCTTAGGATCCGGCGTTCAACCGCCATGCCATCAAGGCAGCCGCGGTAAGTCTTGGAACAGACATGGTCCTTGCTGAAGCAAGTCCCTTCTTAGCGGCAGAGGCCCTGGGTCCTCTGTGAGCATCTCTTGAAGTTCCGGGTACCAAGTCCTCCTTGGCCAATCCGGAGCCACGAGTATAGTTCTTACTCCTCTCCGTCTTATAATTCTCACTACCTTGGGTATGAGAGGAAGAGGAGGGAACACATACCCTGACTGGTACACCCACGGTGTTACCAGAGCGTCCACAGCTATTGCCTGAGGGTCCCTTGACCTGGCGCAATACCTGTCCAGTTTTTTGTTGAGGCGGGACGCCATCATGTCCACCTTTGGTTTTTCCCAATGGTTCACAATCATGTGGAAGACTTCCGTGTGAAGTCCCCACTCTCCCGGGTGGAGATCGCCTGCTGAGGAAGTCTGCTTCCCAGTTGTCCACTCCCGGAATAAACACTGCTGACAGTGCTATCACATGATTTTCCGCGCAGCGAAGAATCCTTGCAGCTTCTGCCATTACCCTCCTGCTTCTTATGTCGCCCTCTCTGTTTACGTGGGCGACTGCCGTGATGTTGTCCGACTGGATTAGCACCGGTTGACCCTGAAGCAGAGGTCTTGCTAGGCTTAGAGCATTGTAAATTGCCTTTAGCTCCAGTATATTTATGTGAAGTGAAGTCTCCAGACTTGACCCCACTCCCTGGAAATTTCTTCCCTGTGTGACTGTTCCCCAGCCCCTCAGGCTGGCACCCGTGGTCACCAGGACCCAGTCCTGAATGCCGAATCTGTGGCCCTCTAATAGATGGGCACTCTGCAGCCACCACAGAAGAGACACCCTTGTCCTTGGAGACAGGGTTATCCGCTGATGCATCTGAAGATGCGATCCGGACCATTTGTCCAGCAGATCCCACTGAAAAATGCGTGAAATCTGCCGAATGGAATCGCTTCGTAGGAAGCCACCATTTTTCCCAGGACCCTTGTGCAATGATGCACTAACACTTTTCCTGGTTTTTGGAGGTTCCTGACTAGCTCGGATAACTCCATGGCTTTCTCCTCCAGGAGAATCACCTTTTTCTGGACTGTGTCCAGAATTATCCCTAGGAACAGCAGACGTGTCGTCGGGATCTTTTGGAATATTTAGAATCCACCCGTGTTGTTGTAGCAGTATCCGAGATAGTGCTACTCCGACCTCCAACTGTTCCTTGGACTTTGCCCTTATCAGGAGATCGTCCAAGTAAGGGATAATTAAGATGCCTTTTCTTCGAAGAAGAATCATCATTTCGGCCATTACATTGGTAAAGACTCGGGGTGCCGTGGACAATCCAAACGGCAGCGTCTAAAACTGATAGTGACAGTTCTGTACCCCGAACCTGAGGTACCCTTGGTGAGAAGGGCAATTTGGGACATGAAGGTAAGCATCCTTGATGTCCAGGGACACCATATAGTGTCCCTCTTCCAGGTTCGCTATCACTGCTCTGAGTGACTCCATCTTGAATTTGAACCTTTGTATGTAAGTGTTCAAAGATTTTAGATTTAGAATAGGTCTCACCGAGCCGTCTGGCTTTGGTACCACAAATAGTGTGGAATAATACCCCTTCCCTTGTTGAAGGAGGGGTACTTTGATTATCACCTGCTGGGAATCCAGCTTGTGAATTTCTTCCAATACTGCCTCCCTGTCGGAGGGAGACGTTGGTAACGCAGACTTCAGGAACCTGCGAGGGGGAGACGTCTCGAATTCCAATCTGTAACCCTGGGAAACTACCTGTAAGATCCAGGGGTCCACTTGCGAGTGAGCCCACTGCGCGCTGAAAATCTTGAGACGACCCCCCACCGCACCTGGGTCCGCTTGTAAGGCCCCAGCGTCACGCTGAGGATTTGGCAGAAGCTGTGGAGGGCTTCTGTTCCTGGGAAGGGGCTGCCTGCTGCAGTCTTTTTCCCTTTCCTCTACCCCGGGGTAGATATGACTGGCCTTCTACCCGCTTGCCCTTATGGGGACAAAGGGACTGAGGCTGAAAAGACGGTGTCTTTTTCTGCTGAGAGGTGACTTGGGGTAAAAAAGGTGGATTTCCAGCTGTTGCCGAGGTCACCAGGTCCGATAGACCGACCCCAAATAACTCCTCCCCTTTATACGGCAATACTTCCATGTGCCGTTTGGAATCCACATCACCTGACCACTGTCGTGCCCATAAACATTTTCTAACAGAAATGGGCATCGCACTTACTCTTGATGCCAGGGTGCAAATATCCCTCTGTGCATCTCGCATATATAGAAATGCTCAATATTTTCAGTCAGGGAATCCGACCAAGCCACCCCAGCGCTGCACATCCAGGCTGAGGCGATCGCTGGTCGCAGTATAACACCAGTATGTGTGTATATACTTTTTAGGATATTTTCCAGCCTCCTATCAGCTGGCTCCTTGAGGGCGGCCGTATCTGGAGATGGTAACGCCACTTGTTTTGATAAGCGTGTGAATGCCTTATCCACCTTAGGGGGTGTTTCCCAACGCGCCCTAACTTCTGGCGGGAAAGGGTATAACGCCAATAATTTCTTAGATATTAGCAATTTTTAATTCATCTGATTCAGGAAAAACTACAGGTAGTTTTTCCACACCCCACATAATACCCTTTTTTGTGGTACTTGTAGTATCAGAAATATGTAACACCTCCTTCATTGCCCTTATCATGTAACGTGTGGCCCCACTGGAAAATACGTCTGTTTCTTCACCGTCGACACTGGAGTCAGTGTCCGTGTCTGTGTCTGTGTCGACCGACTGAGGTAATGGGCGTTTTAAAGCCCCTGACGGTGTTTGAGACGCCTGGACAGGTACTAATTGGTTTGCCGGCCGTCTCATGTCGTCAACCGACCTTGCAGCGTGTTGACATTATCACGTAATTCCATAAATAAGCCATCCATTCCGGTGTCGACTCCCTAGGGGGTGACATCACCATTACAGGCAATTGCTCCGCCTCCACACCAACATCGTCCTCATACATGTCGACACACACGTACCGACACACAGCACACACACAGGGAATGCTCTGATAGAGGACAGGACCCCACTAGCCCTTTGGGGAGACAGAGGGAGAGTTTGCCAGCACACACCAAAACGCTATAATTATACAGGGACAACCTTATAATAAGTGTTTTCCCTTATAGCATCTTAATATATTATAATATCGCCACACAAAATGCCCCCCCCTCTCTGTTTTAACCCTGTTTCTGTAGTGCAGTGCAGGGGAGATCCTGGGAGCCTTCCCACCAGCAGAGCTGTGTGGGAAAAATGGCGCTGTGTGCTGAGGAGATAGGCCCCGCCCCCTTTTCGGCGGGCTCTTCTCCCGGTTTTTCTGGATTCCTGGCAGGGGTTAAATACATCCATATAGCCCAGGGGCTATATGTGATGTATTTTTAGCCAGTTTAGGTATTAACATTGCTGCCCAGGGCGCCCCCCCCCAGCGCCCTGCACCCTCAGTGACCGCTGGTGTGAAGTGTGCTGAGAGCAATGGCGCACAGCTGCAGTGCTGTGCGCTACCTTAAGAAGACAAGGATGTCTTCAGCCGCCGATTTCTGGACCTCTTCTTTCTTCAGCATCTGCAAGGGGGCCGGCGGCGCGGCTCCGGTGACCCATCCAGGCTGTACCTGTGATCGTCCCTCTGGAGCTAGTGTCCAGTAGCCTAAGAAGCCAATCCATCCTGCACGCAGGTGAGTTCACTTCTTCTCCCCTAAGTCCCGCGTTGCAGTGAGCCTGTTGCCAGCAGGACTCACTGAAAATAAAAAACCTAACAAAACTTTTACTCTAAGCAGCTCTTTAGGAGAGCCACCTAGATTGCACCCTTCTCGGCCGGGCACAAAAACCTAACTGAGGCTTGGAGGAGGGTCATAGGGGGAGGAGCCAGTGCACACCACCTGATCCTAAAGCTTTTACTTTTGTGCCCTGTCTCCTGCGGAGCCGCTATTCCCCATGGTCCTTACGGAGTCCCCAGCATCCACTTAGGACGTCAGAGAAATAAATATTTATGTATCTATGGGCCTGATACAGAGGTGGACGCAATATTCAGAATGATATTTTGGACCCTTGGTCATGTATCCTGGGAACTGTTCTGCTGGGCCGCTATTGCTGCTGGCAATCAAACAGTAAAGAAATGATAGGAAATCTCCTTTCAGGCATGTTGGTGTATTCTTGTAGTGGTATGTACTGTACTGGTGAAACTAGGGTAACCCAATGAATGGAGGCTGTTCTTTGACTCCTTTGGGCCATGCTGCCTGTTCCAACAAAATATAAGTAAGTAAATCCTATGGTGTACATCTATGGTAATAATATGACTACCCTCAGCACATAGAAAGGTTTTATTCCTCCCTTGTGTGCAGTGTCCCCTCAAATCATTTAGTAAGTCGTCTTTTATGGAAGCTAAAATGTTGCTTTCTTGATGTCCAGATGAATGATGGAGCAGTAGAAGAACTAAAAGAAGAAGGATGGCAGGTCATTCACAGTCTGAAGTCACAGCTCAGAAGAGAGGGACTCTTCACAGACGACCCTGCAATGTCAGATCTAGGTATAAAGATTACTTTATCATACAGTATCACCACATTACCTGTGTAGCTCCATACAGTATTTATTTGGGTTGTAGTCTTCAAACAGGAGTATCATGATACTTTATTCTGAGCTGTGGGCCTGATTCATGTTTGTAAATAAAGCAAAAAAGCAAGTACCTTTGTGTCTGGAACAAACCACATTGCCATGCAAGGGGAGCAAATACATTTATATTTTTTCTGTGCACAGTAAATACTGTCTGCTGTTGCATGTAGCCCACAAATGTTAGCTTTGTTTTTACACTGCATTTATATTACAGTTTGAATACAACCCACCCAAATCTAAATCTCTCTGCACATATTACATCTGCCCCACCTGCAGTTCAACATGGTTTTACCCAGTTGCTTGCTTTTATGCTTTACTTACAAACATGAATCAGGCCCTATGTACTTTCTGCAATGAAGTGTAAATCAACAGCTCACATCTAGTGGGGCCAAACTACTATTTAATTAACTTGTGTAATCCTATTTAACAGAAAAGAAGTCAACTCCGGGTCATTCCCAGCCGCAAAAGAGAGACACCACAAGAGCTGCTGGAGAAGCAAATGTTCAAGGTACTGTACCACCTTACAATGAGTCACATATATATATACCTGCATAAATTATTGGAATTGGAGAATTGCTATTGTTCTGACGACTGAGTCAATTAAATATTTACATACAAAATTTTAATATTTACAAATAATCATATCTGAGTCCACAGTATAGATTATCATGAGTTGTGGCCCCTGATTATTGGTTGTTTCTCTCCAGTCCTTTCCAGTGTATATAACAACTGAAATTGGGGATGGTTGTTTTTCAAAATAAAAGTTGCTCATAATTAATTTATTGGCCCATTGCAGGTGCGTGTAAGGGAGGGGTTAATCTAGACAAGAAAAAAACAAGACACAAATTCCAGCAAAGCACTCTGCAATGTGTCAGCAAGAGACATGCATCCTACAGAGGCTTGCCTTAATATCACTTTAATCTGGCACAACTTTGATTTACAAAGGTTCTGTGGTTGATTAAAACGGGAAGTGGTGAAGATACCGCTGCACAGGATCCCGGCGATCACAATGCCAACACCACGATCCCGCACAGCGGTACAATGCCGGCGCTGGATTCCCGGCCCCACAGGCTATTCTCCCTCTATGGGCGAAAAGGCTGATTAGCGCTCACCCCGCTGCTGGCATCCCGGCCATCGGTATTACATGCTGATTCCAATTAAAACCTGATGAATTGCAGGCTTGACTATTGCCAGCCATAGAACCTGTGCAGGGCCGGATTATAGATGGTGTGTCCACACACATTGCCCCACCTGTCCCACTGTACACACTCCCTGGTGTGACCAGCTCCCTCCTGGCAACATCACAGCGACACTCTATCAGCCACAAAGACCTACTCCCTACTCACCACCCAGTACAATGTCTCCATCTTTCCCTCTGCTGGGGTGGATGTGCTCGTCTCGCTCGCCTGGATTCTTGCTGGCTGCTACTTGGTGAACAGTTGGAGACAGAGCTTCTGGCAGAAGGAAGAGTGCAGCTGAGAGTGTGATCCTCTCCAGTCACGACCACCGAGTCCTGACAGGTCAGCACCAGGGCTTAGTTCCCGGCCCACTCCTGTGTGTGCTCTGCCATCCCCCTGCCCATTGCAATGACAGCAGCTGTGGTAGGGGACTACAGCTGGAAACCTGGCATTGCAAGATGACACTTGGCCATCCAGAGACCACCCTTCCTGTTGGCCCCACTGCTCCCCAGTGTACATCACAGTTCGCACCAATCATGTGTCTATATCTTTATTATTAGTGCTATTATGCAGGGGCATAGTAGTATTGGCTACAGCACTTGGGGGGGGGGGGGGGAGTTGGGCATCAATATGTGGTGACCCCCACAACTTAGTGTGGCCCTGAACCTGTGTAAATCACAGGTGTTCCATTTTAAAGGGATATTATGGCAAACATAATCCTACATAATAATAAATTGCAGAGGAGTCAGTCACACACATTTTGCATATATATGATAAGTCAGCCTCCGTCTCTCCTGCAGAGTCATGGAGGAAGTTTTGGTTGTTATTGCATATTTGTAGACTTTATCATAATTTTAAAAACCATGGAATATTTCATGATATTTATTGTGATCTATTTAATGTAGTATTAACTCCCGCTAATATTTAAAAAACAATGAAAAAGAAAATAAAAACACAGCGCATAGTTGCCTACCTTGCTGCCTCCACTCAACATAGGTCGACAGTCATCAGGTCGACCATGGAAGGTCGACATGCACTAGGTCGACAGGGACAATAGGTCGACATGGTCATTAGGTTGACATTACTAGGTCGACAGGTCAAAAGGTCGACATGGGTTTTTGGACTTTTTTTGGTGTCATTTTCTTCGTAAAGTGACGGGGAACCCCAATTAGTGCACCGCGTCCCCTCGCATGGCTTGCTTCACTCGCCATGCTTCAGGCAAGTTTACTGTTCCCAGTTGTAGTCCACGTGGATCGTCAAGTATGAAAAAGTCCAAAAAATGAACAAAAATGTGAAAAACTCATGTCGACCTTTTGACCTGTCGACCTAGTACATGTCGACCTAATGACCACATAGACATAATGCATGTCGACCTTCAGTGATCGACCTAATGACTGTCGACCTAAGCTGTGTCGCCCTAACGACCGTATCCCGTAGGCGCATGGGAGCGTGGCCGGCGGCAAGGTGGGCTGTCCGGGGGCGTGACCGGTGGCAAGGTGTTCTGTCCAGGGCATGGCATCACAATCATGTCATCCTGGCTCCGCCACCCGCTGTACAGTGCTGAGAAAGCAGTTCTCTGCTGTGGGCGGCCGAAGGGGGCTACTTTGAAATGCAAGTGCTAAAAAGCATATTACTGATCATATTCATACATTAAAATCTGCCATCATCAAGTATATGAAAGGAGTGTCTTCTATACAAGTTATTTAATGGTTCTGTAACATTCCATTCACTTGTATAAAAAGTATCCTTTTATGGAACATGGAGGGGATGGCATAAGTTTATAAATATCATTCTTGGATACATTTATATAGACTTGAACTACAACCTTGCAGATATAATACATCATCTAATTTAAGGACAATTCTGAAAGTGTCTCAGTGTGTATAAAAGAGCAGGCTTTGTATTTATTTAAACACATTAACATAGCACTGTTACAATGCTACACGTGTGAACACTGGGGGTAATTCCAAGTTGATCGCAGCAGGATTTTTGATAGCAATTGGGCAAAACCATGTGCACTGCAGGGGAGGCAGATATAACATGTGCAGAGAGAGTTAGATTTGGGTGTGGTGAGTTCAATCTGCAATCTAAATTGCAGTGTAAAAATAAAGCAGCCAGTATTTACCCTGCACAGAAATAAAATAACCCACCCAAATCTAACTCTTTCTGCACATGTTATATCTGCCTCCCCTGCAGTGCACATGGTTTTGCCCAATTGCTATCAAAAATCCTGCTGCGATCAACTTGGAATTACCCCCACTATCTACACAATAAAGGATAAGTATATCCCAGGAATAATAAGATACAAACATTTCTTCAATTAATACAATATGAGCATTGAAGCCAGTATATTATATTCATACTGGGAATAGTGATTCTAACAATCTAATAAAGTATACATTTTAATCAAATTTCTAGTTGGGGATTGTGTGCACCCAAGCAGCAACTAGTTTATTTTTTCTTCCCTCTCTTGAGAATTTGTATGTACATATGTTAAACTAGTTGGTAGCACCATCCAAAATCTTCGTACATAACCTCATACTGTGACAAGGTATCCCCAACATTGACATAATTAAAATATTAATCTTGGTGCGGGTTATCCTCCATAATGGAACTGTATGCTATATATATATAATGATACATACATACATATGTGTGTGTGTATATATATATATATATATATATATATATATATATATATATAATTATATATATATATATATACACTGCTCAAAAAAATAAAGGGAACACTTAAACAACACAATGTAACTCCAAGTCAATCACACTTCTGTGAAATCAAACTGTCCACTTAGGAAGCAACACTGATTGACAATCAATTTCACATGCTGTTGTGCAAATGGAATAGACAACAGGTGGAAATTCTAGGCAATTAGCAAGACACCCCCAATAAAGGAGTTGTTCTGCAGGTGGTGACCACAGACCACTTCTCAGCTCCTATGCTTTCTGGCTGATGTTTTGGTCACTTTTGAAAGCTGGCGGTGCTTTCACTCTAGTGGTAGCATGAGATGGAGTCTACAACCCACACAAGTGGCTCAGGTAGTGCAGCTCATCCAGGATGGCACATCAATGCGAGCTGTGGCAAGAAGGTTTGCTGTGTCTGTCAGCGTAGTGTCCAGAGCATGGAGGCGCTATCAGGAGACAGGTCAGTACATCAGGAGACATGGAGGAGGCCAACAACCCAGCAGCAGGACCGCTACCTCCGCCTTTGTGCAAGGAGGAACAGGAGGAGCACTGCCAGAGCCCAGCAAAATGACCTCCAGCAAGCCACAAATGTGCATGTGTCTACTCAAACGATCAGAAACAGACTCCATGAGGGTGGTATGAGGGCCCGACGTCCACAGGTGGGGGTTGTGCTTACAGCCCAACACTGTGCAGGACGTTTGGCATTTGCCAGAGAACACCAAGATTGACAAATTCGCCACTGGCACCCTGCGCTCTTCATAGATGAAAGCAGGTTCTCACTGAGCACATGTGACAGACGTGACAGAGTCTGGAGACGCCAAGGAGAACGTTCTGCTGCCTGCAACATCCTCCAGCATGACCGGTTTGGCAGTGGGTCAGTAATGGTGTAGGGTGGCATTTCTTTGGGGGGGGCCGCACAGCCCTCCATGTGCTCACCAGAGGTAGCCTGACTGCCATTAGGTACCGAGATGAGATCCTCAGACCCCTTGTGAGACCATATGCTGGTGCGGTTGGCCCTGGGTTCCTCCTAATGCAAGACAATGCTAGACCTCATGTGGCTGGAGTGTGTCAGCAGTTCCTGCAAGACGAAGGTGTTGATGCTATGGACTGGCCCGCCCGTTCCCCAGACCTGAATCCAATTGAGCACATCTGGGACATCATGTCTCGCTCCATCCACCAATGCCACGTTGCACCACAGACTGTCCAGGAGTTGGCAGATGCTTTAGTCCAGGTCTGGGAGGAGATCCCTCAGGAGACCATCCGCCACCTTATCAGGAGCATGCCCAGGCGTTGTAGGGAGGTCATACAGGCACGTGAAGGCCACACACACTACTGAGCCTCATTTTGACTTGTTTTAAGGACATTACATCAAAGTTGGATCAGCCTGTAGTGTGTTTTTCCACTTTAATTTTGAGTGTGACTCCAAATCCAGACCTCCATGGGTTAATAAATTTGATTTCCATTGATAATTTTTGTGTGATTTTGTTGTCAGCACATTCAACTATGTAAAGAACAAAGTATTTAATAAGAATATTTAATTCATTCAGATCTAGGATGTGTTGTTTAAGTGTTTCCTTTATTTTTTTGAGCAGTGTATATATATATATAGTAACGGAAAATATATTTAGGAATAAAATTCCTATGCCCCAACAGTTTTGCCCCATCACCATATTATGCCTCACACAGTAATGCCCTGACAATATAAGGTATTATACCCCGATGTTAATGCCCTTGTCACCATGATATGCAGTACCTACTTGTTGTCAGGGGTTCTGCTTGTTGCCAGGGGATTCCCCCACCTCCCTGCCGCCGCATCAGCAGACTGTTCTGGCACTTCAAGTAAAAAACTATTGAAAATGTCCCTCCCAAAATGTCCGGCACCTCAGAGGAAATAGTTATTAAAGATACTAGAGCCTCCTCTAGTATCTTTAATAACTATCTCCTCTGAGGTGCCCATCTTGAGAGGGACATTTTCAATAGAGTCTGCGGGCGAACGGGGACGGACATCGTGGCGGCGTCATGAGTGGCCTGGGCCCTCTCCTCTCTGTTAGAGACGCCGGGCCCAGGAAAGCTGTACCCACACAACCCCCCTGATGGCAGGCCTGACCTCTGCTGTAGGCAGAGTTGCCATATTATCCCTATAATCCTTGACACATATGAATAACACAGGTTCTGTGGCTGGCTAAATTCAAGCCTGCATTTTACCTGGTTGTAATTAGCCGCAGAACCTGTATTAATCATAGGTGTCCCGGATTAGGCTATATTATGGCAACCCTAGACATAGGGCAGTGGTTAACAAACTTGGTTCTCAAGGCACCCAACAATCCATGTTTTAAGGATATCCATGCTTAGGCACAGGTGACTCCAACAGTACCTCAGTCAGTTTGATTATACCATCTGTGCTCAAGCAGGGATATCCCTAAAACCTGAACTGTTGGGGTACCTTGAGGACCGAGTTTGGGCATAGGGTATTTCTGTGCTGCTCATGCATCTAATAACATTTTTGTATGTTTATTTTTTATTACATATATGAGACAGAGAGTAGTTTATGTTGTGTTAGAGAGGCATTTGAATTTTCTTGTTGAATAATAGCAAATATAATTTTGGAAGCAAAGCTAAGGGTTAAAAACATGGGTGTAATGTGTTGTATTCCTGGAATAAACTAGTGTTGACCACCATGCAACCTGCAATAGTGGGCAGTACGGATGGTGTAATGGTTTGCATTACTGCCTCACAGCATTGAGGTCATGGGTTTGATTCCCACCATGGGCCTAATGGTGCAGAGTTTGTATATTCTTACCATACTTGCGTGGGTTTCCTCTGGGTACTCCTGTTTCCTCCCACAATCCCAAAATATACTGGTAGGTTAATTGGCTCCCAACAAAAATTAACCCTAGCATGAATGTGTGTACATGTGGTAGGGAATATAGATTGTAAGCTCCACTGGGGCAGGGACAGATGAGAATGGGCAAATATTCTCTGTAAAGCGCTGCAGAATATGTGTGCGCTATATAAATAACTGGTAATAAATAGTTGCAGCTTTGCATGTACAAGCAATTGTGGCATTTATAGTGAATGCAGTCTGCACTTGCTTTTTGAGATGCAAATGTGGCCAACCCTGCATCAGCCCCAATACAGTATATAGGAAAGTAGAGGGAGGAGTGCCAATGGTGCTTCTTCAGCCCTTTATTAATACAACTAGATGGTTGAATAAGGCAATGGGGTTAGTGAAGACTGCTTATAATCATCTTTACAATAGTAAGTGCTTGAACTGAATTTGATCTATTAACATTGTGCACAGGGTGTCTTCGTCTGAAAGAGGCAATTAATGAAGTTCTGTCCATTAAAGAGAAGTACAAATGGATCCTGCAGGTACCCGAGAGACAGCTGTCAATGAAGTTCCAGGAGGTGAGAACAGTAAATGGCAGCATCATCCAATAAGCTATTTCTTTCTGTAGGTGAAGAATATCTATATAGCACTGTCAACAGTATATAACATTGTATGTATGTATGTATGTATGTATGTATGTATGTACTAGGGGGAAATAGTTTTTTTAGTGCATGCTCACTAGACTGCTATAATACCATATACTAAACTATGGCGAATAATTACTGTAAGAACTTTACAGACAGCAGGGCATTTATAAGGCTTTAGCAGCTGATGTACAGGTGCTATACTGTACACATTACATTACCCAAGGGGTCACTTTCATTTGTGCCCCAAAGATAGCACTGTAACTTACAGAAGTATATTAATACCTTTCTAGATTGCTATGTACATACTGTATATCCACATTTTTCCATAATCCTGATACTATTTTGAATAGATACAGTTCAGCTGTGTGCAAAGATGATAACATTTTCAGACTAAGGGGCATATTTATTAAATTATATATGCAGACTATCCCCACTGAAAACACCCATTCTGGGTGGTGCCCGCAAATATTAAGCATCCCCAGCATTTAAGAAGGAAGGATTGCAGCAGATATCTCTCCCTCCATTTCCGACCACAAAGCAGCCACCATAGGTTTCTATGGGGTCTGCTATGCTGTTGGATTTACCAGCTCTGGAATGCGATGTATTCTGGAGCTTGGCCCTGCACGCTAATGCCATTTGGATATGGTGTTAGCTTATAGTAGCCTATTCTTTTGGATAGGAATCCTCTGGAACCTTCCCCTTCTTCTCCCAATGACACATGCATAGGGTGACAGCTGTAAGTGCACAGTACACGCAGATGCCGAACCTGGTAACAGAGTGAAAACACAGAATTGGGCGCTAGTGTTTAAATCAGATGTTAGCCGCACGTTCCTGGGGCTTGGTTCCTCTGCCACCACTTTAATAAAACAAGAAAAAAACAGACTGGAACTGCGCTTAGCATCCAATTAAAGGTTTTATTCACTCTCACAATGATTAAAAATATTTATACAATCACCGGCCGGATTTTATATATTGCACAAACCATAAATATACTAATAAGGACCTTCAATGCCTCTATAACACATAATTAGCATACATAAATCTCTTAAAAATGAAAATTAAGAACTCAGTGCACACATAGTCGTTTCACTGACTATAAAACTGCTCATAGGTGACTCCTATAACTTTGCAGGCGTCCCTGCAATGTATAGCATTTTATCTAATGTCCGTAATACTTGTTTCTGTAGCAGCAAAGGAATAATAAACGCCGTTTCAACCGTATAGGTCTTTCACATACATTGGCCTACACAGAAAAAAACAATCACATTGCTCCCGATATAAATCATGTTGCTCCCCACATAAATCCTATTGCTTCCCATGAATTATTCACATTGTTCCCCCCATAGATCCTTATTCTCCCCGCATAAATTCTATTGAAATCCTATTGTTCCCCACAGGAGAAATAAAATAACAAATTATCAGTTGTCCTCCTCCCTGTCCCTCAGTGGCGGGGATTGTTCATAGTGAAGTGCTGCGAATACTGGGCAGCGGGCGGTCGGGCAGGTGTGGATGTGGGTGGGCAAGGAAAGCTGTGTATGCAGGCAGGAACTGGAAAATGTGTATGCAGGCGGGTGGCCTAGCTGGGTGGTGAGATGTGGCAGCCGTGACCTATGATATCACATCGTTTTCAAGGCATAGGTCATGGCCGGAGCACGACTGATCCTCTAAGAAGAGTCCAGGCCAACAGTTCATTCTGACGGTGCAGGAAGCTGCTCTAGCTCTGCGGCACACCTTGCAACTGGTCACGGCACACTGGTTGAAAAAGCCTGTTCTAGAAGGTTCTAGATAAGTGATAAGTAGAATCTGATTGGTTACTATGGACAACATCTCCACATTTCAAGTGCAGGTTTTTAGAAGTGGAGATGTTATCCATTGCAACCATTCAGATTTTCCTTATCATTTATCTAGCACCTTCTAGAAGATAATAGCTAGAATATGGTTGCTATGGGCAACATCTCCATTTCTAAAAACCCACACTTTAGTAAATACACATTCTAGTGTTATTTGCAGTCACCACTGGAGAGCATAAGTTCAGCTAATGCTTCAGCTGTGCACAAATAAAGGTCATGATTCAAAGCACACAACTGGGCAGTCTAGAGATGAGCGCCTGAAATTTTTCGGGTTTTGTGTTTTGGTTTTGGGTTCGGTTCCGCGGCCGTGTTTTGGGTTCGAACGCGTTTTGGCAAAACCTCACCGAATTATTTTTGTCGGATTCGGGTGTGTTTTGGATTCGGGTGTTTTTTTCCAAAAACACTAAAAAACAGCTTAAATCATAGAATTTGGGGGTCATTTTGATCCCAAAGTATTATTAACCTCAAAAACCATAATTTACACTCATTTTCAGTCTATTCTGAATACCTCACACCTCACAATATTATTTTTAGTCCTAAAATTTGCACCGAGGTCGCTGTGTGAGTAAGATAAGCGACCCTAGTGGCCGACACAAACACCGGGCCCATCTAGGAGTGGCACTGCAGTGTCACGCAGGATGTCCCTTCCAAAAAACCCTCCCCAAACAGCACATGACGCAAAGAAAAAAAGAGGCGCAATGAGGTAGCTGTGTGAGTAAGATTAGCGACCCTAGTGGCCGACACAAACACCGGGCCCATCTAGGAGTGGCACTGCAGTGTCACGCAGGATGGCCCTTCCAAAAAACCCTCCCCAAACAGCACATGACGCAAAGAAAAAAAGAGGCGCAATGAGGTAGCTGTGTGAGTAAGATTAGCGACCCTAGTGGCCGACACAAACACCGGGCCCATCTAGGAGTGGCACTGCAGTGTCACGCAGGATGGCCCTTCCAAAAAACCCTCCCCAAACAGCACATGACGCAAAGAAAAAAAGAGGCGCAATGAGGTAGCTGACTGTGTGAGTAAGATTAGCGACCCTAGTGGCCGACACAAACACCGGGCCCATCTAGGAGTGGCACTGCAGTGTCACGCAGGATGTCCCTTCCAAAAAACCCTCCCCAAACAGCACATGATGCAAAGAAAAAAAGAGGCGCAATGAGGTAGCTGTGTGAGTAAGATTAGCGACCCTAGTGGCCGACACAAACACCGGGCACATCTAGGAGTGGCACTGCAGTGTCACGCAGGATGTCCCTTCCAAAAAACCCTCCCCAAACAGCACATGACGCAAAGAAAAAAAGAGGCGCAATGAGGTAGCTGTGTGAGTAAGATTAGCGACCCTAGTGGCCGACACAAACACCGGGCCCATCTAGGAGTGGCACTGCAGTGTCACGCAGGATGTCCCTTCCAAAAAACCCTCCCCAATCAGCACATGATGCAAAGAAAAAGAAAAGAAAAAAGAGGTGCAAGATGGAATTATCCTTGGGCCCTCCCACCCACCCTTATGTTGTATAAACAAAACAGGACATGCACACTTTAACCAACCCATCATTTCAGTGACAGGGTCTGCCACACGACTGTGACTGATATGACGGGTTGGTTTGGACCCCCCCCAAAAAAGAAGCAATTAATCTCTCCTTGCACAAACTGGCTCTACAGAGGCAAGATGTCCACCTCATCTTCACCCTCCGATATATCACCGTGTACATCCCCCTCCTCACAGATTATCAATTCGTCCCCACTGGAATCCACCATCTCAGCTCCCTGTGTACTTTGTGGAGGCAATTGCTGCTGGTCAATGTCTCCGCGGAGGAATTGATTATAATTCATTTTAATGAACATCATCTTCTCCACATTTTCTGGATGTAACCTCGTACGCCGATTGCTGACAAGGTGAGCGGCGGCACTAAACACTCTTTCGGAGTACACACTTGTGGGAGGGCAACTTAGGTAGAATAAAGCCAGTTTGTGCAAGGGCCTCCAAATTGCCTCTTTTTCCTGCCAGTATAAGTACGGACTGTGTGACGTGCCTACTTGGATGCGGTCACTCATATAATCCTCCACCATTCTATCAATGTTGAGAGAATCATATGCAGTGACAGTAGACGACATGTCCGTAATCGTTGTCAGGTCCTTCAGTCCGGACCAGATGTCAGCATCAGCAGTCGCTCCAGACTGCCCTGCATCACCGCCAGCGGGTGGGCTCGGAATTCTGAGCCTTTTCCTCGCACCCCCAGTTGCGGGAGAATGTGAAGGAGGAGATGTTGACAGGTCGCGTTCCGCTTGACTTGACAATTTTGTCACCAGCAGGTCTTTCAACCCCAGCAGACCTGTGTCTGCCGGAAAGAGAGATCCAAGGTAGGCTTTAAATCTAGGATCGAGCACGGTGGCCAAAATGTAGTGCTCTGATTTCAACAGATTGACCACCCGTGAATCCTTGTTAAGCGAATTAAGGGCTGCATCCACAAGTCCCACATGCCTAGCGGAATCGCTCCCTTTTAGCTCCTTCTTCAATGCCTCCAGCTTCTTCTGCAAAAGCCTGATGAGGGGAATGACCTGACTCAGGCTGGCAGTGTCTGAACTGACTTCACGTGTGGCAAGTTCAAAGGGCATCAGAACCTTGCACAACGTTGAAATCATTCTCCACTGCACTTGAGACAGGTGCATTCCATCTCCTATATCGTGCTCAATTGTATAGGCTTGAATGGCCTTTTGCTGCTCCTCCAACCTCTGAAGCATATAGAGGGTTGAATTCCACCTCGTTACCACTTCTTGCTTCAGATGATGGCAGGGCAGGTTCAGTAGTTTTTGGTGGTGCTCCAGTCTTCTGTACGTGGTGCCTGTACGCCGAAAGTGTCCCGCAATTTTTCTGGCCACCGACAGCATCTCTTGCACGCCCCTGTCGTTTTTTAAAAAATTCTGCACCACCAAATTCAAGGTATGTGCAAAACATGGGACGTGCTGGAATTTGCCCATATTTAATGCACACACAATATTGCTGGCGTTGTCCGATGCCACAAATCCACAGGAGAGTCCAATTGGGGTAAGCCATTCCGCGATGATCTTCCTCAGTTGCCGTAAGAGGTTTTCAGCTGTGTGCGTATTCTGGAAAGCGGTGATACAAAGCGTAGCCTGCCTAGGAAAGAGTTGGCGTTTGCGAGATGCTGCTACTGGTGCCGCCGCTGCTGTTCTTGCGGCGGGAGTCCATACATCTACCCAGTGGGCTGTCACAGTCATATAGTCCTGACCCTGCCCTGCTCCACTTGTCCACATGTCCGTGGTTAAGTGGACATTGGGTACAACTGCATTTTTTAGGAGACTGGTGAGTCTTTTTCTGACGTCCGTGTACATTCTCGGTATCGCCTGCCTAGAGAAGTGGAACCTAGATGGTATTTGGTAACGGGGGCACACTGCCTCAATAAATTGTCTAGTTCCCTGTGAACTAACGGCGGATACCGGACGCTTGTCTAACACCAACATAGTTGTCAAGGACTCAGTTATCCGCTTTGCAGTAGGATGACTGCTGTGATATTTCATCTTCCTCGCAAAGGACTGTTGAACAGTCAATTGCTTACTGGAAGTAGTACAAGTGGGCTTACGACTTCCCCTCTGGGATGACCATCGACTCCCAGCGGCAACAACAGCAGCGCCAGCAGCAGTAGGCGTTACACGCAAGGATGCATCGGAGGAATCCCAGGCAGGAGAGGACTCGTCAGACTTGCCAGTGACATGGCCTGCAGGACTATTGGCATTCCTGGGGAAGGAGGAAATTGACACTGAGGGAGTTGGTGGGGTGGTTTGCGTGAGCTTGGTTACAAGAGGAAGGGATTTACTGGTCAGTGGACTGCTTCCGCTGTCACCCAAAGTTTTTGAACTTGTCACTGACTTATTATGAATGCGCTGCAGGTGACGTATAAGGGAGGATGTTCCGAGGTGGTTAACGTCCTTACCCCTACTTATTACAGCTTGACAAAGGGAACACACGGCTTGACACCTGTTGTCCGCATTTCTGGTGAAATACCTCCACACCGAAGAGCTGATTTTTTTGGTATTTTCACCTGGCATGTCAACGGCCATATTCCTCCCACGGACAACAGGTGTCTCCCCGGGTGCCTGACTTAAACAAACCACCTCACCATCAGAATCCTCCTGGTCAATTTCCTCCCCAGCGCCAGCAACACCCATATCCTCCTCATCCTGGTGTACTTCAACACTGACATCTTCAATCTGACTATCAGGAACTGGACTGCGGGTGCTCCTTCCAGCACTTGCAGGGGGCGTGCAAATGGTGGAAGGCGCATGCTCTTCACGTCCAGTGTTGGGAAGGTCAGGCATCGCAACCGACACAATTGGACTCTCCTTGTGGATTTGGGATTTCAAAGAACGCACAGTTCTTTGCGGTGCTTTTGCCAGCTTGAGTCTTTTCAGTTTTCTAGCGAGAGGCTGAGTGCTTCCATCCTCATGTGAAGCTGAACCACTAGCCATGAACATAGGCCAGGGCCTCAGCCGTTCCTTGCCACTCCGTGTGGTAAATGGCATATTGGCAAGTTTACGCTTCTCCTCCGACAATTTTATTTTAGGTTTTGGAGTCCTTTTTTTACTGATATTTGGTGTTTTGGTTTTGACATGCTCTGTACTATGCCATTGGGCATCGGCCTTGGCAGACGACGTTGCTGGCATTTCATCGTCTCGGCCATGACTAGTGGCAGCAGCTTCAGCACGAGGTGGAAGTGGATCTTGATCTTTCCCTAATTTTGGAACCTCAACATTTTTGTTCTCCATATTTTAATAGGCACAACTAAAAGGCACCTCAGGTAAACAATGGAGATGGATGGATTGGATACTAGTATACAATTATGGACGGGCTGCCGAGTGCCGACACAGAGGTAGCCACAGCCGTGAACTACCGCACTGTACTGTGTCTGCTGCTAATATATAGACTGGTTGATAAAGAGATAGTATACTCGTAACTAGTATGTATGTATAAAGAAAGAAAAAAAAACCACGGTTAGGTGGTATATACAATTATGGACGGGCTGCCGAGTGCCGACACAGAGGTAGCCACAGCCGTGAACTACCGCACTGTACTGTGTCTGCTGCTAATATATAGACTGGTTGATAAAGAGATAGTATACTCGTAACTAGTATGTATGTATAAAGAAAGAAAAAAAAACCACGGTTAGGTCACTGGTATATACAATTATGGACGGGCTGCCGAGTGCCGACACAGAGGTAGCCACAGCCGTGAACTACCGCACTGTACTGTGTCTGCTGCTAATATATAGACTGGTTGATAAAGAGATAGTATACTCGTAACTAGTATGTATGTATAAAGAAAGAAAAAAAAACCACGGTTAGGTCACTGGTATATACAATTATGGACGGGCTGCCGAGTGCCGACACAGAGGTAGCCACAGCCGTGAACTACCGCACTGTACTGTGTCTGCTGCTAATATATAGACTGGTTGATAAAGAGATAGTATACTCGTAACTAGTATGTATGTATAAAGAAAGAAAAAAAAACCACGGTTAGGTCACTGGTATATACAATTATGGACGGGCTGCCGAGTGCCGACACAGAGGTAGCCACAGCCGTGAACTACCGCACTGTACTGTGTCTGCTGCTAATATATAGACTGGTTGATAAAGAGATAGTATACTCGTAACTAGTATGTATGTATAAAGAAAGAAAAAAAAACCACGGTTAGGTCACTGGTATATACAATTATGGACGGGCTGCCGAGTGCCGACACAGAGGTAGCCACAGCCGTGAACTACCGCACTGTACTGTGTCTGCTGCTAATATATAGACTGGTTGATAAAGAGATAGTATACTCGTAACTAGTATGTATGTATAAAGAAAGAAAAAAAAAACACGGTTAGGTGGTATATACAATTATGGACGGGCTGCCGAGTGCCGACACAGAGGTAGCCACAGCCGTGAACTACCGCACTGTACTGTGTCTGCTGCTAATATATAGACTGGTTGATAAAGAGATAGTATACTCGTAACTAGTATGTATGTATAAAGAAAGAAAAAAAAACCACGGTTAGGTCACTGGTATATACAATTATGGACGGGCTGCCGAGTGCCGACACAGAGGTAGCCACAGCCGTGAACTACCGCACTGTACTGTGTCTGCTGCTAATATATAGACTGGTTGATAAAGAGATAGTATACTCGTAACTAGTATGTATGTATAAAGAAAGAAAAAAAAACCACGGTTAGGTCACTGGTATATACAATTATGGACGGGCTGCCGAGTGCCGACACAGAGGTAGCCACAGCCGTGAACTACCGCACTGTACTGTGTCTGCTGCTAATATATAGACTGGTTGATAAAGAGATAGTATACTCGTAACTAGTATGTATGTATAAAGAAAGAAAAAAAAACCACGGTTAGGTCACTGGTATATACAATTATGGACGGGCTGCCGAGTGCCGACACAGAGGTAGCCACAGCCGTGAACTACCGCACTGTACTGTGTCTGCTGCTAATATAGACTGGTTGATAAAGAGATAGTATACTACTAATATTATATACTGGTGGTCAGGTCACTGGTCACTAGTCACACTGGCAGTGGCACTCCTGCAGCAAAAGTGTGCACTGTTTAATTTTAATATAATATTATGTACTCCTGGCTCCTGCTATAACCTATAACTGGCACTGCAGTAGTGCTCCCCAGTCTCCCCCACAATTATAAGCTGTGTGAGCTGAGCAGTCAGACAGATATATAATATATATAGATGATGCAGCACACTGGCCTGAGCCTGAGCAGTGCACACAGATATGGTATGTATGTGACTGAGTCACTGTGTGCTGTGTATCGCTTTTTTCAGGCAGAGAACGGATTATAAATAAAAGTGGTGGTCACTGGTCACTATCAGCAAAACTCTGCACTGTACACTACTGAGTACTCCTAATGCTCCCCAAAATTAGTAAATCAAGTGTCTAAACGGAGAGGACGCCAGCCACGTCCTCTCCCTATCAATCTCAATGCACGTGTGAAAATGGCGGCGACGCGCGGCTCCTTATATAGAATCCGAGTCTCGCGATAGAATCCGAGCCTCGCGAGAATCCGACAGCGTCATGATGACGTTCGGGCGCGCTCGGGTTAACCGAGCAAGGCGGGAAGATCCGAGTCGCTCGGACTCGTGAAAAAAAACATGAAGTTCTGGCGGGTTCGGATTCAGAGAAACCGAACCCGCTCATCTCTACTGGGCACAGCCATGTTGCACTGCAGGTGGGGCAGATATTGGGCCTTATTTATACCTGATTGCTCCTCTGCAAATTCGCAGAGGTCTGCAATAAGATAGTCGCCCCCCAGAGAGAGTGAAAACCCACCTCGTGCAAGTGTGCGAATGCATGTGTACACCGTGTGAAAACTTTGCCCGACCGCCGGCATACCGACATCTTTTCTCCCTCTTGGGGGTCCACGACCCCCCCTGGAGGGAGAATATTTAGCGTGTCGCGCGGCGAGCCTGTAAGGGGCTCATTTGCGCTCACCCAGCTGTCGGTATGCCAGCGGTCGGGATTCCGGCGCCGGTATGTTGGTCGCCGGCATACCCTACTACATCACCAGAAAACAGCCAGTTACCACCACCAAACGTCCACTTCCTGTTAATCACCTTGTGGTACATACGCAGTCACTCGATAATCGCCCACTGTGTGATTTCGCACAACAGCGATCAGGTCTGAATTAGGCCCATAATGTGCAAAGAGAGTTAGATTTGGGTGGGGTGTGTTCACACAGAAATCTAAATTGCAGTGTAAAAATACAGTTGTCTAACATCTGTGAGCTACATGCAAAAGCAGAAAGTATTTACTCTGCACAGAAAAAATATATCCCACCCAAATCTAAGGGGCATATTCATCATGAAAGAATTGTGCAATGAGAATTTTTAGTTTTCAGTTCTGATTGTATTCTCTCAGAAAGTTTTTCAGAAAGTGATAATTTTCACCTCTGCAGCACATTTGTCTCCTCTGTGTTCAGCTCCCGAACAAGGGAAACGCCAGACACATACAATAAGGTGCTTGCAACCCCTCCCCCGCCAGCACCTTATTGTATGTGTCCGGCGAGTCCTCCCCACCAGCTGGCACCTTTCTGTGTCTCCCAGCCATGGTCTCCCCCCTTCTCCCTCACCGCCGGCACATTACTGTGTATCCCGGACGTACCCCATACCCAGTGGTACCGAGAGAGGGGGGGAGAGGGTACAAATAACCCGTGCCCAGGTCGGATGGAGTGGCCCAGTGAGGGCCCAGTGAGGACCCCGGGCTTCCTCCTTCTTAACTGGCAGCAGCAGCTACAGCTCTTCTCCTAAGCCCAGCACACGCTGCTGACTGCTGGGCTGGAGTGGGGCCATGGTTGCGATTAAAATACAATGTTTTCGGTATTTTTTAAAAGGGTGAATGACCACGCCTCATGTGAATAGGCAATGGCCCCTGAAAATTACCTGGGCCCAGACAGACTGTCTGTGTGTAATATCCACGGTCGAACTGGCCCACAGGGGTACAGGGGAAACCACTCCTTCCTCTAGGGATCAGGTTCCAGACTGTGCACTCTTGGAACTTACTATTGTAACAATATATTCTGGTGATGACCACTAATGTGCAAGCCAACATTTCAGTTTATTCAACTTGATGGTGTTTCAGGGAATGCGCTCCGCAACCAATGCAGCTTTTATGTGACTGTCCCACCCAGGGTTGCCATTAGAAATTGTGGGGCCTGGGACTGACAAAATTGCCCCCCCTCAAAATAATAATAAATATATATATTTCTGCTGCGGGGTACACTGGGCTCCACAAGTCTGGACAATGGGGTGTAGAGTAGGATCTTGATCCGAGGCACCAACAGGCTCAAAGCTTTGACTGTTCCCAGAATGCACAACGCCGCCTCCTATATCACCCCGCCTACCAGCACAGGAGCTCAGTTTGTCAGTTGGTGCTGCAGTAAGCAGGCACCTAGCAGAGGGGCTGCTCCAAGCAGCCCTGAGAAAAGCTTTTTATGAGGTAAAAAGTGAAGACTTCAAGGGCAGCAGCGGTGGTAAATGTCTTGTGACATTCACTGCTGCAGCTCCAGCTCTCCCCAGCGGCGCTGTACACTCCCGAGCCCTGGTTGCCGGGTACCTACAGCGGAGGCTCCGGTTTTCTTCATGTTAGACACACACGGCTGGGGCTCTCCAGGATCGCGTGGCCGCGCTTCGGGAGGTGGTAAGTGGGTCCTGCTCGCGGGACCCGGTCTTTATCGCGATCTGGCGCGGTCAGTAGGAGTCGGGCCGCGTGCGCTGGCGGTGGACACTGTGGCTATAGGCGATCCCACTAGATCACCAGGGCCTTAGGTCAGGTTTTCTCTTAAAACCGATTTTAATATCGCCCACAGTACCCGGTGGTTTTGCCAGCAAGGGGGATAAAGCTTAGACTTGAAGCCCCTCCCCCAGCCCCAGGGCGCCATTTCCAGCACGTGTTCCCGCCCTGGAGTTGCATCTCTGTCTTTTCCTCACTCCCTGTCAGTGTCTGCGGCGCCATTACTCCTCAGCTCCTGGGACTGCTTGGGCAAATCCTCCTATGTAAAGCCGCCTGGTTGTCAGCGCTGTGCCTTTACATGACACTTAAGTATTCTACCTGCCTTTTTAGTCAGTGTTAGTAAGAAAGAGTGCATTTAGTCAGGGGTTTATAGTACAATTACCCTGTGATATACATCCAGTTTCTTGCTGTGTAGTGTTATATCTATGGACTATATAGCTGTGTAAGCTAGTCCAGTGCAGTATTATTGTCTGTACAAACTGACTATTTGTGTGTGCATTGATAGCTGAGTGGTGTCCATCTTGTGTCTTTCACTCAACTTGCTATCTCTATATTCTATAACCTGAGGGGGCTTGGTGCGTCAGGTGTTATTTAATATAGGATTTTCACAAAGATATACTGTATTACGTATTTTTCTCTGTGATTTAGTCACCATATCTCTCCTTTATCTCTGCTGGTGCTGACTACACTGCGCAGGGGTTTGGGCTTAGGGATATAGTGCTGCTAATAATTGTACTGTGTTACCTCATACTGCAAGTTATATCATGTCTGCTTCTGAGGGTAACGGTTCTGGGGCGGAACACACTGCTGGTGTTGCTGAAGCCACAGGCACATATGGGGAGAATATAGCAGCTGTGGGCTCTGGTTCTGGGGGCTCCTTGCCCCCCAGTGGGACTGTGGCAACGGAGGCACATACTGACCCTCCGTGGGCCGCTTTTTCCACGCATCTGCATACACTAGTTCATAAACTAACACCCTCTATGGGACCCCCAATGCCGGTAAAACCGTATGTGGTCCCAGCAGCCAACCCGCCGTGGGCGGACAATTTATCTGCTCAATTAAAGAAGTTGAACCAGTCCCTGACTACTAAAAAGTCTGACCATCGCTCGCCTAAGTCCAAGAGGTCCTCTAAGCGAGCGCTCGTCTCCTCACAACCCACTGCTGTCACTGACACCTCGTCTGATGAAGACAGCACATACACTGACCCCACAGGTTCTGACTCAGATACGGCTGATGGGGAGGGTAGTTCACATGTGGATGTTCCTGATCTTTTGGAGGCTATTAAGTTAATTCTGCAGATTACGGATGATCCCGAGCCATCCATTCCTCCTAAGAAACCAGATAGGTTCAAGCGTCAGAAGGTGATTAAACAAGTTTTACCTCACTCTGACCACCTAGTGGATATACGTCAGGAACCATGGCAAAGCCTGGGTACGAAGTTTGTGCCTCAAAAGAAGATGCTGGCTCGCTATCCCCTCGCGCCAGAGCTGTCTAAGAATTGGGAAACGCCTCCTCCAGTAGACTCACATGTGGCTAGGATGGTGGTTTCCTCAGCTCTACCTGTCACTACCGTCACGTCTCTAAAAGAGCCTACGGATAAACGTGTTGAGGGTTGTCTGAAAGCGATTTACACCCTCACGGGTGCTGCACAAAGGCCCACTATAATTGCAGCTACATGGGCGGCAGAGGCTATTGAAGCATGGGCCTTGGAGTTAGAAGCTGAAATCTCCTCTGACCATGCTAGACAATGCTTGTCATATATTGTCACAGCTTCTCGCTATATTAAAGAGGCGGCTTCTGATGCTGGTATCCTAGCAGCCAAGGCCTCTATTACGTCAGTCCTGGCTCGCAGGATATTGTGGCTGAGATCCTGGTCTGTGGATCTGGACTCTAGAAAAACCCTGGAGGTACTCCCTTTCAAGGGGGATATTCTGTTTGGGGAGGACTTAAATAAGATAGTGGCTGACTTGGCTACTGCCAAAACTGCCTGTCTGCCTAATACAGCTCCTTCTGTGTCGAAGGCCAAAGGCACATCCTTTCGTCCTTCAGGTAAAGCAAAAGGTCAGGCGTACCATAAGCAGGCCCGCACTTCCAAACCTGGTAAGCCGAAGCCCAAAAGAGCCTGGGCTGCCCGTCAGCCAGCAGCCAAGACCGATAAGCCTGCCGCATGACGGGGCGGGCCTCCCCCTTGGGGATCCCAGGGTGGGGTCCGGCTTCTAGGGTATACCCAGGAATGGTTGAAGACCACTTCAGATGCCTGGGTACGGGAAGTCATCACTCGAGGTTACACCATAGCCTTCAAAAACCGACCCCCTCATCGATTTTGCCAGACAGACGTCCCGTCGGACGAGACTAAGGCAAACACTCTGCATTCGGTGGTACAGACCCTCCTGGATACAGGAGTCGTAGTACAGGTGCCTCTTGCTCAGGGGGGCCGGGGGTACTATTCTCCGCTGTTTCTAGTCCCGAAACCGAATGGGTCCTCCCGGCCCATTCTCAACCTCAAGGCACTGAACAAGTTTGTGAAGGTTTCCAAGTTCCGTATGGAAACCCTTTGCTCTATAGTTCTGGCCTTGGAACCTGGGGACTACATGGTCTCCCTGGACATACAGGATGCTTACCTGCATATTCCTATAGCAGTGTCACATCAGCAATACCTGAGGTTCACAATTGGCAACCTCCATTACCGGTTTCGGGCGTTACCTTTTGGTTTAACAACGGCTCCGCGAGTCTTCACCAAAGTTATGGCGGTGATGACGGTGGTACTCCGCCGTCAAGGGGTCAGGATACTGCCATATCTGGACGATTTGTTAATCCTGGCAAATTCCCCAGATATTCTCCTGCGTCATCTGGATATGACGGTCCGGTTTCTACAAACCCACGGGTGGCTCATCAACTGGAAGAAATCCTCCCTGGTCCCTGCTCAGAGCATTGTTCTTGTCTCAGGAGAAAGTCCTGAAACTTCAGGACAGGATTCGTTGCTTCCTTTCTCGTCCGCAAGTGTCGATACATTCGGCAGTGCAGGTGCTGGGCCTCATGGTATCAGCATTCGACAGGGTGGAGTATGCTCAATTCCATTCTTGCCCCCTCCAGAAGCTGATTCTAGCCAAGTGGGACGGCCTGCCTCACCGGATCAGGTCTCAAATGATCTCTTTGACTCCGGAGGTCCGTCTGTCGCTGCTCTGGTGGCTCCAGGACCGACAATTGTGCAGAGGCCGTCCCTTCTGGATATACAACTGGGTCCTGTTGACGACAGATGCCAGTCTAAGAGGTTGGGGCCCGGTGCTGGAGCAGCACTCCTTGCGGGGTCGGTGGACCAAGGACGAATCTCTCCTCTTGATCAACATTCTGGAATTGCGGGCGGTCTTCAATGCGTTGAACCTAGCCCAACATTTGATTCAGAACCGTCCTGTTCAAGTACAGTCGGACAACGCCACCATAGTGGCTTACATAAATCATCAAGGCGGCACTCTAAGCCGTTTGGCAATGAAGAAAGCCTCATGGATTCTACGTTGGGCAGAACGCCATCTACCGGCAATATCGGCAATATTCATTCCGGGAGTCCTGAATTGGGAAGCGGACTTTCTCAGTCGTCAGGACGTGCATGCCGGCGAGTGGGGCTTCCATCCAGAAATGTTTCAACTCCTCGTGGAAAGGTGGGGTCTCCAGATGTGGATCTGATGGCGTCTCAACACAATCACAAGGTTCCGGTCTTCGGAGCAAGGACAAGGGATCCTCAAGCAGCATTCGTGGATGCGCTGGCAGTGCCGTGGAGGTTTCGGCTGCCGTACGTGTTCCCTCCGGTGTCACTCCTGCCCAGGGTAATTCGGAAGTTCAAGCAAGAAAAAGGAGATCTGCTTCTCATAGCTCTGGCGTGGCCCAGACGGCACTGGTTCTCAGACCTGCAAGGCCTATCATCAGAGCGTGCACTTCTACTTCCACAACGCCCAGACCTCCTCGTTCAGGGCCCCTGTGTCTACCAGGACCTAGCCCGGCTGTCTTTGATGGCGTGGCTCTTGAAGCTTCCGTCTTAAGAGCTAAAGGTTTTCAAGAGGTCATTAAAACTATGTTGCGGGCCCGGAAACCGGCCTCTGCTCGGATTTACCATCGGGTCTGGCATTCCTACTTTGTTTGGTGCGCATCTAACCATTATGACGCTTCCAAGTTTAGTACAGCCAAACTTTTGGCTTTTCTACAGCAGGGCCTAGATTTAGGCCTGCGTCTGGCCTCCCTCAAGGTTCAAATATCTGCCTTGTCGGTGTGATTTCAGAGAAAAATTGCGACTTTACCTGATGGTCATACTTTCACTCAGGGTGTGTTGCGTATCCAACCTCCCTATGTCCCGCCTGTGGCTCCTTGGGACTTGTCGGTGGTTTTGGAGGCGTTGCTGGAGCCTCCATTTGAACCTCTTGGTTCAGCTGACCTTAAGTGGCTTTCCCTTAAGGTGGTGTTCTTGCTGGCTATTGCCTCTGCTAGAAGAGTGTCGGATTTGGGTGCCTTGTCTTGTAGTTCCCCATATCTGATATTTCACCGTGACCGGGCGGTTCTTAGAACTCGTCCCGGATATTTACCTAAGGTGGTTTCTTCGTTCCACCTTAATCAGGAGATTGTGGTTCCAGCTTTTGTCTCTCCTGATTTGTCTCCCAAAGAGCGGTCTTTGGATGTGGTACGGGCTCTCCATATCTATGTGAAGAGAACTGCTTCTATTCGAAAGTCTGATTCTCTCTTTGTTTTGTTTGGATTTCACAAACGTGGCTGGCCTGCTCACAAGCAGACCCTGGCCAGGTGGATTAGAATGGTGATTGCGCATGCTTATGTGAAGGCTGGTCTGTCAGCTCCTGTTCATATTACGCCCCATTCTACTCAGTCTGTTGGACCTTCTTGGGCTGCCCAACGTGTTGCGACCCTTGATCAATTGTGCAAGGCGGCTACGTGGTCCTCCGGGAACACGTTCATAAGGTTCTATGCCTTCGATACTGCCACTTCCCAGGATGCTTCCTTTGGACGCCGGGTTCTTGTGCCCGCTACAGTGCATCCCCTCCCATAAGGAACTGCTTTAGGACATCCCCATTGTCCAGACTTGTGGAGCCCAGTGTACCCCGCAGCAGAAAACGAGTTGTTGTTTTTTTTAACATAATTTTTATTCATGGGATCACAAAGTACAAACAGGAACCAACAAATGATTATAATAGCATAATACATTACAAGTATAGCCTGGCAGTTGGTACGTATAATAGAGAATCAAGAAAAGAAAAAAGAAATCACGTGATCCATTTTTGACCCAAGAAACGGGTAGTATAAAACAGAAAGAATGGCAGTCAGCCGAATGTTCAACCGACTGATATTAAGAAGTATTACAGGAGAAGATAGAGAAGAAAGAGAGAAAGAGGAGAAAGAAAGAAAGAGGAGAGAGAAAGAAAGAAAGAAAGAAAGAAAGAAAGAAAGAAAGAAAGAGGCAGATAGGTAGAGTGGAGTTCCCGGGAGGGTTCCGTCAGTTATAGCATAGGGCGGTGTTAGTTGAAAGGTGAAGGGGCATGTTGGTTAGTCAGCCAAGGACTCCATGTTTTATCAAATGACTTTGAGGAGCAAGTAATAATGCTAGTCATGTAGTCCATACGGTAAACATACCAGATGCGGGCAAGTATAGACTGTATGGAGGGCGGAGTTGGGTTTTTCCAATCTGCAGCCAGTTGACATGTCATAGCAGAAACTATATGTCGCAACAGTTTGTTTTGAAATTTTGTCAACGTTGGTAGGTTTAGGGGGAGCAGAATGTACTTAGGATCATAAGGAATAGGAGTCTGTAATAAGTCAGTAATGAGGTTGATCACATCTTTCCAAATATTCGCTATTTTAGGGCATGACCACCATATATGTAGGAAGGAGCCCTCTGCGCCACATCCTCTCCAACATCTGTCCGATGTATCCGGGTACATTCTGCTTAAGCGAGAAGGTACATAATACCATCTATATAACAATTTGTAAACGTTCTCTTTAATTCTAACGCAGATAGAGCTAGACGCTGCGTTACCCCAGGCTTCAGACCATTCCTCATCCTCTAAAGCCAAGCCTAGGTCTAGTTCCCACGCTCTCTCGTGAGGATCCCTTTGAGAGGGTGATCCCCCATTAAGAGTGGCATATAAGAGGGAGGTTAAACCTTTGGTTGAGTGACGTCTGAAACAGACTGCCTCGAGCATAGTCAGAGGTCTGCTAGAGAGAATGTGGCTCATTGCAGAATGAAAGTGTCTAAGTTGTAAAAATTGATAAAAATATTTGGATGGGATATCAATATCTTCTTGAATCTGGGAAAACTGAGGAAAACTAGTGTCTCTGGTGATATCATTCAGGTATAAGATACCTCTGTCCTGCCAAGGGGCAAATAATAGCTTATGTGTGCCAGGGGAGAATGCTGGGTTGTGTAATATTGGAATGATGGGGGAGGGGGCTGGGGCCAAGCTGTATTTCCTATTGGCAAAGTCCCAGACCGTCAGTGAGCGGGACACTACGGGGTGAGAGGCCACATTTCTAGGGCGGCAGGATTTCGGGAGCAAGAGAAGAGAGGAAAGAGTAGAGAGACCCAGTTCGGCAGCTCCCATAGATACCCAGACCCTCCGAGATTCGGGGTTGCACCATTGTACACACTGTGAAAGCTGCGTAGCTAAATAATATCTTCTAAAGTCTGGGATGCCCAGACCACCACTACAGGTGGGGCGTTGTAATAGTTTTAGTCGGACTCGGGGACGTCTGTTTGTCCATATAAAATGTGAGTGTGAAACTGTAAAAATTTGAAGGCAGATATCGGAAGAGTTTGGAATAGGTACAGTACACGTGGGAGCACATTCATTTTCACTGAATTCACCCTGCCTATCCAGGAGATAAAGAGGCTAGACCAAGAAGACAAGTCCGATTTAATTCGGTCTAAAAGTCTAGGGAAATTAGCTTGATATAGCTGGTGGTGACTATGTGTTAGGAAAATACCTAGATATTTAATCTTTTGTTTGTGCCATTGAAATGGAAAGGAACTTTCCAAAGACAGCTTAATCGGGCCAGGAATGTAAAAATTCAGCACTTCAGTTTTACTCGCATTGATTTTATATCCTGAATGCTGAGAGTAGAGGTCAATTTCAGAGAGGAGCGGCCGCAACGATTGAGTCGGGGATCCAAGGGATAATAGGACATTGTCGGCGTACAAAGCAATTTTGTGCTCAGAAGGGCCTACCCGCACTCCGGCTATATCTGTATTAGCTCGGATCCGTGCTGCCAGTGGTTCCATAACCAAAGCAAATAGCAGGGGGGAGAGCGGGCATCCCTGTTTGGTGCCATTACTGATTCCGAAAGCAGAGGAGGTGAGGCGATTAACAGAAACCGTGGCAGTAGGGGATCTATAAAGCGCTGCGACACCATCTAAAAATTTGCCAGAGAAGCCCATCTTTTGGAGTACCGAGAAAGTGAAAGACCAAGATATCCTGTCAAAAGCCTTCTCGGCATCCAGTGCTAGTAACAATGAGGGTAGCTTTTGTTTATGAATAGAATATATCAGATCTATGGCTCTCCTGGTGTTATCGGAGGCCTGACGCCCATAGATGAAGCCCACTTGGTCTGGGTGAATCAATTGCGTGAGTAGGGGAGCTAAGCGGTTGGCCAAAATTTTAGCATAGATCTTAAGATCAACATTTAGCAATGAGATCGGGCGGTAATTGGAACATAGTGTGGGATCTCTCTCTGGTTTCGGAATCACAACAATGTTGGCCTGCACAGTTGCCGGCGCAAACGATGCTCCTTCCAAAACACTATTAAAAAGTGAGGTAAGGTGTGGGGCTAATTCTGTGAGGAATGTTTTGTAATATTGTGCGGTGAAGCCATCTGGACCAGGTGCGGCTGACGATCGCATAGATTTGACAGCGGCAACCGTCTCTTCCAACGAGATAGACTCATTAAGAAGAGAGATCTGTCGCTCCGTCAGACATGGCAAGGGGGTGTCCAATAGGTACGAACATATGCCCTCTGGGCCATCAGAAGAGAGAGGAGGATCAGGAAGATTATACAAGGAATTATAAAAACCCTGAAATTCCTCTACCATCAATTTAGGGTCATAAGTGAATGTATTCAATCAATTGGAATACAATCTCTCTATCAGTCCCATTGCCCGCTTGCTTCTCAATTTATTGGCCAAAAGATCTATTTTGTCCGTTTTATCACAGAATTTTTGACAGAGCTTCAGTAGAATGGCTGCCGCACGTTGTGATAAAAGAGTGTTTAACTGGCCTCTAAGGTTGTTGATCTGTGAGAGTAAGGAGTCACTCTGGGAATTTTTGTGCTTTGCTAAAAGCGCAGAGATTTGAGATTCCAGTGAGGAAACTTCCAGTGCTGCTTTCTTACGTGTGGCCGAGGCCTTAGACATAAGATGACCACGGATAGTGGCTTTGTGCGCTTCCCAAACAATACTAGGAGAGACTTCTGGGGAAACATTTTCTTCGAAAAAAAATTCCAGGGTTGATTTAGTATCTAAAAGAGTGGAGGGGTGTGAAAGAAGGGTGTCATCCAAATGCCATTTACGTGTATTATTAGGGGTTTTGTAGAGTTCTATCAGGATATAAACTCCCGCATGATCCGTCCATGAACAAGGAGTGATGCCTGCATCAGAAATCAATGACGTCAGTGACTGAGACACTTGGATCATATCGATCCGAGAGTAATGTTGGTGAAGGGCAGAGAAGTGGGTATAATCCCTAGTGGTGGAGTGTTTAAGACGCCATGTGTCTCTCAGATTAGCTGGGTGAGAGAGGATATTAACGTAAGAGAGGCCTCAGTCGGGGATGCTTCCTTCTTATTTTTTGGAGAATTAGATTTATCTAGGAGGGGATCGATCACAGTATTAAAGTCCCCACCTACAATGATGTGGCCCTGTGCTACTCTATTAAGACGCAGAAATAGTGTGCGGAAGAACCGTGATTGGTCTTGATTCGGGGCGTATACAGACACAAGTGTCAGAATTTCTGTGCGAAACGTACCAATCACTATAATGTATCGGCCTTCAGGTTCAGCTATGGTTGTGGTATGTACAATTGGATGTTACGATGGATCAATATATCCACCCCCCTTTTCTTACAATCAGCAGAAGCAAAAAATGTTTGGGTAAACTGCTTACCTTGGAGTCTCCTGAAGGAAAACCATGTCAGCCTTTTCTCTCCTACAGGCAGATAACATTACTGTACGTTTCTTGGGAGAATTAAGCCCGTTAACATTTACAGAGAAAAACTTAAGTGCCATGTGATACCAAAGAATGGAAAAGGATCAACGGAGACCCTTCCCGGGAAGGAGGAGAAAAAAAAGAAGAAAAGAAACTGCAAGAAACAAGAAGCAGATATGTAGAAGAAAAGGAGAAAGTGATAAGAAACCCATACAGGAGAACACCCTGAAACATAGGGTCCCAATCAAGGACCGCTATACCAATAATAGACATCATATACTAAACCATAAATAAAGGGAGCACGGGGATAGTGGGAGCAGAGAATCAATGTAGGAGGAGCAGATCCTCCTGGACCGCAATAGTTGAGGCAGCAATAGTCGAAGAATCAATTGTATAACTCAAAACATACAAAATAAACCAAACAAAACGCACTGTGTCATGACAAGAGAAGAGAATAAAAAATAAAAATATATAAAAAATAAAAAGGTGGTGGGGGGGAGGAGGAAGGGGAAAAGGGAGGGAGACAAGGGCAAGGGGGGAAGGAGGGATGGGGGAAAAAAAGGAGACAAAGGGAAATCAGAGTAAGCAAGGTGAGCCCGACATAATAACATAAAAATAGGCACAGCATATAACAAACATTAAGGCTCGGAAATCTATATCAAAACCAACAACATTCGTATAAAAGAGGTAAGATGGAGGTCATAGTCCCCATCTGGTAACAAAGAACATATGATAAGGAGACACATCCCTAGAACAGTGGGAACTATTGCATCATAGCTAAGACTGTCCGCCCGGATCAGGGAGGGTCACTGGTGACATCGCGATGACGGGTCACCCTTGTCCATTCAGGCAACGGAATCTGAGGGCGTCGTGATCCAGAGGAAGAAGCAGTTTCACCATCAGGAGACTGTATTGGGAGGAGATCCATTTTAGCCAACAAGTCCTGACCATGAGCTAAAGTTTTAACGGAGTGGGTGGAGTTGTTTGCTGTAACCTGTAGCATAAATGGAAATCCCCATCTGTAACGTATTTGATGCTGGCGTAGTATCCTAGTAACGGGCTGGAGATCCCGGCGCTTCTGAATAGTAGATGGGGCCAGATCCCGGAAAACCTGCAGTTGCATGTCCCGGAAGTCGATTACTTGGGAATCTCGAGCCGACATCAGTATCCGTTCTTTTGAGCGATAATAGTGCAGACGGACTATGACATCTCTGGGTAGTTGTGACGGAGCAGGTTTCGCTCGGAGCGTCCTGTGAGCTCTATCACAGAGACAGTCCCCATCAGAGAGATCAGGCAATACATGTTGGAAAAAATCTTTCAAAAAGGATGGTAGGGCGGAGCTTAGAATTGATTCCGCTATATTGCGAATACGCAAATTATTGCGACGGGAGCGATTCTCCTGATCTTCTTGTCGTTCTTTGAGATCTTCCATCTCATCATGGAGTCTAGAGAGTACCGAATCCAGACGTTGCTGGGAGCGGCAAAGATCATCTGTCTTAGATTCAAGAACGTCTGTGCGATTACCTAGAGCTGTGAGATCAGATTTGAAGTCGGCTATGGCTGTGGAAAGTTCTTGCTTAAAGGCAGACTGGACCCCCTCAAGTAAACTCGTCATGACTGCTTGGATCTGTGGGTCTATACCCGTCTCCGATGAACAGGGAGAGGAAGGAGAGTCTGTGAGCAATGCAGGAGTGGGAGGGCCCTTAGATTTTGGCCCAAAAAAAATTGTGGGGGCCTGTGTATTTTTCTTATTTCTTTGCGCCATTGTGGGGGACCAATAGAATAGGCGGGGCATCACAAACGTAAAAGGAGACACAGACGTTGCTTGATAAATGTATGTTAAGTAGACAATAGAGAGGTATAAAGAAAACTATCGCGGTCCAGGTAGGATAAATTGCGGTGCTAGGCCAACATCCTGGGCAATATGTAGAGGATGGCTAGTGACCTAAGGCTGAGCCCAAATCACAGAGGGGGCACTATGGGCACGCTATTGATAACAACTGCCGCAGAGAGTGTATGCCCGTATAAATACACAGTGGTGTGACTGGAGGGGGAAGCAAAAGCCGGTGGAGTCACAGCTGTCCCAACAGTGCGGCAGACAGCCAAAGCGGGGCACCAAAAGCAGGTGGCTGCAGTACGGTCCAGGAGCACAACTTCTTGCAGGTTCCAAGATAGCCAGCAACCTATGAGTGGCTCTAAGAACTGGTAGCTACAGTGCGGCTCTGGAGTTCGTGTTTCTGCAGGCCAGGGAGAACAGAGATCAGGCAGCTGCAGGATGATTCCTCTCCAGGATCAAGATCTGCTGCCCCCACTTTAGTGCCAATATAAGGAGTGCACCTATGGGATGGGGCCCGGCCACGGTCCAGCCAGTGACCAGGAGTCCCCCAAGGCCAGGTAACAGTGCAGCAGTGGAGGGGGAGTGATGGCAACCAGAACGCAGGTCCCAGGGAGAGAGGAACCTCCTGGTGATGCCAGCACAGGTAAGGGCTTGATGGGAGCCGCAGGAGGGTCAGCGGGAGGTACGGAGGCCAGCGGGGATCAGGGGGAATGCAGCAGGAGACTGAGGAGGCGTACAGACACCCGCCGATCACGGCCCGCGCGCCCCGGAGGTCCGCAGCGGGGACGCGCCAAACTCAAGGTCCCGGTCTCCGGAGGATGCGCAGGCCACGGACCGCCGGAGCACACATCTCCCAGAGCGGCGCAGCGGCCGGCGGGACACCAGGAGGGGCCCGGAGAGGTACAAAGGGTGCAGGGAGGGTTAAGGACGGCGGGGTGGGTGTCTCCAGGCCGCCGGAAGCCTCCGCTGCTGCCGAGCAGCGGTCTCGGAGCTCACCTTCGGGCAGGCCCCAGACTTCAGGCCCCGGCTTCCCGAAGCGCTACAGGCCGCAAACTGTGTGGGATGAAAGACGGTGTTCAGCTTAGTGTGGGCTTTCACACAGCCGTGGGCAGATGCAGAGGCGGTGAGGGGAGCCAGAGGTCACAGCACAGAGTGGTCTAAAGGTGGTCCGCTCCCCCGGGTCAGCAGACAAATCAAGGTCCCGCCTCTCAGTGGATAGGTAGGCCGCAACCTGCACAGACGCAGGGCGCATCTGCCGGCTCCGCGCACCTCCTAATCCAATGCAGGGGGGCTCCAGGAGGCAGAAATGTGTCCCCAGAATCTCCAGGGGGCCGTAGAGATGTTTAAAATATGAGCTCAAAGCAGGAGCTCCAAGTCAGCACATCTGCTCAGGTCTGCTGTTAGGCCACGCCCCCCAGAAAACGAGTTTTATGGTAAGAACTTACCCTTGTTAAAACTCTTTCTGCGAGGTACACTGGGCTCCACAAGGCGCCCACCCTGATGCATTTAGCTTCTTTGGGTTGATATGGCATTAGCCACTGACACTTCTCTTGTCGTGAGAGTGTGGTGTATGTGGCTACTAACTGTTGTCGTCTCTTTTCCTGCTACTGCATTGGGCTGGTTAACTAAACTGTGCTCCTGTGCTGGGAGGCGGGGTGATATAGGAGGCGGCGCTGTGCATTCTGGGAACAGTCAAAGCTTTGAGCCTGTTGGTGCCTCGGATCAAGATCCTACTCTACACCCCATTGTCCAGACTTGTGGAGCCCAGTGTACCTCGCAGAAAGAGTTTTAACAAGGGTAAGTTCTTACCATAAAACTCGTTTTATATATATATATATATATATAAAAGGTACAAAAATAAATAAATATATATTTAAAAATAAATAAATCCTGTGCACATACGGAGCAGCACTATATCATACCTCCCAACCTTCCCGATTTTCGCGGGACAGTCCCGTTTTTTGGGGACTGTCCCGCTGTCCCACCCGCAGGCCACAGTGTCCCGCAGTGGGGGGGGCAGTTGGGAGTCTCTGTCTCCCGCTGTCCTGCTTAGCAGAGCAGCGGTGAATAGACGCTGTGCGCATGCACAGCGCGCACGGCTTTGCCGCGCGTGTGTCCTTCTTCAATCCGAGTGAAAGTTGGGAGGTATGCTATATTAATGTCCCTTGCACCATATTAATGCTCTGGGGTGTCCTGCCCCCTGGACCTGAACCCCTATAGTTAGTGTTAAGGACTTACCCAATGAGAGGCTACCTTGGCGCAGTGGGTAAGCTCATAGCCCTGGCCAGGATTATGCTAAATGCTTTTTTGTTATTACAGGTTGAAATGGTGTGAGATAGTGCACCTGCAAAAATGTTCCCCCCCCCCCCCCTGTATACCATATTAATGCCCCCAGTAGCGGTGCTGCTTATACACATAATGCCCCCCAATAGCGGTGCCGTTTACACACAAACTGCCCCCACTAGTGGTGGCGCTTAAACACAAACAGCCCCTTGTAGCGATGCCGCTTATACATGCCTCCAGTAGTAGCGCCGCTTACACATAATGACCACACACACACACACACACACACAGATACACACACTCACACACATACATACACACGGCACACGCAGATACACACATACCCATACATACTGTACAGACACACACTTTCTCTCTCTTACTCTCCCTTAACTTACCTATCACAGGCTGGCGGGAGCTGTTACAGATTCTCTTGTGGTAGCAGCCAGCCTGGTCCCATATAGCCCCGCCCCTCCATTCCGGTAGCTCCACCCCTTTCCATGCCCGAGTTCTGACACTGTCACAAGAGGGGGGAGAGGATGCTGCAAGCTTCAACTGAAAACGTCCCTCCCAAAATGGCCGCCGCCTCAGAGGAGACATATATTAAAGATACTAGTGGATCCTCCTCTAGTATCTTCAATAACTGTGTCCTATGAGGCGACGGACATTTTGGGAGGGACTCTTACAATTGATGCTTGCAGCGTCCTCAAATCCTGTGACAGATCTTGGCACAAAAAGGGGGCGGAGCAGAGCGGCGGGCGGGCGGCGGCATAAGCGGCACGGGCCCTCTTCTCTCTGTTAGAGAGGCCGGACCCCGGACTACTGTGCCGTAGTACCCCCCTGATGGTGGGCCTGGTCCCACCATCCTAATAGTGAACACTTCTGTCCCAATTGCTGGGAGGTTTGTCATGCTCCTGTGAGTGGGTGCTTCTCGTGTGCTAAACACGCCCCTAAAGTGGTGCAGCCTTGCAACTAACAGGTTGTGGCCACACCCACTGCAGGAGGGGGGCCCCGGGAAGTTACTGTACCGGGCCCAGGATTTCTCTTGGCAGCCCTGCCCATACCCACCCACCCCACCACCCTACACTTTCACTCTACTGGTCTCCCAGCCACGGCCGTCCCCTCCCCCCGCCATTACCTTACTGTGTCTTCCGGCAGCCTCTTCCCCGCCGACACCTTACTGTGTCTGCGGCCAACCCCCCGCCGGGACCTTGTGAACGGCAGCTTTTGAAGAGATTGTGAACGGCAGCTTGTGAAGAGATTCTAGGGCTGTTCGCCATCTCAGGAATCCCTTGGGGAGTGTAGAAATTGTAACATTCAAAGGATGATGAATATGCCTCTAAATCTCTCTTCACGTGTTACATCTGCCACACCTGCAGTGCACCATGTTTTTGCCTAGTTGTATGATTTTCTGCTTTACTTACAAACATGAATCAGGCATACCGCCCAACATGACCCATTCCAAGAGGGACAAAATGCTCTGTTCCTGAACTTCCCTCTTAATGTATGATTGCCATCACCTGTGGTAAAACACCTTTCTTATCAATGAACTAGTTCAACGCAGGTGATGGCAGTCACAAATTAAGAGGCAAGTCCAGGAACAAAACATTTTATCACTCCTGGAATGGGTGATGTAGGCAGGTATGATCAGATGGATTCAGTATGGGTCCCAGCGGTCGGGAGACCAATGCCAGGAATACCAGCAGCAAGTCCCCTCACAGGCTTGCTGTGCCTGCCACGCTCCGGGCACGGTGGCGAGCTTTGCTTGCAACATTATTCTATTCCCCCTCGGGCGGTGGCGTGAACCACCACCCGAGGGGGAATACCGGGCTTCTTTTGGGATTTCAGCTATCGGAATTTACACGGCTGTCGGATTCCGTCGCCGGGATCATGAAGCCAGATCCCGACAGGTGGTATATTGACCGCATCCCTATCAGGCCCATAGTGTCTGTTTTCTGCTAATGCTATGTGAGGGATTTCTTATATCTTTAGCAGTTGAAGACAGGATCAGAACTTTTTTATTGCCGCGTGCACGTGTTAGTACTGACATTGCATCCCTGAGAGACAAATTGCATTACTATCGGGAATTGAATGTCCTTTAGGCATAAAATTAGATCATAGATTTAATATTAGTCATACCAGTCAAAGCCTGGGCAGGTGTAGGGCTTGGATAAAAGCAAAAGAAAAGAAAAAAAGTAAATTTGTATTTGGAAGAAACCATGGGGGTCATTCGCTCGCTAGCAGATTTTAGCAGCATTGCACACGCTAGGCCGCCGCCCTCTGGGAGTGTATTTTAGCTTAGCAGAATAGCGAACGAAAGATTAGCAGAATTGCGAATAGAAAATTCTTAGCAGTTTCTGAGTAGCTCGAGACTTACTCTGCCACTGCGATCAGTTCAGCCCGTTTCGTTCCTGGTTTGACGTCACAAACACACCCAGCGTTCGGCCAGCCACTCCCCCGTTACTCCAGCCACTCCTGCGTTTTATCCTGGCACGCCTGCGTTTTTCCGCACACTCCCAGAAAACGGTCAGTTTCCGCCCAGAAACACCCACTTCCTGTCAATCACACTCCGATCACTTCAACGATGAAAATTCTTCGTTCGGATGTGAGTAAATCTACTAAGTTTTGTGCTAAAATACTTAGCGCATGCGCACTGCGTACCATGCGCATGCGCATTTTCGCCTTAATCGATCCGTTGTGAAAATTGGCAATGAGCGAACAACTCGGAATGACCCCCCATGTTGCCATGGAAGGGGAGCACATACATTTATAATTTGTCTGTGCAGGGTAAATACTGGCTGCTTTTGCATATAGTTTACAAATGTTTACACTGCAATTAGATTTCAGTTTGATCACACCCAATTCAAATCTAAGGGGTATATTTACTAAAAGGCGATTTTGGTCGATTTTGATTGGTTTTTGGTCGATTTTTTTATTGATTTTGTGTTTCAGGGTCTAAATCACACATTTACTAACAGACAATGTTTTACATTGTTTAATAAAAATTGAAAAAATCATCTGTTATTAAATGTGCGATTTAGACCCTGAAATTCAAAATCGACTAAACATTGACCAAAAATCGATAAAAACGACCTACATTTACTTTTATTAAATATACCCTAAATCTCTCTGCACATGTTACATCTGCCCCACCTGCAGTGTAGCATGGTTTTGCCCAGGTGCACAGTTACTTGTTTTTTTTACATTTACTTCCAATTCAGAATCAGGCCTGTAGTTTGCAGTTCAGGTTTTGACCTGAATTAATGTTAAGGTCATAATTTTTAAAATTTTTGTTGACCTAAAATTATAGCATGGATTAAAGCAAATACGTGACTTCTCTTTCTCAGAGTCACTGTGGCTGACATAGTTGTTGTTTCAAGGGGAGTACAATGCAAAGTCCTATGCAAAGTGGGCCTTGGACAAATACTCCTTTGACCACTTAGTACATTGGAGCATGACAGGTAATTAATATAGTATAGTTGTATTTATGTGTACCCTAAATCTCACAGATCCTGGTTGACTTGGGGTCAAAGAATGGCAAAGGACTGTACAAAGCCCGCGTCCGAGTGTGCGTGGCTGGGAAATCCACATCTTTCATCAGCCTGGTGGGCCTGGAGAACAGCTCTCTACACCGTACTATGCCAGGACTCATTGCACTCTCAATGGACACACTGAAAACGTAAGAAATGATCAAGATCACCAAATGGCAAAGATAGAAAAGATCAACAAGATCAGTACAAATGTGGATGCGGGGTCGCCAAAGAAAACCTTATTGCTGTGTTGAACATTCAAGGAACTTAAATGGAAGACTCATATGGCTATATGACTGCATCCTGCCACAATATGGTGGTAACTGTGCTCAGCGTGATATTACTAAAGACAATTGCTGTCTCACAATACATTTTATAACGGGCTGGCGATAGGACCTGTGCACTGAAATGATATTAAATATTTAATCAACTAACTAAACGTAATAAGGTGGACGTTGGGATATAAACAGTAATTTTTGAGTAAATCAGAAGATCCCATCCTGATCATCATCCCATCCTGATCATCATCTCATCCTTATCATCATCATCGCATCCTGATCATCATCCCAGCCTGATCATCATCCCATCCTGATCATCATCCCATCCTGATCATCATCTCATCCTTATCATCATCATCGCATCCTGATCATCATCCCATCCTGATCATCATCCCATCCTGATCATCATCTCATCCTTATCATCATCGCATCCTGATCATCATCCCATCCTTTCACATGTTTTTACAACTATGGGAACATACTGTATGACCGGCGGTGACTTGAATCCTGTTCTTGCGAGCAATATATCTGCAAATATATATACAATTGGCCCTATGCAGTAAGGTAACTGTAGAATAAAGATTGCCGCTTTGGTCTTCATGTCAGTGCAGTAGTGTTAGTAATAGTTAGTGGCAGCAGTCACCACTGGAGGGCAGAAGTCTACTATGGAGCTGTACTACGGTACCTTACACCAAAGTATTGCATATGTGTGTGGCTCTGCTCCAACAAGAGCACTGGGGCTCTGTGTATTTGAGTATATAAAATCCAATGTGCCTGGAGAAACATCATTTTAAAATGAAATTCAATAAAGTATATATATATATATATATATATATATATATATATATATATATTTCTCTTACGTCCTAGAGGATGCTGGGGACTCCGTAAGGACCATGGGGAATAGACGGGCTCCACAGGAGACATGGCACTAAAAAGAACTTTAGGTATGGGTGTGCACTGGCTCCTCCCTCTATGCCCCTCCTCCAGACCTCAGTTTAATACTGTGCCCAGAGGAGACTGGGTGCACTACAGTGAGCTCTCCTGAGCTTCCTGAAAAGAAAGTATTTTGTTAGGTTTTTTATTTTCAGGGAGACCTGCTGGCAACAGACTCCCTGCATCGTGGGACTGAGGAGAGAGAAGCAGACCTACTTAAATGCTAAGCTCTGCTTCTTAGGCTACTGGAGACCAATAGCTCCAGAGGGAGTCAGAACGCAGGTCCCCCCTACCGGTTCGTCCCGGAGCCGCGCCGCCGTCCTCCTCGCAGAGCCGGAAGATAGAAGCCGGGTGAGTATAGGAAGGCAGAAGACTTCAGAGGCGGCAGAAGACTTCAGATCTTCACTGAGGTAACGCGCAATGGTAACGCTGCGCGCCATTGCTCCCACACAGAACACACACAGCGCACACTGTTGGGTGCAGGGCGCGGGGGGGGCACCCTGGGCAGCAATGTATTACTCTAGGACTGGCTGTAAGTAAATATACACTTATTTGTGTGTTTTGGTATCCCCGCCAGTTTGTTCAAAGAGCGGGACCGAAGCCCGCCACTGAGGGGCGGGGCTTCTCCCTCAGCACTCACCAGCGCCATTTTCTCCACAAGCACACGCTGAGAAGCTGGCTCCCCGGACTCTCCCCTGCTGATCACCGGTGACAGAGGGTTTTAAAGAAGGGGGGGCACATAATTTGGCGCAGTGAATATACAAATAGCGCTGTATCTGGGTAATTTTTTTGTCCAGGGTTATTGGCGTTGGGTGTGTGCTGGCATACTCTCCCTCTGTCTCTCCAAAGGGCCTTGTGGGGAAACCGTCTCCAGATAGAGTCTTCCCTGAGTGTGTGGTGTGTCAGTGTGTGGTGTGTCAGTACGTGCGTGTCGGCATGTCTGAAGCGGAAGGCTCTCCTAGGGATGAGGTGGAGCGCATGAGTGTGGTGTCTCCGTCGGCAACGCCGACGCATGACTGGATGGAAATGTGGAATATTTTAAATGCAAATGTGAATTTATTGCACAAACGTTTGGACAAAGCAGAGTCCAGGGACAGTACAGAGGGTCATACCCTGCCTTTCCCTATGTCACAGGGGCCTTTGGGGTCTCAAAAACGCCCACTTTCTCCGGTAGTTGACACTGATATCGACACAGATTCTGAATCCAGTATCGATTATGATGATGCGAGGTTGCAGCCAAAATTGGCAAAGAGTATTCATTATATGATTATTGCTATAAAGGATATGCTGCATATTATAGATGACCCCGCTCTGCCTAATCCAAAAATCCACATTTAAAGAAAAGAAGCCTGAGGTTACTTTTCCACCTTCTTTTGAATTAAATGAGTTACTTGAAAGTCCTTGGGAGACTCCAGACAAGAAACTGCAGATTCCCAAAAGGATTCTTATGGCGTATCCTTTCCCGATCAAGGACAGGATACGGTGGGAATCCTCCCCAAGGATGGACAAGGCGTTGACACGCCTTTCCAAAAAGGTGGCGCTGCCGTCTCAGGATACCGCTGCCCTCACGGATCCTGCGGATCGCAAGCAGGAAACTACCTTGAAGTCAATTTACACTCATACCGGTACTTTACTCAGACCGGCAATAGCGTCGGCCTGGGTTTGTAGCGCTGTTATAGCGTGGACCGATACCTTATCTACTGATATGGATAAGGAAACTATTTTGTTGACCCTGGGCCATATTAAGGATGCGGTCCTTTATATGAGAGAGGCTCAGAGGGATGTAGGCATACTGAGGTCCAGAGCGAATGCTATGGCGATTTCTGCCAGGCGAGCACTGTGGACCCAACAGTGGACGGGTGATGCTGATTCAAAACGGCATATGGAGGTTTTACCTTACAAGGGTGAGGAATTGTTTGGGGAAGGTCTCGCAGACCTGGTTTCCACGGCTACTGCAGGTAAATCAACTTTTTTACCTTATGTTTCCTCACAGCCTAAGAAAGCGCCACATTATCAGATGTAGTCCTTTCGGTCGCATAAATCCAAAAGAGCTCGGGGATCTTCCTTTCTTGCCAGAGGTAAGGGCAAGGGGAAAAAGCTGCCAACTACAGCCGGTTCCCAGGAACAAAGGTCCTCCCCGGCTTCTACTAAATCCACCGCATGACGCTGGGGCTCCGCGGGAGGAGTCCGCTCCTGTGGGGGCACGTCTTCGTCTGTTCAGCCAGGTCTGGGTTCACTCTCAGGTGGATCCCTGGGCAATAGACATTGTTTCCCAGGGGTACAAGCTGGAATTCGAAGAGGTGCCTCCTCGCCGATTTTTCAAATCGGCACTGCCGACTTCTTCCCCAGAGAGGGAGGTACAGTAGTTCTGGCAGCAATTCAAAAGTTGTGCCTTCAACAAGTGGTGGTCAAAGTTCCCCCGCTTCAGCAGGGGATGGGCTATTACTCAACCCCGTTTGTGGTCCCGAAACTGGACGGTTCGGTCAGACCCATTCTGAATTTTAAATCCTTAAACCTATACTTGAAGAGGTTCAAGTTCAAGATGGAATCGCTCAGAGCGGTCATCGCAAGTCTGGAGGGGGGAGATTATATGGTGTCCCTGGACATAAAGGATGCATACCTTCATGTCCCCATTTATCGACCTCATCAGGCGTTCCTGAGATTTGTGGTGCAGGATTGTCATTACCAATTTCAGACGTTGCCGTTTGGGCTTTCCACGGCCCCGAGGATTTTTACCAAATTAATGGCAGAGATGATGGTGCTCCTGCGCAAGCAGGGTGTCACAATTATCCCATACTTGGACGATCTCCTGATAAAAGCGAGATCGAGAGAACGATTGATGGACAGCGTATCACTCTCCCTGGGGGTGTTGCAACAACACGGTTGGACCCTAAACCTACCAAAGTCACAGTTAGTTCCAACGACCCAATTGCCTTTCTTAGGCATGATTCTGGACACGGAAAAAAAGAGGGTTTTTCTTCCAAAAGAAAAGGCCCAGGAACTTCAGAGCTTGGTCAAGGACCTGTTGAAGCCAGACAGGATGTCGGTACATCACTGCACTCGAGTGCTGGGAAAAATGGTGACGTCTTACGAGGCCATTCCATTCGGCAGGTTCCATGCCAGGACTTTTCAGTGGGACCTTCTGGACAAGTGGTCCGGGTCAGATCTACAGATTCATCAGATGATCCGCCTGTCCACCAGGGCCAGGGTGTCTCTCCTGTGGTGGCTGCAGAGTACTCACCTTCTAGAGGGTCGCAGGTTCGGCATCCAGGACTGGGTTCTGGTGACCACGGACGCGAGCCTCTGAGGATGGGGAGCAGTCACACAGGGAAGAAACTTCCAAGGTCTGTGGTCAAACCAGGAGGCTTGTCTACACATCAACATTCTGGAATTAAGGGCCATATACAACGGCCTTCGTCAGGCGCAGACCTTACTTCAAGGTCTACCGGTTCTGATTCAGTCAGACAACATCACAGCAGTGGCTCATGTAAACCGCCAAGGCGGCACAAGGAGCAGAGTGGCAAAGGCAGAAGCCTCAAAGATTCTTCGATGGGCGGAGAGTCATGTAAGCGCTCTGACAGCAATCTTCATTCCGGGAGTGGACAACTGGGGAGCAGACTTCCTCAGCAGACACAATCTGCATCCAGGAGAGTGGGGACTTCATCAGGAAGTCTTCGCAGAGATTGCAAGTCAGTGGGGACTGCCTCAAATAGACATGATGGCTTCACGTCTCAATATGAAACTTCCGAGATATTGCGCCAGGTCAAGGGACCATCAGGCAGTTGCAGTGGACGCACTGGTGACACCGTGGGTGTTTCAGTCGGTCTATGTGTTCCCTCCTCTTCCTCTCATCTCAAAAATACTGAGAATCATAAGACGAAGAGGGGTTCAGGCAATTCTCATTGTTCCAGATTGATGAAATGATGGGTGTACCACAACAATATTGCGCAGCAAATAACACAAAGCAGCCTTGCTTCTACACAAAAAGGAAAAACACATAAATTCCCCAAATTCAAATAAAGTTGCAATAGTGTAGCTTGCACTGGCGCTCAGTTTTAAAGATGTATCCCTTCATTCAAATAGGGGATATGTGAACCAATGCGGAAATTATAACAAAATGATTTGTTAAAAAACATATTTATTAAAACTCATAAACTCACTGACATCTGCATACATAAAGTGCATGGGTGAAACTGGACCAGTTAAAGTGACTGTGCAATAGATGTATATCTCTCACCATATAGTGGGATTGCGGTGGGCTAGCTTAAAGAAGCAACATGGGTCCAAGGCTGTAAATAGCCTAGGCACCACTGCAGAAGGTTTATACAGCGTATCAGTCCTTTAGCTTGCTTCACTGGTCCTCGCCACCCGATTCTTCCGTCCAAGAACAACGCGTTTCGGTCATGTAGCTTTGACCTTTCTCAAGTTTTGGATCTGATACGCTGTATAAACCTTCTGCGGTGGTGCCTATAATAATTTCCGCATTGGTTCACATATCCCCTATTTGAATGAAGGGATACATCTTTAAAACTGAGCGCCAGTGCAAGCTACACTATTGCAACTTTATTGTTCCAGATTGGCCTCGAAGGGCCTGGTATCCGGATCTGCAGGAAATGCTCACAGAAGATCCGTGGCCTCTTCCTCTCAGGGAAGACCTGTTACAACAAGGGCCCTGTTTGTTCCAGGACTTACCGCGACTGCGTTTGACGGCATGGCGGTTGAACACAGGATCCTAGCGGAGAAGGGCATTCCGGAGGAGGTCATTCCTACTCTGATTAAGGCTAAAAAGTGTTAGGGTCTCCTGCCCTGTGCTGCCACGTCGTCATGGCAACCGGGAGACAAGTGCTAGCGGAGTAACCTGAGCGCAGCTGATACTCCGGTTCGGGTCTTTTGCTGTGCAGTGGTTATAGGCTCTGTGCACGGCAGGGGATCCGGTGCTGGTTTTTGTGCTCACAGTCTGTGAGGTCTGAGTGGGGCGTGGACAGCACCTGCTTTATAAGGCCTCTTCTCAGGGTAAGCAGATGCTGCTGAATCTTTGTTGGTTAGTCAGTTTCTGAAAGTTAGCCAGTACTGTGTAGCTTTGTATTTGTTTGTTGCTTACTGCAAATAGGCCTGGGGATTTGGTATTACACTCTGCCAATCCAGACCTAGCAGTAAGACTGGAGTCAGTCGTTTAGCTTGCTGGGGTTCTGTTACTACTCGGTGAACTTAGCAAGTTTGCGGCTGTATTCTAAGACTTGCCTGTCTAATCCTGTCTCACTGTGCTAGGTGTCAGGGGTCAGTTTAGTGGCAGTAAGCTGAACCTGGGCCCTGCAAGTGAGAATTAGGATTGTGGAGACTCTCCTTGTGTCTATCATTCCATCTCTGACAAAGGAGTTTACTGCCACACCCGTTGGTAACCCTTTAGGGTTTTGCTGTTGCCCTTAACAACAGCATTTTGGGTTCTCTACGTATTAAAACACAACATCTTGCTTTTCTCATCTTAGCAGTTCTAATACAAGGGAGATACCCAGTTCCTTAGCCTCTGGGCTTCTCTGTTCACTTTGTGTGTATTTTGTTACCCTATCACCTTCTGTGTACGTTATGTCATATTCCCCAGTCTGTCTGTTAGTCCATTTGTTTTGCATAACAGTTCAAACACCAGTACATTCCTGCAGGCACTGGAGAGCATAACAGTTCTGACACCAGTACTTTCCTGCAGGCACTGGTGTGCATAACAGGAAGGAGGTGACATCGAAACATTATCACCGTATCTGGAGGAAGTATGTGTCTTGGTGTGAAGCCAAGACTGCTCCTCCGGAAGAATTCCATCTGGGCCGTTTTCTCCACTTCCTGCAAACTGGAGTGAATTTGGGCCTAAAGTTAGGCTCCATTAAGGTTCAGATTTCGGCCCTACCCATTTTCTTTCAAAAGGAATTGGCTTCTCTTCCGGAAGTCCAGACTTTCATGAAGATGGGTGCTGCATATCCAGCCTCCTTTTGTGCCTCCGGTGGCACCATGGGACCTTAACGTGGTGTTACGGTTTCTTAAGTCTCACTGGTTTGAACCGCTTCAAACAGTTGAGTTGAAGTATCTCACTTGGAAAGTGGTCATGTTATTGGCCTTGGCTTCGGCGCGGCGAGTGTCGGAGTTGGCGGCTTTGTATCACAAAAGCCCTTATCTGATTTTCCATGTGGATAGAGCTGAGTTGCGGACTCGTCCTCAATTTTTGCCTAAGGTGGTTTCTTCTTTTCATATGAACCAGCCTATTGTGGTGCCTGTGGCTACAAGGGACGTGGAGGATTCCGAGTCCCTGGATGTGGTCAGGGCATTGAAAATTTATGTGGCCAGAACGGCTCGGGTTAGGAAAACAGAGGCTTTGTTTATCCTGTATGCAGCCAACAAGGTTGGCGCTCCTGCGTCTAAGCAGACTATTGCTCGCTGGATCTGTAACACGATTCAGCGGGCTCATTCTACGGCTGGATTGCCGTTACCAAATTCGGTTAAGGCCCATTCCACTAGGAAGGTGGGCTCTTCTTGGGCAGCTGCCCGGGGCGTCTCGGCATTACAACTTTGCCGAGCAGCAACTTGGTCGGGTTCAAACACTTTTGCAAAATTCTACAAGTTTGATACCCTGGCTGATGAGGACCTAATGTATGCTCATTTGGTACTGCAGAGTCATCCGCACTCTCCCGCCCGTTTGGGAGCTTTGGTATAATCCCCATGGTCCTTACGGAGTCCCCAGTATCCTCTAGGACGTAAGAGAAAATAAGATTTTAAACCTACCGGTAAATCTTTTTCTCGTAGTCCGTAGAGGATGCTGGGCGCCCGTCCCAGTGCAGACAACATCCTGCAAGACTTGTATATAGTTGTTGCTTACTTAAGGGTTATATTTTTCAGTTGGATCAGTTTTGGACTGATACTGGTTTTGTTTCATACTGTTGACTGGTTTGTATCTCCCATGTTTTACGGTGTGAATGGTGTGGCTGGTATGAATCTTGCCCTTGGATTTACAAAATCCTTTCCTCGTACTGTCCGTCTCCTCTGGGCACAGTTTCTCTAACTGAGGCCTGGAGGAGGGGCATAGAGGGAGGAGCCAGTGCACACCCATACCTAAAGTTCTTTTTAGTGCCCATGTCTCCTCTGGAGCCCGTCTATTCCCCATGGTCCTTACGGAGTCCCCAGCATCCTCTATGGACTACGAGAAAAATATTTACCGGTAGGTTTAAAATCTTATTTTTTTTATTTATTATTATTTTTTTAAGAGCGACTGTATCTGTATTATTTTACACCATGGTGTTTCACCATCCTGGCATGCGTGACCAAATTTAAAATGTAATAATCATACTGTATAAACATAATTTTCTTTTATCTCACTAAACAAACATACCATACTTTGTCAATACACACACATATTAAAGTGATGGTATGTTCTGAAATATGTTTACTATTTGTTTTTTATTACCACAGCTCTGAAACAGGAAATGCATATATTGTTACTGAGCCTCTAATGCCGTTAAGAGAGAAATAAATCCCAAATGTAAGTGTACACCATGTACAGCCTGGTCTCTCTTCCTCACACCCTCACTCCCTCCTTTGCTATCTGCTCCAGAAAGTCAGCACAGCTGGGATCTACGTAACCACTTCCCCAAACTTCTACTGTCATTGATCAGTGGGACTTGCAGCTGCCGTCTGCTTGGAATGACATAGTGGATGGAAAATGTTCTGCCTTTAACACTATTCTTCACTGAATAAATCTAAAAACCCCTCTACGTTAGTACAAGTAGCCTATTTTATCTCAGAATGCTCAAACCAGGGACGTGCGGTGAGGTAAATGGCTCAGGAAGCACTGGCTAGCACCAGAGCCAGATTTACCACAATATATGAACCAAAGGGTACGTCTGGGCATTATACACAGGTGCAGCAGTATATACTCTATATATACTTTATATATAGTTTTGATCTGAGATATGTGGAAAATACACGCAGGTGAGGCACTATAAAAATGATTAGAATCATGCAAAGAATGTATATACAAGAATATATATACATATATAGTTAGAGTTTGAGTCCCCCACCCCTCGAAAAAAAGGGAAAATATATATAATTTGGGGCTAGGAAAAAGTTGACAGGGCCAGGAGGACCAGTGCCAGGACAGGGGTGACAAAGCCAGTACTGAGATAAAAAGGGCCGTTTAGTGGGGCCAGGACAGATTAAGGCAGAGGGGACAGGCACAGGACAGAGGTGACAGGACCGGGACAAAACAGAGGGGAAGGAGAGATGGGTGACAGGACCAGGACAGAGGGGACAGGGAGAGTACAGAAGTGACAGAGCCATGACATAACGGGATGTAGTTAAGAGACCGGTGATCAGGAGACCGCCGGTCACAATACCGACGCCTACATCCCACCGCCGCAAAATCCTGACAGTCGGCATGCTGATGAGCAGGGACTATTCCCACTCGTAGGTGTTCATGACTCCCATAGAGTAGGAATAGAACCTCTGGTGAGCACAGCTTGCCACCGAGCCTGCAGCGTGGTGAGCCCGCAAGGGCCCTTGTTGCGCTCGCACCCCCACGACATTCTAATCCCCGGGATCCCGGGGTTGGTATGGTGACTGGTGGTATCTGAAGCGCCGGTCACCATACCCAACCCAACAGAACAGAGGGGACAGGAGACATGGGTGTCAGAGACAGGACAGAACAGAAGTGACAGGGCCAATACAGAGATAAAGGGACTTTACCGTGGGGAAAAACAAAAATGACAGGGCCAAGACAGAGAACCAAGATAGAGGTGAAAGGAACAAGAAAGAGGTGGTAGGACAAGGACATAGGTGATAGAGCCAGGACAGAGGGGACAGGGATAGGACAGGGGTGACATGGGCAGAACCAGGATAGAACTGAAGGGATAGGAGAGAAGGTCAACAGGGCCAGCACATAGGTGACAAGGTCAGGACAGGGGTGGCAGGGATTGGACAGAGGGGACATGGACAGAATGTAAGGGTCGGCAGAGAGAGATAACAGAGCCAGGAGCACAGAGGTGATAGGAATAGGACAAAGGTGACAGTGACAGGAGAGAGGGAACACAGGGCCAGCACAGAGGTGACAGGGATAGGACAAGACAGGGGTGATAGGGACAGACCAGGGGAGACGGGGCTAGCACAGAGGTGACAGGAATTGGACAGGACAGGGGTGACAGGGACAGGAAAAAGGGGAGACAGGGCCAGCACAGAGGTGGCAGGGATAGGACAGGACAGAGGTGACAGGAGAGAGGGGAGGCAATGCCAGCATAGAGGTGACAGGGATGGGACAGTGCAGGGGTGACACAGACAGGAGAGAGGAGTAAGGGCCAGCATAGAGGTGGCAAGGACGGGACAGGACAGGGGTGACAGGGAGAGTGGAGACATGGTGAGCACAGAGGTGACAGGATATGGGTGACAGGGACATGAGAGAGTGGAGACAGGGGCAGCACAGAGGTGGCAGTAATGGGACAGGACAGGGGTGACAGGGACATGAGACAGTAGAGTAAGGGCCAGCACAGAGGTGGCAGGGATGGGATGGGACAAGGACAGGAGAGAGGGGAGTAAGGGCCAGCACAGAAGGGTCAGGGATGGGACAGGACTGGACAGGGGTGACATGGACAGGAGAGAGGGGAGTAAGGGCCAGCACAGAGGTGGCGGGGATAGGATGAGACAGGACAGGAGTGACAGGGACAGGAGAGAGGGGAGACAGGGCCAGCACAGAGGTGGCAGGGATGGGACAGGACTGGACAGGGGTGACAGGGACAGGAGAGAGGGGAGTAAGGGCCAGCACAGAGGTGACAGGGATGGGACAGGGGTGACAGGGACAGGAGAGAGGGGAGTAAGGGTCAGCACAGAGGTGGCAGGGATGGGACAAGGACAGGGGGGACAGGAGAGAGGGGAGTAAAGGCCAGCACAGAGGTGGCAGGGATGGGACAGGACTGGACAGGGGTGACATGGACAGGAGAGCGGGGAGTAAGGGCCAGCACAGAGGTGACAGGTATGGGACAGGACTGGACAGGGGTGACATGGACAGGAGAGAGGGAGTAAGGGCCAGCACAGATGTGGCAGGGATGGGACAAGGACAGGGGTGACAGGGACAGGAGAGAGGGGAGTAAGGGCCAGCACAGAGATGGCAGGGATGGGATGTGACAGGGACAGGAGAGAGGGGAGACAGGGCCAGGCTTAGTAAACAAATCCTGTGAGCTGTGACAACAGCGGGAGTTCTGGGCAGTCATCTGACAGTACTGTACAGTAGCAACAGGACACAGCCGCTTCCCAGCCCCGCACCCCATCCCATACCTCTGCCTCTCTGCTCCCTGTGCTGCTCTCTTGTTTCCGGGATTACTTGGTCACAGGCTGCAGCCGTAGAGGCCGGGAGGGGGCAGAGCATGCAGGCGGGCAATAACAGCGCTGCACGGCTCGCTGTGTGGCTCTGAGAGAAGGAGCCAGTGTACCCTTCCGCTGGCAGTGCTGCGGCGGTGGGGGCAGGGAAGTCGGGCTAGATCATGAAAGCAATGCCGCACAACCCGTCCCTGGGCTGTACACACTGCCTCTCCACTCGGCAGCACCTGTATCTATTATTGTAGGAAGGGTACGGAACGGCCGAGGGAACAATGGAGGAAGTGCCCCCTTCAGGACTGGAGCCTGGCGACAACCGACTCTGTTGTCTCCGGCAGTTCTGCCCTTGCACAGGGCGCTATACAGATGAAATAATTAGATATAAGAGCATTAAGATCTTATTATACAATCAGTGGGTTATCTTCACAGTGTCTACAAGTCCATTCCACTGGGATACCCCAAGGTGTAGAATTGTAGAGGCTGATATATCCGGGATGTTCCTAAAAATACCCTCTCACCAAAGATCATCCGACTAGAAAAAGGACCAGCGGCTGATCAGTAAATAATTTCCAATTTATTTATTTTTAATTAAAATAAAATACATAATTCATAAAATTGCTTACAGCATAAAGAAGGTGACAAAGTATCCACAATAACTATACAGTGATGGCAGTGGTGTAACTGCCGAGTGTGCAGGGGGTGCAGCTGCTATGTGGCCCTGGCTGCTTCCAGGGCCCGCTGCTCCCCCTTCACCCTGCCACTTGGCATCTCTGAGGCCCACACCTCCCCCTTTCCCCCCTGGCCGCAGGGAAGAACAGCCATGGGGATGTAGCAGGGCCCACACAACGGCAAACATCATCCCAGCCTGTGCAGTCCGTTCTGCCCCACCCCCTACCTGGCTGTCAGCAGGAAGTACAGTGCCGCGATTCACAGGTATTTGCGGGTAAGCCCTAATGCATTGAAGTGTCTGTCCCCATCAGAGGTCTGTGTAGTGTGCATAGGTAAGGTCTCTCCGGCTTACTCCCCCCGCCACTCCCCCTCTCTCCTGCTCATTCCCACTCCCTCTCTCTCCTTTCTCTTTACCTCCCTCTGTCTCTCTCCTGCTCACTCCCCCTCCCTCCTCTCTCTCTCCCCTGCTCACTCCCTCTCTCCCCTCCACTCTCTCTCGACCTCTGTCTCTCCCGCTCACTCCCCCTCCCTCTCTGGCCCCTTCCCTCTCCCCCCTTCTCACTCCCTCTCTCACTCTCCCCTCCCTCTCTCACTCCTGCTTACTCCCTCCCTCTCTTTCCTGCTCACTCCACCTCCCTCTTTTACCCCCTCTCTCTCCTGCTCACTCCACCTGCCTGTCTTTCCTGCTCACTCCCACTCCTTCACTCTCTCTCTCTCTCTCTCTCTCCCTCTCTCTGGGGCTAATTCAGACCTGATCGGTGCTGTGCGTGTTCGCACAGCAGCGACCAGAACTGAACTGCGCATGCGCCGACGGCTGTCTTAGCCCTGCGATCGCCTCTGCCTGGCAGACAGGCAGAGGCGGCAGGGGGCGAGCCAGCGGCATTTGGCTGCCATTTAGGGGGCGCGATCCGGGCAACGCAGGCATGCCCAAACCATTTGGGGGGAGGTCCGCGGTGGCTGCGTGACATCACACGCAGCTGCTGCGACCAGGGCAGTGACGAGTAGCTCCCTGCCAGCGCACAGGAGCTGTGTTGGCTGGGAGCTACTCCTACAGTACAAAAGCATAGCCGCTGTGCGATGCTTTTGTACTTGTGCGACGGGATAGGGCTTGACATGCGGGGAAGACTAGCCCTGTGCTGGGCATCCCCCCACATGTCAGGGAAGCTGATCATAGATGTGCTAAATTTAGCACATCTACGATCAGGTCTGAATCACCCCCTATATCTCCTGCTCACTCCCCATCCCCCTCTCCTCTCTCTCCTGCTCACCCCTTCTCCTTTCTCTCTCTCTCTATCCTGCTTACTCCCCCTCCCTCTCTTTCCCTTTCTCCTGCTCACTCCCTCGTTCCCCTCTCTCTCCTGCTCACTCTCCACCTTCTCTCTCTCTCTCTCACTCCTCTCCCCCTAACACTCTCTCATTCCCCTCCCTCTCTCTCTCTTCGACACTGTCTCTCTCTCTCTCTCTCTCTCTCTCTCTCTCTCTCTATCCCCCTGACACTGTCCATCTCTCTCTACCTGACACTGTCTCTCCCTCTCTCCTCCTGACACTTTTTTCTCTGTCACGCGCACTATTTCTCTCTCTCTCTCTCTCTGACACTGTCTCTCTCCCCCCACTCTCCCTGACACCGTAATTTCATATTTCTCTTTCTCTCTCTCTCTCTGACACTGTATCGCACTCCCTTTCCTTGAAACGGTTTCTGTCTCTCCCTGACACTCTCTCTGCCTCAACTTCCCCCCCTCTCTCTCCTTGACACCCTTTGCCTCTCTCTCTCTCTCTGTCTCTCACTGACGCTCTCACTCTCTCATTCTCAATTGAATAGGTAGGGATGGTGTGGTCGGGAATCCAAGAGGAGGCAGGAAGCGAGTACTACTTACAGTGGCCCGGGCTTATTGGAGGGACCCGGCGATAACCTGGGTCAGTTGCATATCCGGCAGGCAGGGAGTGGAGACTGCTGCTGTGTTTGGTCCACCCCACTTCCAGCGTGCGCCACATATAGGGTGGGATGCATGATGCATTGCACTTTGCATACGATGCATCCTGACAATCACAGCATGCATATCGACATTTATTAACACCATATGTATGAATGTTTTAGCAAAGAAGAGCTCTCTCGGTAATAACTGGGTTTAGTACCCAGGAATCAGTCTGTGTATATACAGTATGTCGTATGACACCCGCACCACGGGGTGGGGGGTGGGGGGTGGGAGACGTGTGTGTGTGGGGGGGGGTGCTCTGAGGAGGAATTGCGAAGGGAAGCCCATAGGCTTCTATAGGGCAACATACCCACCGCATCCAAGCAATGGAGGTTTGGCCACATTTTAAATGTTGGTGTTTCCCGCTCATAGTATTTTTATTTTGCATTTTATTATTTATTATTTTGAAATTTAGAGGCACTTTAATGTAAGTTGGCCTTGATATCTGACATCTATCTCTGTATACATACACACATATATGCACACATTTATGTGAAAAGCAGCATAGAGGCACTGGAGTATCTATAATGGGTGCAAGGTGTGCAGTGCACACGGGCCCCTGGGTCTAGGAATACCCACACACCGCACACCCTGCACCCATTTAACTATACTCACCTCTCCACCGGTGCATGCTGCAGAGCGGCAAAAATCACTTGAAAAATGCAGCTATTTTCCGGTGATTTGTGCATATGCAATTGAGATGTCCTGGGAACGTGGCGTGGGCTAGAGTCTACTGCACCACCCCGAGATGGGGGCGCAATCTGGCCCCCTCCTCTCCTAAAGCGCCTGTGCATAGAGGATACTATGGGGAATGCAGTGTATTAGAAGAAAAATATAATATTAATAGGGGAATTCAATTGTTATGTTGCCAATTGCGATGATCGCGCCCATTTGTGTTCAGTTTAGCCGTGTAAAGCTAAACTAATGGGCAAGATCAGGAAAAGTGCCACTTGGGCGCCCAAACGGATCACTTTTCACACATTTCAGCTCGCCACTCCAGGCGGGTGTGAACTGAAATGTAGATGCCAGCAGCCGCTCGTGCCTGAACGGAGCTACATTTGAATAGCCCTGTTCGACGCAAACTTGTGGATGCCAGCGGGAATAACATTTGAATTCAGCCCTAAGAGGCCCATTTACTGTTTATTGAGATTTAGACTTGATAAATAGAATTTCTAATTGCCACTATTCGGGCAATTAGAAATTTATTTCCACCAAGATGTATTAAAAATCACATCCAAGGACGGGCACTCCGATAGGAGCCCATCCCAGCAATGTGTAAGCTAAAGTGATCGCATCAGGGATCACTTTACTTTACACTGCACACTTACTGTACATACATTGTCATTAGACAGCGCGTGCACCAGTGGCTGATCCGGACAATCCTTCTCCCAGTAAATTATATGCATGGAAGGTATTGGAAATGGGGGAAGGGAAGGTGGTGCCGTCAGGTAAGGGGTTTGGAGGACAAAGGGGGGAAGAGGTGGAGAACATATGAAGTGGGAGGTGAGAAAGGCACAGGGCTTGGAGGAGTCATAGTAACTAAGGTTGAAAAAAGACAATTGTCCATCAAGTTCAACCTATTTGTGGTCTCCTATGCAGTCTTTTTATAGGACTAGTTATTTTTATGTTAGGACTAGTTATATTAACTATAATGCATGCCTACGCACCATAACCCTGAATATCTTTATCCAATAGGAATTTATCTAACCCATTCTTAAAGGTGTTGACTGAGTCCGCAGTTACTACTCTCTCAGGCAGGGAATTCCAAACACGTATTGTCCTTACTTTGAAAAAACCTTTTTGCCTCAATGTGTGGAAAGTGGAAACTCCTCTCCTCTAACCTAAGCGAGTGACCACGTGTTCTCTGTGCTGATCTTATAGAAAACAGGTCGCTCCCAAGCTCTGTGTATTGACCCCTTATATATTTGTAGAGGTTGATCATGTCCCCTCTTAGTCTCCTCTTTTCCAATGTAAACATGCCTAGCCTTGCAAGCCTTTCCTCGTATTCCAGCGTCTCCATGCCCTTGATTAGTTTGGTCGCCCGCCTCTGAACCTTTTCTAGCTCCAGGATATCCTTTTTGTAATATGGTGCCCAAAATTGCACACAGAGTCAGCCCACAATAATTAGCCACATACTGTAGGGGTTGGAGCTGGGTGAGCATTACTCTGACAGGTGGAGAAGGCCTGTGGGGAGGGAGGAAGTCAGTGCTGAAGGTAGGGTGGTACGGGGTGGTATGGAGTACCATTAAGAAAAATGGTGGTGGCACTCAGTACCACCAGCCCACCACTGGGGCATCATTTATAAGGGGCATTTTTGTGTGTGGGACATAAAATGGTGTCAGTGGCATAATTGTGTGTGGCATAATATGTAATTGGCCTTACGGTGTGTGGTATAATATGTAAAGCATTACGGTGTGTGGCATAATGTGTAATGGGCATTCTGGTGTGTGGCATAATGTGTAATGGGTGTTAGTGTCTGGCATAATGTGTAATGGGCATTACGGTGTGTGGCATAATGTGTAATGGGCATTATGGTGTTTGGTATAATGTGAAAGGGGAAAAAAACAACCACCTGTGTCTGGTGCTATATTATAAAGTGTGTATATATATATATATATATATACACATGAAATTATACCACACACGTACCTATATATACACAACTATACCAGTAATAAAAAATATAAAATATATTTTAAACACCAATTGTTCAAATGATCGTATATAGCAGCAAAGGAACATTTGGCTTGTGGATGTAGCCAAAAAGCACCTGATATAATCAAGTGTAAAACTAAAAAATAAATATTTCCCCCTGCGCTAATTTCTTCAAATTGAGGCAACAGGACATAAATGTACTTGATACTTCAATCAGTTTATAATGAGTTTTAATCTCTGAATGATCGATCACATAGAAAACAATACTTCAAAATTAATATAAACATATAAAACCACCAATATCATATAAAATATAAGCATAAGAGGTGGATCATATATCTAAAATCTTAAAATTATCCACAGCGGGCTTCACTGTTAGCTGTATTAGTAAAATATTGTCCAATTCTTAAATAGGACAGTCCCGTATGTTTTAATAAGAATTGTCCCATAAATTAATGAAGTACGGATAAGAATTGTTGTAATTTTTACGTGCCTTGTATGAGTGAGCTGGTATGAATCTCACCACTATCTGTGTATAATCCTTCTCTCGAAGTATGTCATCTCCTCGGGCACAGTTTCTAGACTGAGTCTGGTAGGAGTGGGCATAGAGGGAGGAGCCAGCCCACACTCTCAAACTCTTAAAGTGCCAATGGCTCCTGGTGGACCCGTCTATACCCCATGGTACTAATGTGGAACCCGGCATCCTCTACGGATTACGAGAAAAAGATTTACTGGTAGGTACCAAAATCCTATTTTCTCTATTATTCCCTTGAGTACTTTGTATACCTTTCACTATGTGTTTAGTAATGTAGGTAACAAACAAGTGCAACACAATGATATTTCATTGGGCAGTACGGATGGTGTAATGGTTAGCATTACTGCCTCACAGCACTGAGGTCATGGGTTCGATTCCCACCATGGCTCTAACTGTGCGAAGTTTGTATATTCTCCCCATACTTGTGTGGGTTTCGTCCGGGTACTCCGGTTTCCTCCCACAATCCAAAAATATACTGGTAGGTTAATTGGCTTCCAACAAAAATTGACACTAGGGTGAATGTGTGTGCGTGTACATGTGATAGGGAATATAGATTGTAAGCTCCACTGGGGCAGGGACTGATGTGAATGGCCAAATAATCTCTATAAAGTGCTGCGGAATATGTGTGTGCTATATAAATAACTGGTAATACATAAATACATTTCCTTCACAGCAGGTAATTTATTTTCTGCAAATATCAATTCAAGAATTGTTCTTTAATTAAAAGTGTTAAAACCTTACCCTACTTAAGTACTGTAAGTAGTAGTTGACGTTCACTTCACACAAGATGTGAAAAGTAATGTACATATACATACCAGTAGTAAATACTGATACAATAAAACTGTATTATTCTCTCTTATGTCCCAGCCTTGCTCCCCCTGTTGCGATGGGTCTAGATCACTCCATGCCCTGTAACATGACAACAGAAATATACCTGCTCTGCAGGCAAAAGCCTGTGATGCAGCGGCAGGCATTGCAACTATTCTAGGGCCAGAGAGGCTTGATAAAAATGTATAAAAAAATACACTATTAATTAAAGAATACAATAAAGAACTAGGTTGATACAAGCAGTAGTACAGTACTTCTGCAAAACATTAAGCCGTAAGGATGCATATCATCATATGATAATATATAGCTATTTAGCTCAACAGGGTGATTTTCATGACAAAGAGTTGTTGTGCAGGCCAAGTAAATCTAGGGCCAGAGAGGATGGATAAAACTGTATAAAATACAGTATTATTAATTAAAGAATACAAAAATCAATCCTATGAAAAAAAAATACAACCTGGTTGATCCTGATACAAGTAAGTAGTACTACTACAAAAAAAAAAATTAAGCCGTAAGAATGCATATGATAATTTATAGCTATTTTGCTAAACTGAGTGATTTTCATGACTTACAGTTGACGTTACTTATCTTGGTTTAATTTCAGGAAGGCCCTTCTCTCTAAGATAACCCTTGCCCTGTTGCAACAGGCCCTTGTCATGTCCCCATGTACACTAAACTCCTGCTCGGCAAAAGCCTGTGATGCCTGTGAATATAGGGGTGTGGCTTCATGGGGAAGAAGCGTGGCCACAAAATAATACCAATTCATAATATGCCACACAGTAGCACCACTTACACATATTATGGCAGGCAGAGACCCCCTGTTACACATTACGGCAGGCAGAGTCCCCCTTTTACACATTCCGGCAGGCAGAGTCCCCTTTTAACATTACGGCAGGATAGGTCCCCTCAGGCAGAGTCCCCCTTTTACACATTACGGCAGGCAGATTCCCCCTTTTACACATTACGGCAGGATAGGTCCCCTTTTACACATTATGGCAGGCAGAGTCCCCCTTTTATGCAGTACAGCAGGCAGAGTCCCCATTTTACACATTACGGCAGGCAGATTCCCCTTACATCCCCCCCTGCCCTTAGAGTGTAGTAGAGTGTAGTGTAGTATAGTGTAGTATAGTGTAGTATAGTGTAGTGTAGTGTAATATAGTGTAGAGTGTAGTGTCTGTGTAGGCACTTACATAAGGTTTACGTTCCTCCTGCACTGTTGCCGGCTGCTGTACAAAACTGACTCCTCTGCAGAGTCTGTACACTTCACAGGCAGAGAGGGGGTGGGCCGCGGGAGCGCAGCAGCACAGGGGGATATCCTGTCCAGCGCTGCTGCTGACTTGGGGCTGCTGCGGGTGCCAGGCACAGGGGAGCAGGAGGGAGATCGTCAGCGGGAGGGATATGCGGCCACTCAGGGTATATGTAGAAGGTACGCCCACAGGGCAAGTGCGCTATGGGCAATGCACCTTCTGCACACACCTAGTTACGGCCCTGTCATTAATATTCAGCTACAATATACTGCCATACTCGGGATTCAGACCTATAACCTGTTGAACTGTAACCAAACACCTTACTAATTGAGCTGTCTGATCCTGCATAAATACTATGAACACTATATGAAGCTACTGGTACTTTGTAAAAAAAAAAAAAAATCAGTATTGCAATTGAGCAGAGCTATGTAGTGTGCAGCCACACATCCAATCTCTTGCAGTCACACAATACATAGATCTGCTCAGCAGCAATGCTGATCATTTTTTCACAAAGTACAAGGTAAGCTTCAAATATAATTCTCTAGCTTAGAATTATCTAGCTTTCTATGTAAGGGCAGATAGCTCAATGAATAAAGTGTCTGACTGCAATGCCCCATACAATGGGCTCAAATCCGGGGTATGTCAGCATCTTCAAATGTAATAAAGGACAGTGTGACTGAATAACAAAGAAATCTCAAGAGGAGTTCATGAATGTTGTATAGGTATTAGTGACAGAAGGGGTCAGGGTAGGAGACAGTGGTGGTCAGGAGATGCTGGGCTTCAAAAAGTGGGGAAGCTCAAAGTGAAAGTAATTAAAACAGATAACTGACAAGTGCCACCAACTGCGCCCCCTACCCTGCAGTGCTATGTGCGGTGCCCCCTCCGCACACACCTAGTTACGGTCTTGGATGCAGGTGTTGCAAGTAAATCTAGGGCCAGAGGCTTCAAATTCACATATTCTGTGTCAATCAAAAGTTCAACCCACATTCCAAACTGGAGAACTTCTGAGATGAAAGCTCATCTTTGTATTTCCTTATATCCTGTTGAACACTGTGCTTGGGTGGTTTTGACAGTGAAGATGCAGACTTGGTGGACAAAAACATATATAGCAGTTGCTTTACTTCTGAGGGCACCTCTTTAACATCTGCATCATCATCCTTCATTGATGTATCCCCATCACCTGTCTTCAACCCATCCTCCTCCAGTGTTGTGGATGCACTGAGGAGGACAATTTTTTTTCCTTCTTACAAAAGTTCATTGAGTCCATCATCTGTGTTTTTAATGACTGCATCTCCAGCAATTGTTTGGACAGGAAAACAAGCAGTGGCTGCAAGTGGAGAGAACTTTGGCTCATTGGATAATAGGAAGGAGCTGAAGCGTTGTTCCAGGTTTACTTTCATTTTATCTGCCAGACCACGCAGGTCTCTGTGAGCTGATATCAGAGAGAACTGGAAGAGGTGAGTAATCAAGTCCAGTAAGGCTGGCACTATCAAAGACAGAGACATTGTATATCACTTTGAAGGGTTTTGGAAGGTCAGCAAAGGGCAGCAAGAGATCTTGTACAGCAGTTAGCTTCATCCAATTGTGATAGCAGGGCAGCGGCAGGTCCTTCAGTGATTTTAAAAAGCATTGCACACCAGGCCGTCTCATCACATAAGCAAGCAGTTTATTCACAGTTCAGACAGGGTTATCACGACAGTAACATTTAACTTCTTTTTCTTCTCTCCAGCACAATATTCATTTGGGTTACATCAGGTTACATCTCCTTTCATTTGCTTTACGGGCAATAACAGCATTACAGTACAGTACATACCAGCGCAGTCTCTGGGAATCAGTAGTGCGGCTTCCGCAAACTGAGATTCATTTCAGTGTGCTCTCCCCCATTCGCTAGGGGCTCTATCTAAACGGGATCTCTCATGGACACATTACTGGGGGCCTTCCGCCAAACGTGATTTCCTATCACTCACCCAGCTCGTCCTCTCCCGCAGACTCACACCTCCCTTCCTGCTTCTGGGGTACCCCTGAAGGGGAAGATCCCCTTTATTTCTTCCACTGATTGTTCATGCTGTAACTTCTCTCACACTGCAAATCTGGATATCTCTTGCTCTTCCTATCAGCACCTACATGCTGTTCCATAATGCCAGGGACTGTGGAGTTATAGATGCTTGTTCCACAGTCCCCAGCCTGCGTTTCTCCTGGACACTAGCCTGTGCCCTCCATCTCAGTCTTCAGCTTACACTGAACTGTCCTGTGCTTTGTTACTTTTGCTAAAATCCCCATGCACTTCCTGTCCTAAACCCCTACATGTGGCAGGGTCTGCCAGAACTGGTTTTGGGGCCATAAAACTCCCCCACTCACTGATAAGAATTAAATGGCTTTTGGAACTTTCCAATATCTGTTAACATTCCAGTATGCCACATACACCCCTGCTAAAATCTTGCGTGTCCCCACGCAATATACCTATGAGCTTGCAAAAAGTCTAGCAAGGAACAGTCTCTTATACTCTATAGCAAGGTCAAAACATAACACACAATAAACAAGAATAATTACAGTATATATCACACACAATATAACAATCACATGAGCAGAAAAACATGGCATCCAAACACACAATACAACTATTACATGAGCAGAAAAATATGGCATGCAAACACAAAATATAACAATCACATGAGCAGAAAAACATGGCATGCAAAACATCACATGAAATACAAATCACATGTACTGCTGCATTTTTCATGTGAATTACAGTCCTGGGTTACAGATGATCATGAATGTTCCAACATCTTCTGGCAATGGTGCAAAACACTTAGAACCTGCCCGTGCCGGCCCTTTCTTCCCCAGTTCGCTGGGTCAGAAGAGGTAGGTGGCTTTCATGGGCCCCTCCCAATAAAGTTTTCCCCAAATTGTCAAATAAATCTTCGGTACCGATCCTGTTCGTGGACGCCAAATTGTGATAGCCGGGCAGCGGCAGGTCCTTCAGTGATTTTAAAAAGCATTGCACACCAGGCCGTCTCATCACATAAGCAACCAGTTTATTCACAGTTCAGACAGGGTTATCACGACAGTAACATTTAACTTCTTTTTCTTCTCTCCAGCACAATATTCATTTGGGTTACGTCAGCTTACATCTCCTTTCATTTACTTCATGGGCAATAACAGCATTACAGTACAGTACATACCAGTGCAGTCTCTGGGAATCTGTAGTGCAGCTTCCGCAAACTGAGATTCATTTCAGTGTGCTCTCCCCCATTCGCTAGGGGCTCTATCTAAACGGGATCTCTCATGGACACGTTACTGGGGGCCTTCCGCCAAACGTGATTTCCTATCACTCACCCAGCTCGTCCACTCCCGCAGACTCACACCTCCCATCCTGCTTCTGGGGTACCCCTGAAGGGGAAGATCCCCTTTATTTCTTCCACTGATTGCTCATGCTGTAACTTCTCTCACACTGCAAATCTGGATATCTCTTGTTCTTCCTAGCAGCACCTACATGCTGTTCCATAATGCCAGGGACTGTGGAGTTATAGATGCTTGTTCCACAGTCCCCAGACTGCGTTTCTCCTGGACACTAGCCTGTGCCCTCCATCTCAGTCCTCAGCTCACACTGAACTGTCCTATGCTTTGTTCCTTTTGCTAAAATCCCCCTGCACTTCCTGTCCTAAACCCCTACATGTGGCAGGGTCTGCCAGAACTGGTTTTGGGGCCATAAAACTCCCCCACTCACTGATAAGAATTAAATGGCTTTTGGAACTTTCCAATATCTGTTAACATTCCAGTATGCCACACACTCACTTGGCAGGAGACAATCCCAACCCATAACATCTGCAAAATGGACCACAGAATCTTTTACCTGAAAAAGGCGTGAAACCATCTGCAATGTGCTGGACCATCTTGTCACACAATCTTTAATTAGAGTAAGTCCACAGAGCTGGCGAAGTTTCTCCATTGCAACTGAAGACCTGCAAAACTGCTTGACAACTGCTTTCACCTTTTCCAAGAGACGTGCAACAGAGACTTCTTTGTGGACCATGTTGACAACTAATTGCAATGTGTGAACAAAACAGGGTGTCCGCTCCATAATGTCTCCATACCCGAGGAACAAGGGACAAAGTACTCCATTATTATTTAAATGAAAATGTTTTTGTAAATGTACTTTATTTCAAACGTAATAAATCTAATAGTCTTACCATGACTCCTCACTTTCATGTTCTCCCTCACTCTCCTCATCCTCTTCAGAATCTGCAGAGCTTATTTTGACTTCTTCCTGTCTGAATGCAGCAACCATGTTGCTCCCATTATCTGTGATGACTGTAAGAATCTTGTTTTCTGGTATTCCCCACATTTCAGTGCAGGGTCAACACAAGCTTTGATGGAATGAGCAGTATGTGGATGGAAGATCTCTTTGAGACTGAGTAATATGTGTTCAGGTTGGTTCTGCACAGTGCAAAAGTAACATGCACTTATAGCAAGGTAGGAAGCAGTAAGTCCCTTGGTTGTCCAAATGCCTAGTCCAATCGTTTTTGTCCGTGCATTGGCTACTCTGTCTTTAAATTTATTTATTTCATCCTTATAAATGCTATCAATGAGGTTGTTAATCTTGGTTTTCTTAGGGATGGTCAGTCTCCTGTCAACTACCTCCATCATGTGTATGAAGTCTTTGTCCTCCACTGTCCGGCCTGGCAGACCACTATGGCCTATCCGCAAGGCTAGAGCTCTCTCTTTAGTTTTATGTTCTTTTGCATCTGGATGGTACTTTGAAGCCAAAGCAATCACATTCGGAAGAGTTGTCTGTTGTTTATGTTTATCTTTTTTTCCTGCCTGTTTTCTGTACAGCGATAGTCTCTGGAATCTGGAGGATTAAAAAAGTGTTTTATATTATTGTACAGCCGAGCCCATTGAATTACTGTACTTCATAATCAGTCTATGTGGACAACGTTCCTCCCCAGATTTATTATCACTATCTGTATTGGTCCATGTCACTGAATGCTGCACTGAACTGAACTGTTAACTCTATAAATAAACACCACAAGCTCGCTGCCTAGGTGGTGTCATCTTTGACTCTCTGAATTGTCCTTTTGTTCCCCACATTCAATACAGTATGTTTTGACTCAAAATCACGTTACAAATTACAATATGTCACAGATTAAATCCAGTCATTCACACACATAATAAGACTCTCTTACTAGTCTCTCATCTCCAAACCTTCAAGTTTAAGCATTTCCTGAAAACTCGCCTGTTCAGGGCAGCTAATCAAATTCCAGAACCACTGACATACGCTTCACAAACTCCACTGACATACACTTCACAAACTATCTAATTACATACCCAGCCTACACAGTCCACCCAACTCCATACATATTTTCTCTTTCTTCACTTCCACATTCTCTCCTCCTGACCCCTGTCCAACTAGAATTGATCATAGTACATACAGGGCAGGCCAATATATGACAGTTTTCCTTGGGCAATGTTATGTTATTGAAATATCAATCAACACAACATATTTACCTTAGAAAACACTGAAGGATGGCGTGTCTTCAAGTGTCTCTTCAAAATTATAGTGTTTTTTCCAGCCATCTTAATTCCACACAGCACTTCATCCTCACTGGAAATAATACACTGTGTCTTTCTTTCAGTTTTACAATAACTGAAGTGTGTCCATAAATCATCTCTCCGTTTCCTTCCCACTGCCAATGCTGTAGTCGCAGGCAAAGTTTCAGAATTTTCGGCATCATTCGACATTATTTTGTTAAGCTGCCAATTATGGTGACCACGTTGTTCACGTCAGCTAGTCCAAACTTGGCCAACACTCTAAAAACAAACAAACCACTTAATAAATATTTTTATATATCTCTATATCTTTATATCTCTCTCTCTCTATAGATATATATAAATAAAAATATATATATATATATATATATACAGTATTATATATATGCCACAGTCACACCGCCTGTGCAATGCATGCCCCCACATTATATGCCACACTGCCTGTTCATGCCCGAATATTATATGCCACACACTGTATGTGCATGCCCCCCCGCCCCAGTTCACATTATACATGCCACTGTGACAGCAACACACTGTATATATAATATATACAATATACTATATATATATGTATATATATATATATATATATATATATATGTATATACATATATATATATATATATATATATATATATACATATACACATCGTAGAAGGCGGCACTCGGTTAATCAAACACTGTAGACAGCAATTGGTTTTCAACGTTTCGAGACTTTAATCTCGTCGTCAGGATAGTTGCTATCTACAGTGTTTGATTAACTGAGTGCCGCTTTCTACGATGTGTATATTGGGTCTCATGTTATGGGACACCTAGGAAGGCACCGGAATGTGAGTGATTATTCTTGGGAGTGCTGCCTATGTGTACGTTATATATACATATTATATATATGCCACACTGCATGTGCATGCACCCACATTATATGCCAGTGCCACACACTGTATGTGCATACCCCCTTGCCCCAGTTCACACTATACATCATGCCACCGTAACACGCTGTAATACATGTATATGTAAAAGCATCTCCTCTGAGTCCTTCTTTCGTTTCTTATCCGGCCTGAAATTGTGTTAAACTTAAAAGAATGTCCGACTCCTGAGTCGGACTCCTGGTCAGTGATCTGTGCTGCTTGAAATTGTGAAAGCAGCCTCAGCCTCTCGTCTGTCCATCCGGTCACAGTGACTCACTTTTCCCCACTCCGAATCTAGACTCCACTCCAGTCACACCACACCACGCTACGAGTCCCGTATCCCACGTCCAGCATCCTGCAGTGCTTCCTGGGTAGTTACATACTATCGCGAGACCTGTGGGCGGGGCTGGCGGCATCCAATGAAATAGACACAGCTTTTTCGTCTCGTCATTAATCGTCTGAACTTCAATGACTAATATTTCATCATCATTTTCATTATTATGAATCTCCTGTTTTCATTATCGTTATAATTTAGTCATAAAAAAAAACTTTGTCAACGATTAGTTTTAGTCTAAATTTTCGTCAACGTAATTAACACTGCATTGCAGTGCATACGCATGAGCTGTTATGACCTGATTGCCCGCTGGGCGAAAAACGCACAGCAGCGATCAGATCTGAATGACCCCCACAGTGTAGCTGCAGAAGTCAGGTGAGTGACAGTCTGCAGTCGCTTGGGCACAGGGATCTGATGGGGAGCATTTTACAAAACAGGGACATGTCAGCTCTGTAGGTGTGCTGAGGCCAGGCACTGCATCTGCCGACACAGCTTCACCAACCCCAGCAGCATGAACACGCTGCCTATCTGAGGGTCACTCAGATGTCCGATGTTCATGCAGATAATCTTATGCTGTGTCTCTGGACGGGTGTAGTATGGTATGCCGGCGGCCGGGCTCCTGGCGACCAGCATACCGGTGCCGGGAGCCCGACCGCCGGCATACCAACAGCGTGGCGAGCGCAAAGGAGCCCCTTGCGGGCTTGCTGCGGGCACGGTGGCGCGCTACGCGCGCCATGCTATTTATTTTCCCTCCGGTGGGTCATGGACCCCCACGAGGGAGAATATCTGTCGGTATGCCGGGTGTCGGGATTCCGGCGCCGATATACTGTGCGCTGGGATCCCGACATTCGGCATACTGAAGACCACCCTCTCTGGACACAGCAGCGGATCACGAAAGCATGAGATAGGTGTCTTCCTATTATTTTAGCACAACCACTGTGTACAAAGACTCAGCGGCTGTGCAATACTGTCCATCTCTTGGTCAGCACCATTATTTGTTATCTTCTATAATTAAACATAGGTTTATACATGCATGAAAAAACAGGTGGGTGTTATCTTCACAATCCTTACTTAATAATAATTATAGGAACGATTGTAAAAGGATTACAGACAGGTGAGTTGCCTATCACATGTTGTATTACATTATCTATTGCTCATTTTTTCAGGTTATCGTGTAGTGTCCATTAAGCTGCCTACAACTTGTCTGGGAATTTTCTTGGTTTCAATTGCATAACAATTATTACCATTGTGACATTTATTTTTAGTCCACCTCGTGAAATACATTTACAGTAATGTTCTGGTCCTTATTGCACTAGGTCACATACAGCTGTAATTTGTGCGGATAATTATATGTAACTTTCTTTACACATAAAGCATTGCTTCTAGAATTCTACCCAAGACATATGTTACCATTCTTTATCCAGTGTTTCTGACACATATATCTGATGATCTGCAGAAATGACTCTATTACCCTTGTATCCAAGGCCTCTATAGCGCTTTGATTCTTTTTCAAAGTATTCCTGGCATGTTATTTCTTTCCTAGTGTGCTGCACCTGCCTCTGCCTGTCTTCTGTGCTGGGTCACATTTCTGTCCCATAGTCTCTTCCTTAATGGTGGTGGAGGGAGGGCAGCAGTGTGGGAGACGTTATACTTGCTGTGGAACAGCAGTGGAATTGGGAACTATGGCGTGGTTATGGATCCTTGTCACACTGAGTTTAGTTTTCTGCTACCCAGGTAATCGTGTTGTATATTACGTCTTCATCTCTCTACTATCTCTGATTGAACATTTGTTTTCTACCACTGTTCTGCCATTAATGTTATCAATGCACTCATTTCCAACTCAGAGGGAAAAGTAGAATACACTCCTGTCAGTAACTCCCAGAAGTGTTTGTTTGGCTTCTGTGTTCAGTATATGTGAATTTATTCCCTGAGTTTTCATCAAGTGTATTTTGGGCTTGTATAACATACAGTATGTGTTACTTATGTGTGTTGAAGAGTGGTGTGACTGATGTGTGCTCTGTAAAGGTCATATATACAAATATACAAAGCATAACGGCATGCAGGACTCTTCTGTTTGCAGAAATTCTCCTATTTGTCTACATAGCCCACACTGCTCCAGGAATATCAATTCCCGCCCACTTTTGCAGGATTGTGAGTAAAACTATGAATCCAACTAGAAATGTGCATTGTGGTAAAAACTAAAAACTCTACTTTCAAGTAGAGATGAGCGCCTGAAATTTTTCGGGTTTTGTGTTTTGGTTTTGGGTTCGGTTCCGCGGCCGTGTTTTGGGTTCGAACGCGTTTTGGCAAAACCTCACCGAATTATTTTTGTCGGATTCGGGTGTGTTTTGGATTCGGGTGTTTTTTTCCAAAAACACTAAAAAACTGCTTAAATCATAGAATTTGGGGGTCATTTTGATCCCAAAGTATTATTAACCTCAAAAACCATAATTTACACTCATTTTCAGTCTATTCTGAATACCTCACACCTCACAATATTATTTTTAGTCCTAAAATTTGCACCGAGGCCGCTGTGTGAGTAAGATAAGCGACCCTAGTGGCCGACACAAACACCGGGCCCATCTAGGAGTGGCACTGCAGTGTCACGCAGGATGGCCCTTCCAAAAAACCCTCCCCAAACAGCACATGACGCAAAGAAAAAAAGAGGCTTTTTACTGATATTTGGTGTTTTGGATTTGACATGCTCTGTACTATGACATTGGGCATCGGCCTTGGCAGACGACGTTGCTGGCATTTCATCGTCTCGGCCATGACTAGTGGCAGCAGCTTCAGCACGAGGTGGAAGTGGATCTTGATCTTTCCCTAATTTTGGAACCTCAACATTTTTGTTCTCCATATTTTAATAGGCACAACTAAAAGGCACCTCAGGTAAACAATGGAGATGGATGGATTGGATACTAGTATACAATTATGGACGGGCTGCCGAGTGCCGACACAGAGGTAGCCACAGCCGTGAACTACCGCACTGTACTGTGTCTGCTGCTAATATATAGACTGGTTGATGATAAAGAGATAGTATACTCGTAACTAGTATGTATGTATAAAGAAAGAAAAAAAAACCACGGTTAGGTGGTATATACAATTATGGACGGGCTGCCGAGTGCCGACACAGAGGTAGCCACAGCCGTGAACTACCGCACTGTACTGTGTCTGCTGCTAATATATAGACTGGTTGATGATAAAGAGATAGTATACTCGTAACTAGTATGTATGTATAAAGAAAGAAAAAAAAACCACGGTTAGGTGGTATATACAATTATGGACGGGCTGCCGAGTGCCGACACAGAGGTAGCCACAGCCGTGAACTACCGCACTGTACTGTGTCTGCTGCTAATATATAGACTGGTTGATAAAGAGATAGTATACTCGTAACTAGTATGTATGTATAAAGAAAGAAAAAAAAACCACGGTTAGGTGGTATATACAATTATGGACGGGCTGCCGAGTGCCGACACAGAGGTAGCCACAGCCGTGAACTACCGCACTGTACTGTGTCTGCTGCTAATATATAGACTGGTTGATAAAGAGATAGTATACTCGTAACTAGTATGTATGTATAAAGAAAGAAAAAAAAACCACGGTTAGGTGGTATATACAATTATGGACGGGCTGCCGAGTGCCGACACAGAGGTAGCCACAGCCGTGAACTACCGCACTGTACTGTGTCTGCTGCTAATATATAGACTGGTTGATAAAGAGATAGTATACTCGTAACTAGTATGTATGTATAAAGAAAGAAAAAAAAAACCACGGTTAGGTGGTATATACAATTATGGACGGGCTGCCGAGTGCCGACACAGAGGTAGCCACAGCCGTGAACTACCGCACTGTACTGTGTCTGCTGCTAATATATAGACTGGTTGATAAAGAGATAGTATACTCGTAACTAGTATGTATGTATAAAGAAAGAAAAAAAAACCACGGTTAGGTGGTATATACAATTATGGACGGGCTGCCGAGTGCCGACACAGAGGTAGCCACAGCCGTGAACTACCGCACTGTACTGTGTCTGCTGCTAATATATAGACTGGTTGATAAAGAGATAGTATACTCGTAACTAGTATGTATGTATAAAGAAAGAAAAAAAAAACCACGGTTAGGTCACTGGTATATACAATTATGGACGGGCTGCCGAGTGCCGACACAGAGGTAGCCACAGCCGTGAACTACCGCACTGTACTGTGTCTGCTGCTAATATATAGACTGGTTGATAAAGAGATAGTATACTCGTAACTAGTATGTATGTATAAAGAAAGAAAAAAAAACCACGGTTAGGTCACTGGTATATACAATTATGGACGGGCTGCCGAGTGCCGACACAGAGGTAGCCACAGCCGTGAACTACCGCACTGTACTGTGTCTGCTGCTAATATATAGACTGGTTGATAAAGAGATAGTATACTCGTAACTAGTATGTATGTATAAAGAAAGAAAAAAAAACCACGGTTAGGTCACTGGTATATACAATTATGGACGGGCTGCCGAGTGCCGACACAGAGGTAGCCACAGCCGTGAACTACCGCACTGTACTGTGTCTGCTGCTAATATAGACTGGTTGATAAAGAGATAGTATACTACTAATATTATATACTGGTGGTCAGGTCACTGGTCACTAGTCACACTGGCAGTGGCACTCCTGCAGCAAAAGTGTGCACTGTTTAATTTTAATATAATATTATGTACTCCTGGCTCCTGCTATAACCTATAACTGGCACTGCAGTAGTGCTCCCCAGTCTCCCCCACAATTATAAGCTGTGTGAGCTGAGCAGTCAGACAGATATATAATATATATAGATGATGCAGCACACTGGCCTGAGCCTGAGCAGTGCACACAGATATGGTATGTATGTGACTGAGTCACTGTGTGCTGTGTATCGCTTTTTTCAGGCAGAGAACGGATTATAAATAAAAGTGGTGGTCACTGGTCACTATCAGCAAAACTCTGCACTGTACACTACTGAGTACTCCTAATGCTCCCCAAAATTAGTAAATCAAGTGTCTAAACGGAGAGGACGCCAGCCACGTCCTCTCCCTATCAATCTCAATGCACGTGTGAAAATGGCGGCGACGCGCGGCTCCTTATATAGAATCCGAGTCTCGCGATAGAATCCGAGCCTCGCGAGAATCCGACAGCGTCATGATGACGTTCGGGCGCGCTCGGGTTAACCGAGCAAGGTGGGAAGATCCGAGTCGCTCGGACTCGTGAAAAAAAACATGAAGTTCTGGCGGGTTCGGATTCAGAGAAACCGAACCCGCTCATCTCTACTTTCAAGTCCCATCCTCATTGGGCATGATGCAGAGATGCTGGCACATTACAAGCACAGTTTACATGCGTGTATTCTCTTGTAGAGTATATAGAATATTAATCATACTTGCATACTCTCCCGTCCCTGCGGGTGAGTCACGATTTTTGGCTTAGTCCCCCGCACCCCTGAAAGAGTGCACTTCCCTACCGCATTCTGCCCACTTCCTAGTGCGGTTGGGGTGGGGCCTAGTGAGGTGATTTTATGTTAATTGCATCATTTAGGCCCCACCTCTAATCAAATATGCGCAGTTTACATCACTTTGCAGTGAGTGGGTGGGGCCTTAGGACGCAAGTGCTCTGGCCCCACCTCTATCACAGCCTACCTACTTGTCCTCCCTGGGTTTTTCCCAGAGAAGACAAATTAAAAGTAGGTAAGTACACTGGTTTAATATTCATCATCAATGCACACTCGCATTAGCCTATACTTGATGCAAGTGAAACACCTGGAATCATGTGTTTATATGCTTACTTTAAACTCTGTATACAGTTGTGTCCACATACACCTATTCTCAAATAAAACCAAATTGCCCTGTTTGGCACGCCACGGACTTTGTGACACACCATATATTTCACAAAATATGCATCTTATTCACATCACTAATGTGCTAAAATTACAATGCATTGGTCCCTGGACACTGGTGATGAATGTGGCTGCTGTGTGCAAATGAAACACTAGGACCAATACAAGTGAGCCGTGCCATCTTTTGCACCACACATGGGCGTAACCAGGGTTGGACTGGCCCACAGGGGTACAGGGAAAACGCCCGGTGGAGTCTCACCCCCTTCTCTAGGGATCAGGTTCCAGAATGTGCTGTTATTAATTTAGTACATTATCATGCATGCACTACAGTATTTACTGTATATATTTATCAAGGGGCCCAACCCATGCATAATGGTTAGGCAAACCAATGTGGCGGCTGGGCACACCTCCTCTAGAGATTGGCCACACCCCTAAACATGGGCCCCTACCACTGTATTCCCCCAGTGAGCCCTACATGCCCCAGTCCGACACTGGGCAGATCTATAGTGGGTGCCCTGGACTAAGATAATAAAGTTGTCTACCAAGTTCTTAAAATTGTCTGCTAAGAATTGGATCCGTCCAATTGTCTGGGCATGAAAAGGGTACCTCATCAGTGGCAATCTCTGTCTCTCCCTCTCAGCAAAGCTCCACACTAATATGATCCCACAATCCTGTTTCACACTCAGAGACACAGCTAGGCAAATCAGTAAGCCCAGCACCAGGGCCGTATCTAGCGTGGTGCAGCCAGTGTTTGGCACACAACACATATTGCTCTGTGGGTGGAACCGCCGCATTCCACCAGTGATTGCCACTGTGTGTGCTGCTGCCAGCTGATCTGCCCACTGCAATGTATAATACTAGTAGTGTGGCTGGCTCCTTCTCTGCCGGGCGCACCGCTACTAATATACATTACAGCAGGCAGTGCAGCCAGGGCCAGATTAAGGCTGGTGGGGGCCTAGAGTCAATTAATTTGTGGAGGCCTCCACTAGTACTAGTGATGGCAATTCATGAGCGTGCGCACACACACACCGCATTGCACACACACCGCATCGCACCACTGCATCTTACCTGGATGCTGCAGCATGGACACGGACAGTGCACCGCTGCACCATCGCACCACTGCACCACCAACAGACACGGCTGGCTCAAGGGTCAATGTTTCACGGAATTTTACATCCCTATCCCTCTACACTTATTATAGCCTTGGTGGCCAAATAGCTGAGCTGCCGGAGGGGACTCCTTCAGATTGTGCTGTCTGACTTCACACAGCACTGTGTGGGGGACCCTAATATGTGGGTGGAACAGGGTCATGGATCTACTTGGTTGCTTGGTTCATTTCTATGGAAACTATATAAAAATCCTGCCAATCAAATCTGGCAGTACTGATACACCCCTTTCTCCTCCTTTATAAAGGGGTCCTGTTTGTAGGCTGACTACTGTACGTCCTCTCTAATGATTGATTAAGACCTTCTGTTGCTGCTGGCTACACCCCTTCATCATGGTCCTCTACCACTGCATTCCCTGGTGGGCTCTTCATGCCCAGTCCGACACTGCCCTCGCCGTCTAGCATGGCTGGACTGGCCATCTGGCACTTCTGGCACATGCCAGAAGGGCCGATGGGCAGGTGGGCCGAACCGATCATTCAGAGAGCCGGGAAGGCCGCGCACAGCGCAGCCTCCGGCTCTTTGATTCCATGGTCTCCATGGAAATGGGGGCGTGCCACGAGTCCATGCGCCCGGACTTGCGGCGCGCTCCCAGCAACCGTTGCCATTGTAATGGGGGCGTGCCACGAGTCTACACCCCCATGACTCATGGCACGCCCCCATACATCGTGCGGGGGCGCCCCCTGTGACGTGTGCGCCCGCATGTTCAGAAATGCCAGGTCCGAATTAAGGCCCCAGTCCGTCGCTTCCGTCAAGACACAGTAAGTCAACCCATACCAAGGGGTGTGATAGATAATCCTGGTGTTCAGGATGCCGGCGGTCACATGACCGACTGTGGCATCCCGAATCTGAGAATGTCGAAAGGTTCGGGGGTTAAGTACCCTAACCCCCCCCCCCCCCCCCCCTACCCTAACCCTCCTTGGTGGTGACTAGGGCTAAATTTCGGGGGTGGCAGCTACAGCTAGCCACCCCCCTTGTGCCTAATCCTACCCACCCCTAATGCCTAACCCCAATGATAATTCGACTAAAAATGACTTTCGGGATGCCAAACACATCCCATACCAAGTTTATTGGTTTTTACTCTGTTCTCCACCAAAGTTATGTCAACTTAGTCATTGTGCTATTGTTATGCCATTGTTATGTGCCATTGTTATGTCGGATTTTTTGTTTTTGTATTTTCCCTGTTACAGTGATATAATGCAGTAAACCAAGCGATAAACTAAGGACAGATTTTGTTTTATGGGCATACAGCCATAGGATGTGCGGTTCACTGTGGAATTTGCTTGGTGTACGAGTAGGTGTACTAATACTAGAGAGTTTTACATAATCAAGTTTCTGAATGTTCTAACATTTTCCAGTATCCAGTTCGGAGAGTGAAGAAGAACATCTACTCAGATATCTGTTTGTGGAGAAAGGCTACAGGAAGGATATACGACCAGTTGAACATGTAGATGATACACTGGATGTGTATTTGTCACTGACCCTCTCCAATCTTATCTCACTTGTACGTCTACCATTTATTCATTTATTGTTATTAATCGAGCTACTTCTCTGACTCTTTGGGACTGCATACATACAACACACCTGTTACAGCATGTGAAAGAGCGCT